>NW_020455743.1:3882640-3912697 GCF_003342845.1 Nothoprocta perdicaria
AAAGTTTTTGTAAAGATTTTGTAAATACCTCACTGTATAATCATTAAAAATAAAATGATATCGCTCGGGAACCCCTTATATTCAGAACCGATATTTGTTCCCCCTTACAATTGTTTTATTTCATATAAAAATACCAGATGTAGAAAACAAAACATATTTTGATGTTAGTGATTCTTAAAAAAAAAAAAAAAAAAAAAAAAAAACCTAAAAGTACAGCCCAAACCAAGTACACTCAAAAATGAACAAGCAGCATGATAAGCTCTTTTCTTCTCAGAATTATTGTTATCCATTAATTAAAGACTGTAGAAAAAAAATGAGATTTCAGCAGTTATTAATAACATGTCTCATAAAAATATAAACATTTTGATGTCTGAGAAGCAGGAACAAAAAGTTTTACCAAAAGGACTGTGAACCTCAGAAAGTTAGAACACAGAATGGGTTTGAACTGGTTTACAAAATTCTCCTCTCCAAGTCCTAATTTGCCATGTCGCCCATCTCCAAAGGTAAACATGAGGCCATTTTCTGTGTGTGGAAAAATGGGATGTTATTAATAACAAAGGTCAATAGAAATAAAAAAAAAAACAGGGCAAAGCCATTACAAATAAAGCAACAGACTGTGCAAGTAATGAATACTCCTCTTTCAATAATAAAAACTGAGTAACTATTTTTAGACTCTCTATAGATGAGCACAATCCAAAAATATGTATATTTTCAGATAAAGTACAGTCTTAAATTACAGTTAGTCTTGAAATTTGAAAAAAAAAAAAAAAAGTGGAAAAAAATGCAGAGTGAAACAAAGGCTTGTAAACAAGAATACTTGTTTGTAAAGCATGACTATGAGGTTGCAGTTCCCCAGGAAATAATGGGTACAGAACTACACACGGCTGCAAATCAGAAATTCCTAAAATCCAATCTGTCTTTCTGACCAACTCCCACTGCTGCTCAACTTATACAAATGGTAACTTTGGCTGCTCAACATATAGAAATGGTAACTCTACATGTATCCCTTTTTTTGCCCTAATCATTTTGTACAGAAAACTTACTCAGGGAGAGTCACTAGAAGTGCAATTCAGAGTCTTTCATGTACGTACCCGCTATTACAGCAGTATGATTTTCCCCACATGCAATGCTGTGTATTTTATGTCTCCTCAAGTGTTCCACAGACTTTGGTAAGGAAGTTTCAAAAACAAAAGTTCCATGTCCCAGTTGTCCATACTGTCCAAGTCCAAAAGTATATACATCTCTCTCTAAAAATGTACAGAAGTTAAAAACAAATGTGTTACCATATATGTTATAATCCGCTTTCTATGATCAAGTTCAACTTAAATGACTCTGGCTTCAAAAAAGCAATGCTTTATCAATTAATAGTGACAGAAGAAAAGAAGCAGATAGTGGAGCATTACATTAAATATATTCAGAAAAGAACTGTGAATGGCTGACTGTACAATATATTTTATAATATGCAATATAAATGCAAAATGATCTACAAACCACTCGTACACATAATACTAGCTAACAAAAATTTATGGAGCTTACTGCAGTTAGCATTTTCAAATGCATAGTCTCATCTTAGTTTCTTGTTTCTTACAACACATACATTGCATGAATCAAAATTTAACAAACTAGACCCCTTTAAACTAGAACTAATTCACTATTTGTGTGAAAGCAAACGTCAGGACAAGAGCAGAACAAGGTTCAGCATTGTGTTTGGCTACCAAATCAACTCTGCCTTCAGCAGAGAACACTGTAATTGCGTTATCTTGTGACAGAATAATCATTTTTCCACACTGCACATTTTGTGCATTTAATGGACTGTCTGTGCCAGGAAAAAGAATGTGAGGTTTTCCAAAGCAATAAACATTCTTGGTGTGTCCATCCCTGGCACTCCCTCACAACCGGGGATGACTGTGAAGCTTGGAAATCTTGGTGAGGTTACGCTCCGAGAGAGAAATTCAAAGACTAAGTATTTTTGGGAAGAGGAGACGTTTTCCTAGAATTTTATTCTCTTTTCCTGCTCTTTTTTTGCCAGTAGGCAACAATAGAAAGGCGACAGAAATACTCCTCAACATTTTGCAAAAAAAAGTAGTGAAAACCTGTGAAAGAAATGGGAAGGATAAAAAAATATTCTGCCTTAAGCAAAAACAACTGAGACTTGGGAGCAATACCTCAGTACATCGCTGCCATGAAGAAGGTGCAGAGCCTGTCCACTCTTGCCATATAGATGCCACCACATCAAAAGCGTCACCATCTCCAAGAGCCAGAGAGGAACTGGCCTCCACAAGGGAACGTACAGAATGGCAAGCAGGAGAATCGTTGCTTTTTGAGCCCTTATTTGTGTTCAGGAAATGAGGCTACTGGAATAGCAATGTGTGCTTCAGTGCCACAAAACTACTATACACTGTGTAATCAAACATCATTTTGCTGTTGTGCTTACAGTAGTCACCAAAAAAAAAAAGAAGAAATACTAAAAACAGTTAGGTTTACCTATCAGGCTACCATTCTCCCCAATTGTCTTTTGCTTCTGTCAGAGAAAGAGCAAAAGCAATGGACCAGATTTCAAATTGCTACCATGGGACACTTAAAATTTATATTGAACTTTCAGATTTACAAAGGATCCAGGCTGAAATACTGTAAACACTATATTTGGAAAAATTATCTAGGAAATACTTTGGTATTTCCACACGTTTTAAAGGGGTCATGAATTCATGAAAAGCAACAATGGTCTCAAACTTCTTTTAAACTGAAGGCACAAAATATTTTACAAAACCATTTTTTTCTATTAAATTCAATAGTAAAGCTCCCTCTACTGGAAATTTCTGTGCAAGAAAGCAACACTTTAGAAAGAAGTCCCTTTTTAAAGGAAAACAAGGAATACCATTTTTTTTTCTGTTATTCCTACTTTCCTGATAAGAATCAAGAAACTCCAAAAGAGAGATTTTTTTTTCTAAGTGAGCTAAGAAAATTTCATCTTCATTTCAATAAATTGATTTCTCAGGATGGCTGATTCCATAAGTTCCAATTTAAAAATCTGCCTTTGTCTTAATCTTTCTTTGCAGGCAGATCTTACGATTTTCAAATTATACAGTCTTATCTGATTAATGTAATTTTTTTAAATTGGAGGTTTTTTTCATTAGCTTTAATCCTATATTGATATACAGAATACTTCTTTCACAAAGAAGATTTAGAGGAAGATATTCCCGGAGACAAACTTGAGGTACAGGAATCTATTTCCTAGGGGAGAACAAAGCAATCTAAAAACAATTTGGGGTGCCTTTATAAGAACTGCCTCCGTAGCATCCCACGAGAAGGGGCACTAAAGGATGAGGAGAAGTGGTTTCTAAGCCTGCCCAGAATCCAATCACTTCCAAATTTATTTAATTTATATTCCAAACAATGCCCCTGCACTTCAGCATTGGGAATGTGGTGGTTTTTTTTTTTTTTTTTTGAAGAGCAGGGCTGTTTCCTGGTATCTGTTCCCTCACTGCAGTACATTTAATTGCAGTTGTAGTTGTCCCTGCAAATGAAATAATTCCAGGCAAAAACCTTTGTAGTTGTCAGATTCTTTCTGTCCCTCAGGCTACGTGATGGAAGAACTGAGGCTGTTCCAAGAACCTTTGTAAGAGCCACAAATGGCTTCCCATATATTTCAAATTGTGCAAAGTTAAAAACCCCCAGAATAACAGAAAAACACAGGTATTCTAATAGCTCTCCATATAGCTTTATTTCCCTTAAACCACCTCACTATTAGTATGTCAAGGAGCTACTCCTATCATATTTTATTTTTAGACAGCTTATACTGAAAAACATTACTGTAAAAACATGTGCTTAAATACTCAGTTTTACCTGAATGAGTAAATTGGATTTGAGGATTTCAGGATAAAGAGTATACAAACTTAACAGGCAGTTTGATACATCTAAATAATCCTACATCCAGCAGTTTCTCAGCTCTGTCACAAAAAGGTAGAGACTTTTCATCCTTCCCATTCTCTTTCAAAATAATATCTAGACTTTTTTTTCCTTAAAAAAAACCCCAAACTTGAGACAGAAGAGGAAAAACCCCAAAGTTTACATATTAGTGCATTAATGTTCTGTATGATGTCAAACTATCTGTTCTCCAAGGGCTGCTTCACTTTCTCCTTTGAAGCATGTTGGCTTTCCTTCCCTTCAAAGAATAAAAAGAGGTAATATATCCTTCTATGCAGAGGATTATTTTCACACAGTCCATCCTCATCTGAAAAAACGGATGATATAAAGGCTACACCAAATCATCTGTTTCTGCTTTTCCAACCTTCTTGGTTCAGAAATAGTTATTATTCATTTTTTAAGAGCTTGTTAAAAAGTACAGAGATCGGGACTGCTCCTTTCTTATATTTCTTTCCAGTAGAAAGTATTTGCAAGACCCTTGGGTAGCAGATGCATGCCATTTTAATCTCTGAGTGAGGGAAGTCATCTGGGATGAGGATATGAGTTTCTTGGATAAGCTGATGAACTGTCATAGAATGGATAGATTGGTACTTCTACAGTGAGAACACATTTGTGGCAAATAATTAACTGTGTTATGTTGCTTATTTTCCAGAACAAGTGTAAACAAAAGGCAAAAATAACAAGAAGACTTTTAAAAAGGATGGTTTCTAGTAATATATTCAAATTTTCAATCCTTAAAAAGTAAGTTTTTTTTTCTTCTCGTTGCTCTCAGCAGCTCCATTTTCTGTTTTCTAGAAAAAAAAATATGGTTTTCCCATTTTGGAGTTTCACAGCAATATGCACTATTTTAATGTATACAGCTTTCTATTCACTCTGATACACTGCTGCAGAGATTCCAAGCAGTTTTTAATGTTTTGCATGCAAAATTGCAAATAGAAGAGATATCAATAATAAAAAAAGAAAAGAAGTAATTTGGAATACACTAATCAAGTATGAGAGTCAGGAAGAAACTTGTCTCATATTCAGCAAGATAACTGAATTAGGCTTTCTTCTAATTTGATAAGTCCTAAATAGAATGGATGAGAAGAAAGGAGCCAGGATGCACAACTGCTTCTCCATGGGATATTGTATCCTATCCTATTCCTACATTAAATCACAGAATCACAGAATCACAGAATAGTCCAGGTTGGAAGGGACCTCTAGAGATCATCTAGTCCAACCTTCCTGCTAGTCCAACCTTCCTGCTCCGGCAGGCACACCTACAGCATGTGGCACAGGGTGGCATCCAGGCGGGTTTGGAAGACCCACAACCCCCCTGGGCAGCCTGTGCCAGGGCTCTGGCACCCTCACAGTAAAGAAGTTCCTCCTCACCTGGAGACGGAACTTCTTGTGCTCCAGCTTATGGCCATTACCCCTCGTCCTATTGCTGGCCACCAGTGAGAACAGCTTGTCCCCTTCCTCCCTGCATTCTCCCTTCCTGAACTTATACATGTTAATCAGATCCCCTCTCAGCCTTCTCTTCTCCAGAGAAAACAGGCCCAGCTCACTCAGCCTCTCTTCATACGAGAGATGTTCCATTCCCTTAATCATCCTGGTTGCCCTTCTCTGGACCCTCTCAAGAAGCTCCATGTCCCACCTATACTGGGGAGCCCAGAACTGCACCCAGTACTCCAGGTGCGGCCTCACCAGAGCTGAGTAGAGGGGCAGAATCACCTCCCTTGACCTGCTGGCAACACTCCTCCTGATGCAGCCAGGATCCCATTGGCCTTCTTGGCCACGAGGGCACACTGCTCACTCATGGTTAACTTAGTGTCAACCAGGACTCCCAGGTCCCTCTCCGTGGAGCTGCTCTCCAGCAGGTCAACCCCTAATCTGTACTGGTGCCTGGGGTTATTCCTCCCCAGGTGCAGGACCCTGCACTTGTCCTTATTGAACCTCAGGAGGTTCCTCTCTGCCCAACTCTCCAGCCTGTCCAGGTCCCTCTGGATGGCAGCACAGCCCTCCGGAGTGTCGGCCACTCCACCCAGCTTGGTGTCATCTGCAAACTTGCTTAGGGTGCACTCCGTGCCCTTGTCCAGGTCATTGATGAACAAATTGAACAGCACTGGGCCCAGTACTGACCCTTGGGGGACACCACTGGCCACAGGCCTCCAACTGGACTCGGCCCCATTTATCACCACCCTCTGAGCTCTGCCATCCAGCCAGCCCGCGATCCACTGCACCATGCACTCATCTAGTCCACTCTCCCAGAGCTTCCGTATGAGGATATTATGGGAGACAGTGTCAAAAGCCTTGCTGAAGTCAAGGTAGACAACATCCACGGCTCTCCCCTCGTCCAGCCAGCCTGTCATCCCATCATAGAAGGCTATGAGGTTCGTCAGACATGACTTCCCCTTGGTGAATCCATGCTGACTGCTCCTCAACACCTTCTTCTCCTCCATATGCCTGGACATTCTCTCTAGGATGAACCGCTCCATCACCTTTCCAGGGACAGAGGTGAGGCTGACCGGCCTGTAATTGCCTGGCTCCTCCCTCTTGCCCTTTTTGAAGACTGGAGTGACGTTGGCTCTCTTCCAGTCCTCGGGCACCTCCCCTGCTCTCCAGGACCTCTCAAGGATGATGGAGAGAGGCTGAGCAATAACCTCGACCAGTTCCCTCAGCACTCTTGGGTGCATCCCATCTGGGCCCATAGATTTTTGAGTGGCCAGTTTGCCTAAGTGATCCCTAACTCAATCCTTCTCAACCGATGGAAGGTCTTCCTCTAGCCCATTTACATCTCTTCCATTTGTGCCCTGCAGTTCATGGGGGGTCGTCTTAGCAGTAAAGACAGAGGCAAAGAAGGCATTTAGTAACTCTGCCTTCTCGGCATCCTCCGTCACCAAGGCCCCTTCCCCATTCAGCAGTGCACTAACATTTTCCCTCGTCTTCCTCTTGCTGTTGACATACTTATAGAAACCCTTCCTGTTGTCCCTGACATGCCTCGCCAGCTCTAATTCCACCCAGGCTTTGGCCTTCCTCATTTCGCATCTGAATCAGACAGATGAAGTAGTGGAATATGCAATAGCTAGAAATTCACACAGTATTTTTCGGAGTGAAATGACATATTTGGAAAAATGGAAAGATCCCGAAAAGATGAAAACTGGATCAGTAGATACTGTCCTACCAAAGCCAAGCAGTGCTTTTTTTCCACATAAGGTGAAACATAAAATTCAGAATTTGTTCATCTATTGCATAGTTTCTTAATTTAGGAGACTAATATACCTAATAGCTGATAAAGGTAAACATATTTTTGCTTGACTTCTTTTGAAGCTCCATCTCTTACCAAAATTCTGAACTTGTGGTCATGCAGCTTCACCTGACAAGGCAATACATAATTCCATATCGACTCCAAGTTACATTTCTGGTGGAAAGCCTGTACTGCGTATCTGCCACACTCACTTTTGACATGATTACGGTGTTCTAATCTCCTCCTTCTCCCAAATATTAAGCAGCAAATACTGTATGAGTCATTCTGCATGTTAAAACTCCCGACAAAGCATCTTTCACCTGAGACAGTATTTCCTTTGTCCTCTACCCTTGTTCAAGAACCACTACTTCATAGTTAATTGAGTAAGAGTTGAGTTATATTTTAAAAAAATCCGTCTGAACTATCAGTTTTACCATAACAACTATTAACCTTTAGGCAAAGGCATTTCTACAGAATCCTGCTTTCCTCTTCTCCTGGCTCAACCAGACCTTCTGTCACTGGACTGCCAGCAAGCCTAGCACTGAATCTCTATCTTATTTGTCCCTTATTATAAAAGCTATTTTCCCAGTCAAGTAAATCTTACTTAGTAAAAGACGCTGCTTACTATAATCTTTTTTTTTTGTTCAATCCCCTTGTTTTTCAGCTTTTATACTCTGCCTCCAGGTTCTATTTCTAGCTTTTGCCTCCAGAGATTTCACTATAGCGCTGATGTCATCTGAATCTACAACTTCCAACTAAATCTCTGTAATAGTCATTTGGTGTAATGTGATTTTATTACACCAAATACCATTAAAAAAATCTCTATTGGTGAGGTTTAGATTTATGGTTTAAAAAAAATCAATAATGATAATCTAATTCTTTGTGCAGAACTTACTTTATGATCTATAAAATACTGCTAGGATTTATACATTTGCTTGCCTCAAATTTATGGTAATTTTTTCCTAATAATGATAATCTAATTTCATATAGAGAAATACATTTTATGACATAAAATACTGCAAGGGTAAGACTGTGTGTTGGTGGAAGAAGACAGACAAATGATTTCAAATGTAGATGAATATTTGCATTATTTCCTGGACTGGCTACTGTTATTTCCTCTTCATACATTTCCTAGAGGAGTTTTAACTCACCCGAAATCTTGCAGCTTGAATTATCATTACTCATAATCTTTTCCAGCACATCATTTCAGCCTTTATTCTCTCCAGTGGCTTGCAGTGCAATACCACATCAAATTATTTACAATTCCTCTCAACTAGATTTTCAGTTTACATTTTAGAAATTTTTGTTTCATAACAACATAAAGATTAACAACAGATGCCTATAGAGTATTTTAAAAGTATAGACTTAAGGAGTGATGTTTATACATCTTATTTGTTTATACAGCTCTTGCATTTGGGGTTATTAAGAGAGTTTATTACGGGAATCCTATACAATTGCAGAATTCATTATAAGCCAAAGATAATATTTTAGAAATCATCTATTGCCAAGCCAAATTCCCTTTTCTTCCTTTACAGGTTTATGATTACTTAGTCCACTGAAAACACAGATTTTCATGAACATACAGTGGCATCAACAAGATGATCAGGGAAACTGGGTAAGAAGGAAAGAGATTTCTATTTCAATTACTGGGGCTCCCAGAACCAGGCGCTGCCAGGAAAAACAGAAGATAGATAATAGAGATTAATGTTTATGAGAAAGGCTGTAATGCAACCATGGTAAGAACTCTGCCATCAGATCACAGAAAAAAAAAAAAACAAAACAACTTGCTTTCTGGAAAGAGAAAGCCAACAGACTGCTCTAGATTTCCCTGGGTCCTCACTATCACAGAGATATCACAGTCATTGAATTGCCACAAATTCTCTATACAGACCATTTTTAATTGTGGTTTACCTTTCAGTTAGAGAACTTTAACTAATATCCAACTTAAACCTTGCTGTAATTGAAGTTCTACTCCAAGATCTCACAAAGAGAAAAGGTTATTGCCT
Organism: Nothoprocta perdicaria; assembly: GCF_003342845.1. Classification (NCBI taxonomy): domain Eukaryota; kingdom Metazoa; phylum Chordata; class Aves; order Tinamiformes; family Tinamidae; genus Nothoprocta; species Nothoprocta perdicaria. Next base: position 3,891,797 of record NW_020455743.1, read on the forward strand.
TCCTCCAAGAAGCAACCTGCTTGGCACTTGAAGACTAGTGCCATGTCTTTCTGTTGTTTTCCCCTTTTCACACAAACTCTCAAATTTCTAGGAATACACTAGCATTTTATTTTTTTTGTGAATTTGCATTGTAATTTATTAAGATAATACCTTTACTCACCATCCAAATTAACAAAATGTCTTTCTTATAAAAGTAATTCGCTAGCACTTTCTCTGATACTTCTCTGATACCGCGGTGAAAATAAAATAATTCATATATGGCACATTAAGGATTATCCAAAATCACATGATGAACAAAACTAGCAGAAGGTTAGTTAACAGAAGCCTCTCAGTGCTTCAGTACTCTTCAGATTTCACAGCTAAGGAGCCTCTCATAACTCTTTGTCCTCCTCCATCCCTAGCAAAGACTGAATACTTGGTTAGTGGAGTCACTGCTCCAGCACGTATGGAACGATCAGAGGTTTGTTTTATCTTCCTTATTGCTAAGGATAAGAAAGGCACCATCTCAAAGGCATGACACATGCCTTTTTACTCCAGTACTCTGATATCCTCTGTAAACTGATGGAAACAGCTCTAATCACACAAAAAACTTTCCATTCATTTGAGCTGATGGAGATACTTCAGAATGTGCCAGAAAGGTTTGTAGCCCAAATGCACACGAAAGACTAGATAAATATAGAAAAAAAAAAAAAAAAAAAGAAACAAAACAATTTAGGTTAGAATCTGTAGCAACTGAGCTAGCTATACCTCACATTTTTCTCTTTAAAAATTTAATTTACCACTGGCACACGACTATTAGTCTAGTAATGTAATTCACATATTTCATCTTAAAGAACTCTACCTGAAATCCTGTGAACTAATATATGAGTTTTACACACTGAGTTTTGTATACCTGTATGGTATATTTAATGCACTATATCTGTAATAGTTCGTTATAATTTGATATGTTAAAGATTCTGCTCAAAGCCTCATGTAAACTCAGTACTACAACAGGGCCGCTTAAACCACTCAGGCATCTAGTAGACCATACATCTCTTTATCAGCATTAACAGGCAGCTAGTTGGAAAGTGATTTCCTCAATATCACATATTCAATGTCATTTAAAATTTATTAGTGAAGGGGTGCTTTACCATAAAACTCCCCTCCCCTCATCTCCCAGTATCACTTTCAAGCTATTCAGAGAAAACAAACACTGATCATCTTACATTTCAGTAGAACTGAGGTCTATTCTTCCAGGTAAACTGAGATTACTAAGCAATATAATAAAACCTGGCAATAACAAAAGCCGGGTAATTTGCACACCTGTAAGCACCACGGTGTGTCCTCCACCACAAGCAACCTTGTTAACTCTTTCCAGAATTCCTGGTACAGGCTGTGGGACTCTGCTGTTCTTCAGCTGCTCGGGCAACAAGCCCAGTTTGCCATTCTCAGGTTCTCCGAAAGTGTACAGCTCACCATCTCCTGTCAAAATACAGAACATAGCACGTTTCCCAACACACATTCAGAAAAAAGTTGGGGGTGTCAAGGCTTCTGCAGACACAAATCAGTGGAACAGAAAACTCTATGAATATTACAGGATATTTTACCTAATCGCACCATTACACACCGTATACTTATGTTCTATTACTAAAGCTGCAGACTGAAGTTGCATGTATGTTCTGCAAAGCAAATAAGTCTAATTATTAAAACTCACTTAAAAATTACAACATGAAAAAAAGGACATGATTAAGTCCTTAAGTCCATTTGATAGGTGAATCTTATCAAAACCTAGGCAAAAGAAGCACTCAAGGAAGGAACCTTCTCATTCTCAGAAATAAAAACTCAAACGATGAAGTCAAAACTGGTATAAGAAATACATCATTTTGTTGAATCTTCCCTTAATATAAAGTTTGAAACCTAATGTCATACTTACTTTTTTCAACGATTCCTGACATTTTCTCTTTCATGCACACAAAAAATATTTGGAGTTAAACTTATAAAATTATCCCAGTTCATGTGTATGCATGCATCTGTGTGGAGATAACTTACAATGCATTCTTCTATACTCCTTTTTTTCCAAAGAGATGTTCTTTAGTTATTTCAACTTGTGTTACTTTAGAAGCAGCAGATAACCCCAGCTGCAGAGAAACTTATTTCATTTTACTTCTAAACAAAACTAGTTGGTCTGTGCTGAGGCTTCTCTGTCTGGTTTGGTCTTCTGCTTTATTTCTTGCATACACTCTGCATATTGCTCTGAATATGCTTAGGCAACTGATACTTCACAGTTTTTTGATGGCTCACTTTTTATTTTTGCCCAATTCACAAAAAAAGCAGCTGTAGAGTCACAATGAAACCATTCCGTTGACAACAAAAGGAATCCACACTCCCATTCGGATTATTTTATTAAGGATTCTCTCGCTTTTGTTGAGTGAAAGAAGAAAAAACATGACTGGAATTTTTGGAAGGCAAGTATCAGTGTTTTAATATTATTCCATCTGTCATGTAACAAGTTCATAAACCCCCAAAAGGCACTTGGGAGTTAACTACTCATGCAATTCTCTTTGAAGAGGCCACAGCATTTCTTTTGGAACACTACTGTGCTGCAAGCATTAATCCAATCACTGCCTAATTAATAGGATTACAGATTCAAATGGTCAAGCTTTCATTGACTCCCCAAACTAATCAAATTTATTACATTTTTTGACTTAATAATCCAGCTAACAAAGATAAACCCATTTACTAAAGCAATTTCGGAATACATTACACATCCCTCTTGGGCAAAAGTAGTCTAAAATCATGCAAAAACAGCTACCAAGCATAAAAAGGATGCAGCCAAACAGAGAAAAGTTTTGAGTATAATTATATGTGTGCAGCACACGTGCATTTGAAGACCATTCAGTTCACAGCACTTCCACCAAACGTGGGTCATGGCTTTCCTCTCTCAAGTGAATCTTCTCACATTCTCATAGCTTAAGCTGCCCCTAATGTGGAACATACTGTGTCACTAAACCTTAGGTCACAGGAGCATGGCAGGGATGGAAAAGCAAACGGAAAACTACCTTTGGCTGTCAAGGGGAAATACAAATATTGCAGAAGAGAGAGGATGTGAAATGCGGCTGATAGCAGAGAAGTGAAGTAGGTAACTGAATTTAATCACTCCAGGAGTCCTTGCATAAATTATGAAAAAAAAATGAAGCATTTATTCCAGGTCAAGTTTGTTGAAACCACCTCAAACACAGGAATTGTGTGTATGGAGGCAAAGTGTGTATGGAGGTAGAATGGATGAGCTTTTCAAACACCGCTTAAAAACAGTCACAAAGAAAATAAGTGAAAGGAACTCAGGGTACCCACGGAGCGCTCTCTGAAGACTTTTTCCACAGTAAGAATCTTGCCTAACCTTGCTTCTGTAAGTAACAGTCCTAGCAGGAAAAAAAAAAAAAAAAAAAAAAAAAGAGATCCACTGTATCCAGTCCCTTTCTGGCACAGAGAAAGTAGACAAAGGAGCTATGCAGGAGGAAGAACTTCTTTCCTGTGAGGGTGACAGGGCCCTGGCACAGGCTGCCCAGGGAGGCTGTGGRGTCTCCTTCTCTGGAGATCTTCCAAACCCGCCTGGATGCCGCCCTGTGCCCCGTGCTCTGGGTGTCCCTGCTGGAGCAGGGGGTTGGACTGGATGATCCCTAGAGGTCCCTTCCAACCTCAACCACTCTGTGATTCGTTGATTCTGTGTGTGCTTGCCAAGCTGAGCACTCTCCTCTTGAATGAATGTCACCAAAGATTAGTCAAGGAAAGATCTGTATGTGGCCTCAAACAGTATCACTACATTCTCTAAGCTCTTTCATTTATTTTTCTGCCACTTTGTGTGAGACATGCTTCAAACCTCAGTATGTTTGTTTACATAAGGTTCTAATGTCCTAAGTGGCAAAGGAAGAAAAAGAAAAGTGATATTGCAAAAAAAAAAAAAAAGGTCCTAAAGAGGAAGAACTGAAAAGGAAACCAGAAGTTTCTAGAGAACTTGAAGTTCCAGTGACAAGTGTTCTTGTAACTTCTAGATGCTACCAGATTTCTTTGGTGGAACTGCAGTACAAATTAAGATGACCAAATGCTGTAAACTTTCTCTAGCTGTGCTCTTCTTGTTACTAAAAAGTTCATGTTTGCTTTTATTGATGAGCATCTTGCCCTGGAGAGGGCACTCTGTGACCAGCCTATGTACTTCTTAACCACCTTTTATATTTTAACCTGTATGTGCTTGTTCTCCTACCAGTTTGCTTTGTCAGTGTTCTGCTGATGTCAAATGTAAATACACTACAAAAGGAAACCATATGGTTTCCAGGCTCCATATGTTCCAGGGCTCATCAGTTGAGCCCTGCAACATATATCATCCCAATTTTCTCATTCAGCTGCTACCCTAATCCCTTCTTCTCATTTCCCTCCACTAAAAGGTTCTCCTTCATTAGAGCATTTGGCACAGGCTGTTCCCTCCACGCTTTAGATCCCTGCCCTCACCTCCTTATGAGGATGAGAACTTCTGTCACATCCCAGGGTAGCCTGTCACCACTTCAGCTCTTGTCTGGGAGGTGACATGCACACCTTCCTACTGCATCCTAGAAGTAAGGATATCCTTCATTTCAAGTTCAGGGAGTTGTGCTTTTCCTAATAGAGATTCAGTTCCTGATCTGTCATTTGGCACTTCTTTTATTCTAACAAAATATATATAATAAAAGTGGCACACAACTTTTTCTGGTGTAACATCTAATTCATATTTCACCCAATTAATTCTTCTGTTAATGGCATGTTCTCAGATTGGTATATAGAGACCGCATGTGAAAAATTACCATTTATCAAGTAAACTGAGAAAGTCATCTGAAGGGTTAGCTCCTGGGTACCCATTAAAATCTTGCCAATGAAAAATATTAATCCTTTGAAATCTTTCATTATTCTGATGTGACTAAACCTTAAAGTTTAATCATGTAAATCTATACGCCTTGGAAGAATTAATTCATGCTTATGTTTAATACTAACATTATTGATTGATAAACTGAACAACATTGGCATTATTAAAAAAGAAGAGAGAGGCATCATCATTTTGAAAAACAACAAGAGCCGCAGAAAGACAAGGTTTGGTTTGGAAATCAGAGGCCGGCTCATGGCAACATTTGTGTCTCCTCAGAAAATTCAGATTTGTATATTACCTATTTATTTAATTTACTTCAAAACTTAAAATTCAACATATAACATTGAACCTTGACAATCATGTTGCGATGCTGGCTGATGAAATGAATTTTTACTCAAAACATATAAAAGTCTATTCAATATTTGCATTTCTAGGGAAGATGAAGATTACTTGATCCACAGACAACATCTCAAAAGTTGTATTACTGAAAGAATAGTATTAATCTGCGTTTGTCATAGCTTTCATGAAAACAAAATTAGAGTGGTAAGATTCATTCTTCCTAACATCTTTTTGTAAAACATTGCGCCAATGCAAAATATTCATAGTATTTTTTCTCACATTATTACTAATTCAATCATAAATATACAAATATATAATGGATTACATCAGAGCTTCCCAAGTAAATTATGGATTACATTTCAGAGAAGTTGTCTCTGGTATAATTTCCCAGGGTCATAGACAATTAGATAGATAATCTTCTCTTCCACAACAGCATTTATAACAAGTAACATAGCAGATTTTGGAAGTAATTAATGGCTCATGAGCTACCTTTGCCAAAACAACAACAAGAGAACCACTGACTTAAGTGTAGTAATGACTGTTCTCATTTTCTTACCTGTTATCAAGGCAGAGTGATAATATCCACAGGATACAGAGGAAACAGGTTTTCCAACAACCACTTGACAAGGGACACAGACACTGGCTTCATTAGCCAAGCCAATCTGACCTTCTGAATTGTCACCCCACATAAAAAGCTGCCCATCCTCTAAAATAAAGACAGAGAAAGTGAATGGCCTTAAACCCAAAAGTACACTAATAAGAAGTTAATCTATCCATTAAAAAGACTTTCATAAAATGTATGTATGACTGCTAAATGTCATCATAGAGACATGAAGTGATATTTAGTACAATGCTAGGTATCAATTTAGTACAACGCTAGGAAAAACAAAGGTATCAATAGCAGCAACAACAAGCAAAAAAAAAAAAGCATAAAAGGCTAAAAATAAGAAACAAAAAAGGATGAAAAATCTTTAGATAGAGATGTATACAGAAATCTTCTCTCTCTGTATTTATTGGTGAAAAATAAGCTGCAATTAGCAAAACCCAGCACCTACTGGGTTAATGAGATCTTAGTCCATGTTACAAAAAAACTATGAACCAAAGAAGGACAGCCTGGTATCTCCCTTACAGTTTCTTATGCTCTCTGTTACATTCTGAAATTACAGCTTGAATAATTTATCCTAAGCACGTACAGAAACAGCTGCTCTATAGCCAGGCTTGCGAAACACAAAAATTAGATTACAGGGGAATAAAAGAGCACACATCCAGTGGTTGAAAGTAATATAGCCACATGGATTTCATCAAGTCCCCATTGTACAATTTTGCCACTGGAGAAAGCCCGCCTAGGTTAGGTCTCTCTGAGAATCAGTAATTACACAGTTGTAGAGCCCGCAGCTGTAGACCAAAACAGTTGTAATAGAAAGTCGAATTAAAGAAACTGAGTTTTCTTGAGATTCATGCTTTGAGGCTGCCTTTCACGGTAACTAACTGAAGCTCTTTCCACTTCGGGGGCATTTATTACTATCTGTCCTTTGTGTAAATTCTCAGTACTTACATGCTTAGATCCCACTGTATATGGCTGTCAGTACAAAATGTTCTCTCTTGACCCAGTAAAGTAGTTTCACAAATATTGTGGGGAGTTACTGAGACTGCCATCCTTGTCAGATTTTGTAGAAATAGGAATTGGCTAAAAATAATTACTGGGATGACTAGGAAAGCAGAAAGGCACAGAAAACGCACACACATGCAGACAGTGCTAAAATACAAGTTTCCCTGGAACACCAAGCTGAGAGCATATTCATAGATTTTACTAGCTGTTTCTCTTACCAGTTATTGCTGCTGAGGTGTATGATCCAGCTGCTAGCTGTTTGATCTTGTGCTGGTTGGTAAAAAAGCTAATTAAATGAAACGTGGTCCTTTCCTCTGTGTCACCTAATCCCAACTGACCTTCACTGTTACCTCCAGCAGCATATACATTTCCTTTTTCTGCACACAGAAAAGCATATGTAAAACACAGAATGAGGTCATTCTCATCAGTGGCAGCAAGATATCAGAAATATGACTGGGGGAAGTCATTTAATTTTTCTATAGAAAAAAAAAAAACAGAAAAGTTGGCATCTACTGCCCTGGATATTCTAAAGTTGAAGGCAGATTTTGTGTTGTAACTAGCAAGGAGGTATTCCTGCATACACTTCATTGGGAACATGATAAAGCTTTTTCATTTACTTAGACCAAAGGAGTTTCTCCACCATCTTGGAGATGGATCTAAAAAGTAAATACAATCTGAAGTACTTCAAGAGTTCTGACAAAGTGACTTCCAGTGGCCCCGGCAGACAGCAGAATTTGTTTTCCCAAAGACTGCACAATTTAATTTAAGATAAAACAGGAGGAAAATGAAGAATGATATCACAGGCAAGAAAATTAAAGCCATGTTAGTACATAAAAAATGCATAATTTCATAGTTTTGAATGCTGTGAATGAAATACACTTTTGCATAGGTTATCAGAATTATTTTACTCATTTCACTATTTAAATCATTTTCTATTTATCTAAGTAGCTCTTTATCCTGTTTTACAATCTTAAGATTGAGATTACAGCTGATGATTCTCATCTTTACCTTAAGAGAAGTTCAAGATTTATATGTTTAATTTTAGCATGTTTCACATTTTAAGTGCTCATCTATGATGAAAAAGATAAGGCCCATTAATAACATAAACCCAGACACAAATGTGATAAGCAACTGTCATATAATTGATTAATGGCTCTTGCTGTATAAACAGCCACAAATTACCTAGGCAAAGGATACACTAGAGGTGACTAATACTTACCCTGAGCAGTCTGGCATAAGCAACTGTTATTAAAATGTGCTGCTTTATTTTAATAATCTTACTTCCAGGGCTCAAGGTATCTGCATGTATAAATCCTCTAATAAACAACATTCCTTACAACATCACTGTAAGCACAAGGATTGCAAACACAAAGTTTGCTATTCCTTTCCATAAATTTTAGAAGCCTGACAAACATGTGCATCAAATCTCTGTACACTGTCTCTCTAAAAAGAATATTTTTCAGTTTAAATTTATGATTTATTTATTTAAAACTAAATAAAGCACGTTGTTAAAGAAATAGCAAAATCCCTCATCTAACTGAAATGCAATAAACTTTAGAAGACTTCAAAACATAAATTTGAGTACAGATATATAAAAATAATAATATACTTTTACAGTCCTTTAAAGGAAAGTTAATAATTGTTAATTGCACTCCAAATGTAGGCAACAAATTTATTCTTCCTTCCATCACCAGCAATTTCCTATACAATACTACTATACACACTTCTTGGTGTGGAATAATACAAGCATTCAAAGAAGAACTGTCTAATAAATGCATCTTAATAGCATCTTTTTGATTTTTTCTTCTTTCCTAAATACTTCTGGGTTTCCTCATGTAGTTTTGCATGAAACTTAAAGAAGAAATCTACCTTCAATACATATATAATATTACATACCTGTGTAAACTAAAGTGTGGTTTCTTCCACAAGCAGCAAGTTTAGTCTTTTCTGGCTTTAAAGCTATAAATTAAGGAGGAAAAATTAGCAACAGGTTGATAGATGGATGGTTCAACAACAAAATGTTGCTCTGCTCTATAGTAAGTTATTTGTTTGCTTTCATATTTTTACCAATGGAATGTAAAGGTGCAACAATATAGTTGGCTATCTAAGCTTAGCACATCACTTAATAAACCATCATTCTCCCTAAGAAAGGGAAAGAGACATAGGCCTAAAAATCTTGTAGCTACAATGACGCTCTCCCTGTGTCAAATACCACCCACGCACGTATTTCTCAGCAGCCTGGTCACAGTGAAGATGGGTAATGTGTGTAAGAGGAGTTATGCGGAGTTATTCTGGTGAGAAACAGAGATTACAGGGGTGCCTCTTCTCCCAGGCTAAGTCCACTGCATTTCAAAAACAGAGGAAAAACAAATTTACTGGCCTTTCCCTCCTCTCTCCAACGAGTGATCGTTGCCTTAACAATTTATCTTTCCTCTACTGTGTCTATTTGCCCTATACAATATTCTTGATGCTTTTAAACCAGGATTACTTTTGCATAATATGACTTTATAGTTGCTTTTCCACTACACTGGTCTACGACAAAGCTGGTCACCATAACTCCTTACACAAAGTCTTACTCAGTCCTTCCAACCCAACCTATAAAGGGCTGAGCTTTATAACACTCAGATTATGCTCCCTAAGTGTGAATTGTGTCTGGTGCATCACGCAGACACAAACATAAATCCTGCAAACTCAGAGCCCTGCCTATTCTCTTGACACCTACCACAGCCAGACTGGAAACCGTAGCATATCCAATGTTGGCCTCTTCTTACATTCTTAATTTGTTGCTTTTTATCCCTGTGCTCTGCCTCCTGCCTCAGAGATGATCTTAATGACTCCTGCATTAGCCTGTGCTCCCTATTCTTCCTCCCCCTTACGCTAGCAAATTGCAACAGATCTGCAATATTTACAACATTTTGGGTATTTTTTGCCCATAACTCATTTTGTTAGCTTCTAGTCAAATCCAAGACCTCCTCTCTCTTTTTTTTTTTTTTTTTTTTAAGAAAACATGTGGTCAGGACAATTTTGTCCGAGCAGAAGTTGAAAAGTGTGTCTTTGCAACCACACTGCCAAAGCCAAGCAATGCCTGAAAGCTCATGAGAAAAGTCCAGGGCCTTCTCCAGGCGTCCACTGCCAAGAGAAGACAAATACTCCTGCCTTGCCACATTTTTCAATGGAAGCCAAGCTGGTTTTGAATTCCTGACATATTCTCTTTGACTTTTATTGTCCTTTGCAATCTGATAGTTCAAACAAAGATAGATACTCAATCCATTTAAGCCAAGGTAGGAATCGGCCTTTCACGTTTGACAAAAGATATGAACCAGAGAGCAGCTATTTTCCTCTGAAGTAAAAGGAGCAGAAAAAAAACCAACAAAATACACTAAAATAGGATGGAATGAGTTCAAGCAAACTCATTAATTTGTTTTTAATGATAAACTAACAGACTGACTTGCTGACAGAAAGGATGAGAATAAACAGATTTAATGGTTTGGAGGAAGACATTAATGGCATGGGTCTGATCTGACACAAGTAAGAGGACAAGGAAAAATACTGACTTAGTGGTTTTGCTTGACCAGATAAAAGTGCCCAGGAAAGATTAAACAGATAACCAAGTGAGATGAAAATGTACTGCAAAAATATAACAACATATGGGCATTTATTCTACTGTTTTTTTCAGATTTTATAAAAAAAATAACATTTATGCCCCCCTCAGGCACTTCTTACACTTGCTAAAAATATAGTGGTGCTTGTAGAAAGACCCCGTCTGATTTTTATAGTTTAGAAAAGAACAAACATAAATATGATATAAACGTTATATACAACGGTATTGGAACCCTTGATCTCTAACACATGCACAATATGGCAGAGATAAGGCACTGGATAAATTTCCTTGCAATCTACATGAACATACACAGAAAATATTAATGTGAAATATTAAAAAATAAAAATAATATATAAATTTTGTATTTTAATGTAAATATTTTTATTATTCTCATATAAAATGACAATCTTTAAAAAGAAAGGATTGTAACTATCTGAAAAGGTAGGAGGGTAACTATTTGAAGAAAACTTTATGCTGTAAAGTACTTAGAATCTGAAAGTGACAGAAAATCAATCCGGGATCCTTTTAAACTATCTCTATGTGCTTGTGCAATAATATACTGAGCATGTGATGAGTAAAGAAAGCAGAATTAGTTATTTTGGAACCGCCTATTACAAAACACTTTTTGATGTGGGTCACCTTTCAAAAAGATAAAAAAAATACCGAACAAACCTTTAACACATGTTGGTTTGCTGACAGTACTCTTTGATCCTAGTCCTAATTGGCCCCAGTTGTTACTGCCAAACATGTAAAGTTTACCATTTCCTGAAAAAAAAAGGCACAACATCTTATCCATTCATTCATTAACAGCTTATTATTCGGCAGCTTTATAAATGTGGGCAACAAAAGATGGTCAATCACACATCACACTATTTACTACTTTCTTTTTAATGCAACCTCTAAGATTCGTCAATTCCATATCCATACTGTAATGTAAATAATTATTACTGTCCTTGTACTTTTCTAGCAGAAAAACAGTAATTACATTGTATATATAAAGCACTTTTTTTCCAGTAATTTAATGCTGCATTTTTGTTCTGCATTTGGCTCTCTCTCTTAGTCACGTTGACCAAGGAAAGAAGCTGAGATTTGTTTAATGGATGGTAGACCCAGTGGCTTTTTCACTATCAAAAGATCCCTAGACTTTAGACGGATGCACACAATTAGGACCACATGGATACCGTAGCTGTAGATTTATGGCCAAATTTTACCCCTGGATTAAAAAAAAAAAAAGTTAAAAAAAGAAGAAAAAACAAACACTGGAATTATCTCAGTAGATAGCATCAATCTATTAGTCTCGAACAGATTTTATATAAACCTGCTTAGTAAGAAATTCTCAGTCAGAAGAATCCACAAAATGGCAGACCAAACTCGCTGAAGTCCAGGAACCAAAGCATCAACAGGCCCAGTTATAAAGTATAACGTTCACTTAACTGAGGACTCACATCTATTACTCCAGAATTCATAATATTTACCTTATTTTATTGCCAAAAGAGGGAAAGTCTATTTTATTACTGCTAAATATCTTCTTGATCCTGAAAGGATTTACAAATTCGTGCTTCTACAGAACACGGTTTATGATAAATTTTCAAATGTGTTTGCAAGTTATGTGTGTTCTTCTTTGGATACATATGTCCAAGGACATATAAGCCATAAGACATATATATATATATATATATTTGTTTTTCTAAATCTTTCACCACATCTTTCAGACTATTTTAGTAGTCTCAAGTAAGAAAAGAATGTATAGCAATCAGACAGGCAGGCAGTTTTGTACACCTAAATGCAAACATTATGTCACAAAACTACGCAGGAATAATTACAGAATCACGTCAGAAATCGGTATGACACAGCTTTCGATTTACAAATTTGACCATTCCAAACACCAAACTGTTTTGACTCGGAATAACCGAAGTTTTTAGAGGATAGTATGTGAATGGATTGATAAGCTTGAGACATGCAGATCAGGTACTGAACTCAGACTCCTGGTAACACCTTGAAAAACATTTATTCATTATTTTTAAATATCACCTTTTATAAAGTTGTCAAGTCCACATACAAACCTAAAATCCTTGTTCCAACAGAAATCTTTCCAAAGCATCAGATGTTTCCAAAACCAAGATGTTAAAAAAATCTTTCAGGACAGCTAAAAGGTCCCTGTTTACTTTTGCTGGAACTGTGCAAACCTTTGCGAGTCAGAGATTCCAACACAGAGCTCTCACCTAAATGAACTCTCAGTCACCCAGCCACCAACAACCATCACATGAGCCCAACACGTAACTGCAATTCCACACAGTCGTACCAAAATATTACGGCTGTTCTGTACTTAAGTAGCCTGGGTACTTGCAGGAGGTTTCTGAATGCCATTTACAGAGTTTGATGCTATATTTTGGATTTTTTTGTCTTCCCTGTTATTAAAAAGAATCAATTTTTGCCCTAAAATATAACCATGTAGTTAAAACAAAACAAAGAAACCCTAACAATAACTAGTACCTAAAGACACAACCAAGTTCTTGGATTTAATAGCTTTTGAAATAATAGCAATGTGTCAGTATTAGATCTTACCGGTAGAGCAGGGAGAAATCTGGGCTGAAATTACATTAACAGTTTAATTAATGGTATTTATACGACGATCCAGCTGTTGATTACGCAATCAGCTCCAAATGCCTACACAATTGCCTGAGAGCAAAACCTTAACAAAAAGTGGCATCCTGCACTGCTGTAGGTATCTCTGCACCCTGCTCTAGACCTTTCAAAGGCCTTTTGAGAGAGCAGCACTCAGGTGGGGTACGATACCAAGTTGCCATCGTTCGATTTAACCACATTCTAGTTTATCCATTCAGAATTCCAGTGCAGGCCGGGGGCCACCAGCTGGAGAGCAGCTCTGCAGAGAACGTGCCTGGGAGTTTTGGTGGACACCACGTTGGCCACAGGCCAGCAATTCATCCTTGGGGCAATGGCGCCAGCAGCACCTGGCCAGCAGGTCCATGCAGGTGATCCTTCTACCCAGCATGAGCGAAGCCACACTTGGCATGCTGGGTCCAATTCTTACACATAAGAAACCTCTTTTTTAACCTTACTTTGTTAGGGTTGTTTAACAAATCTCGTCGCCCAGAGAGGGTTTGGAGTTTCCATCCTTGGAGCCAAGCAAAACTTGATGGGACGCAGTCCTGAACAACCTGCTCTAGCTGCTTGAGTAGGAGGGCAGAACCAGATGAGCTCCTGGTCTCTTCTTAATTCAACTATTCTGTGATTCTTTTCATCTTATAATCTGCTACTTTGTGTAGCAGTCCGTTAATTCAGATGTTGCTTCTGAAGTCAAGAAGTTTAAGAAATGAGAGGATTTATTATTATTATTATGATTATGTAACAACTGGGTGACAGCCTTTTATAATTTCAGACTTCCAACACTTATCAGCATAACAGAAAACTGCACAGCGGGTAATTCAGACAGTGAATGCAGAGCACTAGGCACTCCAGAGCAACCAAACTGAATGCCTGCAGCGAAAGAACACATCTGGGGTTTGGAACAGGGGCACGATGCAATCTGAGCTGGCCAGGAAATGCGACAGAATTTTGTATGCAAAATGCCCTGTTTCTGTAATTGCATACTGAGCTATCTCTAGTCATCACCACAGTTGCATTAACGTGAAAATTACTTCAACAGCAGATGAATAGGCAAGGATCAGAGTTCAAAACCCTGCAAACTTGAATCGCTTGTCGCTTCCTTTTCGGTGCTGATAAATGCAGAGCGTGGCTGGCTGCCATCTGGAACGGCTGGCAGAAGACAAGTCCAGCAGAGTAAGATTAATTACTCTGGGTAAGAGAAGGGAAATGAGAATATCAAGCAGCACACTGCTAGGACTGGTTTGGTGACAGAAATGCATACCCCCCGGTCTCCATGTTCCTCCCAAGGCAAGACTGGGGAACCTCTCCAAATATCTGTATATTGGCATAACACTAGTGGAGGTTTCACCACCAATTGCAGTAATAAGGGAAGTCACAGGATGCTTAGATCTTAAGGGACAGGGAACTTTGTGAGAGACAAGGAAGAGGTGTTCCCTGACCAGCACATTTCCCATTTGGGTGGCTGCCATCAGAACTGTGATTGCTGGGAAATCCATCCATCATGAGCTCCGCTGGTTCCTGAAGCTGTAGTAGAGGCAGCAGGGAAATACCTGCTGAGCAAAAGCTGCCTCAGGGTACGATGCTTCCTGGTAAGAAAAGAGCAGGTAGACAAGAATTCCTGTAACTGATGTGTAAAGATACTGACGTTTTACATTATTTTCTCTGTTGAGTTTTAAATGCTAGTGGTAGGGGGAGATATAAAACAGGCAGACTATGCACAGACTCTGAGTATTTATACATGTTGCTGATTGTAAGATTCTTTCAAGAAGGTATACCCCGGCAAAACTTTAGGACAGAGAATAAAACGCGAGGCACCACAGTTTCCTTGTATTTATTTATGCTATTTTGTGAAGAAACCACTTTTAACAGTTCATTTAAAAGCCATATTCAAATCATGTGCATCTCAGAAGAATGATGTGACAAGTCTCATGACAAGTCCTGATATTCCCCAAATACAAGCTTTATGGCGCAATATAAACAATAATGTTTAGGACACAACACCATACAAACTAGAACAGCTCAGCATGTTGATTACTACCTACTTATGCAGATCTTTGGTATGTATCAGAGCCATCTTCCTTATTTTTCCCTTGAAGGTGATTGCAAAAGATATTATGACACGTTCTGTTGGCCTCTTGCTAGGTAGAAAGAAGGGATTTGTGTCCAAAGACTTGGCAAGACTGCAGTGTCTCTGGTGTAAATTGCTGGACGTTTAATGCCTTACAATACTTGGAAGTATACACAGAATAACACGTTGTGCTTCCCCACACACCTCTTCTTTTTTCATTTGAGACTTCTCTCTTTCTTTCTACTCCCTTGCATTGGGAACTTCATTCCCTCCAGAGCTCTGAATCTAAAAAACGAATCTTCTGTCATCACCATCTTCCCCTTCATGAAGGGTCAGTCTCTCTGATCAAGTGTGGACAAGCTGCCTAGGACACCCTAATCAAAGCCAATAAAGAATAAGATCGATAACTGTTCATTTTAACAGGTTTGTAGAAAAGAAAATACTAATAGAAATGAATTTAAGAAGCATTCTTAAAAATAGACTCAAGGACACTTACTTCAGAACAGCTCCCAAGTGGAGGAATGGACATGGTTGCTTTCCAAAGCCTGCAGTTATAAAAAGATGTAGTGAGTGGACTGTCAGTATTCTTGGGCCAAAATATAAGAGTAAGGTACTAAATGTTAAACATATCACAAGTGATGCTGGAAGATAGATTGCTTATGATAGTGTTAAGGGTCTAAGGAACCAGTTTGAAAAATATCTGCTTTGAACATTTTAATCAAGACCATGTCACAGGAAGAGAAATCTGAATAAATAAAAAATCAACTCCAAACTCCAAAGCAGAAGAGAAAAATGTTCCCCTTACTAGGCCAGCAAGACAACTCAAAGTCTGAAAGAAACCATCACTGCTTTTGTCTATTTGAACATACAACCACAGAATGTAAACAAAATTTATTTTGGACTCTAACTCCTGATCTAGGAAGCCAAAGCACAGACAGCTTTATACTTACTTTATACTTCTCATCCTAAAAGCCATGTAGAAATATTGATATTGGATTAGATGAAAGTAGTATTTGAAAATTTCTGAATATTTTTGTTTAAAAGCAGGGTATTAGTGCCTGTGCATTTTTGTCATTTGCATTCAGTTTGTTTTCAGTGCAAGATGTAGCTGTCTCTTGTCCAAAATCAGCTTTTAGGAACATGAAATCAGTTTAGGTGATTATTTTGCTTATGATTACCTTAGCATAAATCTGATACATTTTGATCAGATTTAAATCTAGAAGTATTCCTACTTTTCCCTATATACTTAGATCCTAATACCTCTCCTGGCATGAAAAAAAAAAAGAAAGGATGGGGCAATTTTGTGCCAGAAAATAAAACAAAGCACGCGTTAACACCCACCTACTCAAGACACTTCCCTCTCCTCAACGGGTTTGTTGAGCTCTTCCAGGCCAGGCTCAGCTGCTTCTCAGGGAGCTCCTGGTTCCCCACGAGACCCGCGCTCCTCTCGTGCTCTCCTGGGGTTCCTCTAGTCCCGGTGTTGCCAGTCATCAGCGGCATCCGCTGAAGGATCAATTGCTCCTGCTGCCATCACTTCCAGGGTATCATCCCACTCTGCCAGCAGTGTGTGATGTGTGGTGCACATGCTCGGATGTGAAAGACAGATGAGGGGCATTTTCTGTCGGCCTTTGTCTTTCTGCATCACAGTTGCAGGTTCTCTCCTGTTGTTCAGCGAGGATCAGTATTTTGCGCTCATTTTTGTTTGTATTTTAAAGTGCCCTAAAAAACCTCTTGGTACCAAATCTATTTTGTACCCTCACTTCTACCATTTTCTTCCAAAGTTTGAGAAAATTAAGATATTTTTATTTAGCAGTTCTCTTGGTGACATGTTTGTGCACTACAACAGCAAATGCAGCTACAAAGGTGTTTATAAAACACAGAGGGTCAACAAGAAAAGAGAGAAGAGAAAGGGTGTCAGATGCAACTGGGATCTCGCAGGCAAGCTTAAAAAGCTTAGCAGGTTGTTGCTGGTTAGGTAACAGTGTTGGCACAGGCACACGCCGGGGGAACTCAAAGAGGAAATTGAAACTGGCCAGTCTAAACTTAGAATCATAAAATCACAGAATCACAGAATCCTTAAGATTGGAAGAGACCTCCAGGGATCATCTAGTCCAACCCTCTGCACACGCAGGGTCACCTAGAGCACGTGGCACAGGGCTGTGTCCAACAGGGTTTTAAAGATCTCCAGAGAAGGAGACTCCACAACCTCCCTGGGCAGCCTGTGCCAGGGCTCTGGCACCCTCACACTCAAGAAATGTTTCCTTAAGTTCCTGTGGAACTTCCGATGCTTCAGTTTGAAGCCATTTCCTCTAGTCCTATCCCTGCCCACCACTGAAAAGAGGCCGCCCCCTCCTCCTCACTGCCTCCCTTGAGGTATTTATACACGCTGATCAGGTCCCCCCTCAGCCTCCTCTTCTCCAGGCTGAACAGGCCCAGCTCCCTCAGCCTTAGAATAAGTCTAGTGTTTTTCCAATTTGGGTATCAGCATTTGGAAAGATATATTAAAACTAAAAAAAAAAAATGAAAACAAAATTTCACAGTACTTAAGGTTGTATTTTATAAATTTCATGCAACAGACAATTTAATAAAATATGTTCAATCCAAGAAGCATGACGTTTTATTCAAAACATAATCTATTCATGGTTAAATCACCTACTATGAAATGGACTTGAAAAACTGATTGCATAGTTTTATCTCAAGATATTTACTCTTCTTTTACCATGCTTGAAACTGTCCTTTGTGAAAAAAATCAGTATCTTCAGCTTTGCTTGGGGACATGGCAGGAAACCATCAACAAGAATTATTTAATTACTAATGCCCCAAACAAACCATAGGACATATCTGGGGAATTAATATATTTAAATTAGAAAATTCGGAAAACACACTTATGATTTCCTTAGTAGAAAGTTTCTATTATCTGTCAGAAGGCATTTTTCAATATAACTGATACGCATTCAACAAATTCGTCTCTTTCATGCGATTTTAAATAGAACAAATTCTTCTATGAGCACTGCTTCAAAGAAATGAGAGGGAACATTAAGAAAGACTTCTCAGTACATTGCATCAGGGCTTCTTGGAATGCTTTTGCAATTATTTGTGGTTTTAGTAGGAGTTTTGAAGGTCTTTTTTTTTTTTTTTTTTTTTTTTTTTTAAATCTGCTCTTTCCATGGTTATTTTTAGTCACATTTAACTAGTATTTCAAAATTTCATTCCTGAGATGCAATTCTATATATTGTTTTAGGAAGGTTCCCAGTGAACTTGTTAAATGTTGTCAACAAATCCTCTTTACTTCCATGACACAAAGCTCACTATTTAAGACTATCTGGTGGACACCATCAGTTTTGCATAAAGTATTCAAACTGAACAACATCATGATTAGTTTATAATTAGCACAATACATACCAGTTCTTAATACAGATTCACTCATATGCATTCCTGAGTATATCTTGGGAAATCTTTAGGTCACCTCTCACTAACTTCAGAGCGACCTGACAACACTTAAAAAGGAGTTCCCTCTCCTCTCCCCCAAAATTCGTTTTTGCATTATTTCCACCTCTTAACTCATATGAACACATATGAAGTAATAACTTCCAAGCTATCCAAGCATACAAGCTCTTACCATATACTTCATTTCCAATACTGACCTGTAACAATAGCAGTATGCTCATCTCCACACGATATGTGCACGGGCTTGTCATTTTTGAACCAGAACTTGCTAGGAATGTTCTCTGCAAAACTGCTCTTTCCAAATGTGAAAACAGCACCTGATTCTAAAACATAAGAAGACAAGGTCTGTTTTAGCACAAGTAAATTTTGCCTCATACGTTCAAAATAGTAACTTCCTATCCGATTACATATTTTAGTTTTTTTTTTTTTTTTTTCTTCCCTATTTAAAAATGACTAAAGAGTTTTCTCCCGTTTCACAAGGATGCCTTCATTTTCAGGCTCATATTTTGGTCCTTGAGTTTCTTCCTAGTGTCCAAGGATCCCCTATGAGACTACGTTGAGTCCTAGGTCCTATGAGACTATTGTTTCAGGGTACTGTTTGCTGAGGATACAATCATTTATTTGAAAGCACAGTAGCGTACTTCACCAGTGCCATCTAAGAAAAAAACAGTACATATATGAAAGACAGAAAAAACTCTGAGAAATTGCCCCCATAGAGCAAATAAAAGGCTGATCCTGAAAGCAGGCTGAGACAAAGAGGTCTCACTTACGTTTATACTTGAATTCAAACAGGTTTTCCAAATTGGATTAGAGAGACAGACACACACACTGTAAAGAGGTGACAGGTTCCAAACTGACCACTCTTCCTCACTCATCTGAAAAGATACATGTGCTCTAAAAATGGCCCCTAAAATAAAAACACTTAGCCTCAAAACCACAGGTTGCCACAACTGCTTTCCATGATCTATGGTCTAAAAAAATGGAACAGAACCTCCCCAGAATAACATGCAGATAGCACTGCCACCCTCGTAACCTACCTAGTTTCCTCACTTCTTCTCACTTTCAACGGCAAGTGTTAGTAAAGTGTTTCAAATGATCTAAACTAACTATTTGTTCACCTTGTAAAGGAACATGAGTGTTTCCAAGAATACTTTTTTGTCAAAACACTTCAAAATACTTCCTCAAAAGCTAAAGATTGAACCCGGACCATAACATTTGCCTTAGAAAATAATCATTCTACAAGCAAATAATAGAACAATGTTGTGCCAAAACAAAATTCGGCCTCCTATTTTAAAATTTCAAATCTTGTGTTTTAACCACCAAGTCATTCTTCAGAAAATAAATTAAAAAAAAAAAGTGTACAATGTTTTGGAGAATAACTAATAGGCTATGGTAAATGAATATACAGAATAACAGCAGGTTGCTTCTGTAAAATTAATATAATAGTAACATTGTTTACACAGAAAATAAACACACTGAAATGTCTCCTTCCATTCAATGACCTGCACCCAAATACCCAAAGTTCTGCACCCCAATACCCAATGTTCTCTCTTACCTGTAAATGTGATATTCACTTTTATAGTTCTTCAACATAACCGTTTTTCCGTATTTACAAATGAGCTGTTATTTTATGTTTTATATATATTTTATATACAGCAGGTCTATAGGTTTGTACTCACTGCTACGGGCACATCTCACTTTGTCATATTAAGAACAAGACTTTGTATAGCAGAATTGAAACTTTTTAAGTATATAAGCTTGTATATATTCAAACTAAGTATATAAACTTGCAATCATGGATATACTGGGAGAAGTTTCTTTTTTAATCTCAATCTGGAAAGACATCCACACTGCACATCGTTTGAACCTGCTTACAGAGGGCTCTTTGGCACTAGTGCTATGACACAGACCTCTTTTTTTCTTCTCCTTCTTTTAGAAAGATTAACACGGAGAAAATCTATATAATTTTTAATTCAAGGCACATACACACAAAAAAGGGGGGGGGGGGGGGAGCACAGCTCATAGCGCCTCAGTTCAGTGTCTCCACAGGACACGGATTTCCCACCTGACACCCACGTCGCCAGTGGGACACCAAGCGCAGGCAGCCTCTCCAGCTGAGGTCCCTGACCCCCGAGCGCGCGGCGCGAGGCCTCGGGGCGCAGCCGCGGGCTCAGACCGCGGACCAAACCCCCCGTCCGCTCCGCTCGGGTCTCTGCTCGCGGGCGGGCGGGCGGGACGGAGGCAGCGCCGAGGGCAGCCCCGCGCTCAGCCACGTCTCCCTCACAACCCGCGCGCGGCCCCGCGGCCGCCCGCGCCTGCCCCGGGAGGGGTGGGGGGGC
>NW_020455743.1:3913604-3927582 GCF_003342845.1 Nothoprocta perdicaria
CCCCTTGCGGCTGCTGTGTTTTCCAAACATCTCACTCCTTTCATCGTTTCTAAGCCCCTCAGTTTGTTCCTGTGCTGCCTGAGCAAACGCAACCATCACTCTGTGGGACTTGTGCAGCGCACGCTCTCCTCCGTGGGCAACCGTTGGATTTTTTATATATGGTTTAGCTACATGATCCTCTCAGTAGAATATGAACCCTAGGAAAAGATTCCCTAGGAAAAGAGTCCCTAGGAAAATAAATATTTTTGCCTCGTGCCATCAGCCCTGAATAAATAAGTACTTTAAGTGCTTTTAAGTACTGAAGGTCATATTTCAAAAGCACCTGTAGCACCTGCAACATAAAGTCTTACTTGGCAGAAATATCTGAAGATAAAAAAAAATTTAAATAAAGTCACAACATTTTTTAGGAACTGCAGACATCTAAGTGTAAGAGAACTTTAACGCAAATGGTTTTGCAGGTCATAATACTTGAAGAGCCTCACTGCTGTTTAATGCAACCACAGCACAATTTAAGGCTTATTCCATTAAAAAAAAAAAAAAAAAAAAAAAAAAAAAAAAAAAGAGAGAGAGAGAGAGAGAGACCATTGTTCGTTTTTATTTCAGTCATTCTGCATTCTTCTCTTGTCCTTTCTGCTTGGCTATGCTCCTGTAAAGTATTTAAGAAGCATGAAATTGCTAAGAAATGATACTGACACAGCTGTAATATAATGGGCCCACATAGAAATGCACAAACTGGGTTGTGCAATGGACCCTGTGAAGAATCTTTATCTGTAGAATTTGACCAAGTAAAAGATTCAGTTTCAGCCCTGACCAGGTCCAGCACGGACTGGACAAATCAAAGATAAGGTTGTCTGTTCCTCATACTAACCTTGCTTGCACAGCAGCTCAACTCATTCTGTCCTTCCCAGGACTTCATTTCTCCTGACTTTTCTGCAGGACTAAGAGAAATCTAACACAAAAGGAAGATGCTTTTTAATTTGAGGAACTTCTTCAGTGTTTCAATTTTATCAAAGAGCAGCAAGCATCTGGTGCGACATTTTTGGTAAGCTTATCCTGGAGATTTCTGGCAATCACTGACATTGAAACAGGAATTTGGAGATGAAAGCAATTGAATTCTGTAAATAGGTAAATGTTTTGGATAACAAGGCTTCTGCTAGGGTGTTTGCCTTCTGAGGCAGCAAGCTCTGAGTCCCTGTGAGAGCAAAGGATTTTTCTTTTAATGTTTGTGAATTCTTTCCATCCGGTTTAGCGGCACATGGGGAAAAACGTGCTGTTTTCTTCTTGAGTTCAGTACACACTGCAGGTACTTGTAAACAATAAATAAATATCTGAATAAGGTAAAGGAAATTCTGAAGCGTTCGGACAAATATTTGAGTATGGGGGAGAGAATTCCCTTCTTGAAGCTGAAAGGTGAATCTCAGCTTCAGCATTCATTTATTTGCATATGTGCATGAGGCAGGTGGGAAGAGCAGTATGTGATGTGAAGTCCAAAATCAAACTTCTAGACCTGAAAACCTGACTTTGGATTCTTTCTTCGGTGGCATAGATTTTGCCATTCCGTGTGACTTCACAAAAACATCTATCACAATGTTTCAGTGAGCCATTTCTAATGGTTGTCACACCTCAAGAGTCAAGATGAAATTAAAGACTTGAAGTTTAATTCTACACTTAAATCAACTGGAAAACAAATATTTTCCAAGTTATGTGATTCAGTTACTATGGTTTTAAAGTAGTTCTGAAGCCTGAGTGATATTTTCTTTATATAGATTTTGAGTTTCCACTACTGGCAATTGGTGGAAACTTTCTCTGATTAGCAGAGATGACAGAAAAACAATTGTGGAAAACAACTTCTAATTTATTAGACTTTCCATCTAATAATTGGATCTTATTTTAGAGTTCCGTTTTTATGTTTTATATCGTATTGCTAACATAAGCTATCATCACTGGCTGTGAACAAGTTAACGTTGATACCCACGATAACCCAAGATGTAGCAATCTGTGCTAAAGATCCTGAGCAGTTGCTGTCCCAGCTCCGAAGAAAATAAGCCAACTGTTTGACTTGCTATTCTGCCTGTTACATTTTAACTTTGGTATGTTATCTTGTGCCCCTTCTCTGGAATTTATTTGACCACTCATGTCTGTGTTTCAGACGATGGGGACAATAGGGAGAACACATTTCTGAAGGTCATAGCAGTAAAACAGAATCATCATCACGGGAACAGAGAAATGTTGGCAGGAAAGGATTTCTATCACAACTTGCTCATTGTAGTATGACAACAGCAGATCAGGCCAGTTACAGATTAGCTTACCATGAAAATATCTAGGAATGGTGATTCCAAATTCTGAGTAACTGATTTTAGTGCTATTTTATATATCGGTGTAGAAGTTTCAGAGATGGATGCTTCTCAGTACACCTCTCAGTAAGGCTAAATAGTAAAACAAGAGGTCACAAACAGGAGTTTCTCTTTGGGAGGTTTAGAGCAGACAATCTTTTCAGCTGCCTTCAAGTAATCATAGGCCGTAATTAGAAATTCAAAGAGCAGCTGAGGACTAGAAACAGTTCAACGAAGGACAGCAGAGTGACCAAGAAGCAAGCAATTGCATAGACAAGAACAGTACAGGTGAGCATTTTTTGTTCCCCAAAATTAGACTAAGCATGCCAGTGTTCTGGGGGTGAAAAATGAGAACATAAAATTAGGAAATTGCATTTTCTTCAGAATTCAGAACACTGAAAATAGAGCAAATCTCTTGTAAGTCTGAGTTTTCCAGGCTTGATGTCATTGGTTTGTGTTGGTAGGCTGTTTTTCATTCTAGAGTGGAAGCTGCCTCACACATGTGAATGACCAAACTTTCTACAAATGCCAGGTATATCCCACTCTGTGGGTACTGGATATAGAAGTGCATGGAATCATTTTCATGGCCTTGTATTTTGTTATCACTTCGCTTTCTGGAATGGGCATATGGGTGCTTTCTAACTTTTCTAGGTTGCTTACCTGTGTTTGAAGACAGAAACAGTTACAGCAAAACATGTAACGTTACCTCATTAAAGGTCATGATGGTGTCAAACTTAGTTTTTATGGCTTGGAAATGTACATTATTACTTTAAGTAATGTAAATGCACTTTATTACTTTGACCAATATTTATTACTGAAGTCATATATACAATTTAGATTGTATTTTACCTATGAATCCAGTTTCAGGGATGACATGTAAGAAAATACATACACAGAATTACTGTAAACTTTGACAGCAAGAAATCCATTCCTTTGTCTGCTTAGTGCTTCAGACAGGTCCAGCCCTCCAGCAGTCTGGGGCTGTGCAGAGGCCGGATTCTGATCACACGCTTTGATGGGAATCTTTGTAGTGCCCTGTGCGTAGCTTAGTGGTGAATCCTGTGGTATTCCGTAAAACCTCTGGAGCTCATTGCTCTCTTATATGACAGCAGGTACTGACTTCCAGGAGTGTTAACATCCATGGCATCTGCATTGCATGTTCTGCTTCTTCAAACCTTCTCCATATTTCTGCAGTTAAACATCATTATTTTCATCACTACCAAAAAGAAGCCTTCATAATAGGGCTGGTAAAATGCATGGCTACAGCACTTTTAAGATGTCTAAATGGAAAATACACAGCATTTAAATATTTCAAAATAAAGGAAAAATTCTGCAATTTGTTTTAAAAAATCATGCAATTTGTGCTGGGATATCAAATGGACAGTGATAATGTGCACTATTACTTTTAGAGCTGTGGTCTTCTACATTCAATTTCAGTCTGAGTTTATTCAACCAAATTAAGAGGAAAAAAGAGTCCCCCCCGGCAGGTTTAACTAATGAAATGCTAAAATCTCTAGAAGCCACTATAGGCCTTATGTACTTGCCACCCAGGCTTTGATCCATCAGAATTGACTTGAAACATGAACAGAAACTCTCTCTTAACAGTGACAGAGAAGGGACTGAACTGTCACTTGCCATTACCAGACTTAAGCCTGCAGAAATCCTGGCTTGGTCTCCACTGTTTCCTTACGACATGTCATCTAAGCTCACGGAATCTGTGGGATTATCAGCATTCAGTTTCACTTGATTCTAAAACCAGCTTCTCACATTGAGAAGTCTGGCTGGGTGCTCTGCGCACATGGAGTAAAAGCGCTGCTTGCACCCCGACTGCTTTCTGTGTGACAGGAAAAGGGCCAGGGCATGTGGCTCTCCTGCTATTTTTAAATGTGGCTACCTCATTCCCCAGTACAAGGCAGAACCAAGAGATTTCACACACAGAAATGCCGTCTTTTATGAGCATGAGGGTGGCATGTGCCAAGTGTGCTATCTATCCCCAAAGTGTGCAAGGGAAGGAGCAGCACCAAGATCAGTTGCCCATGTGCCCTGAAGGAAAGACATGCAGTCTAGTCTTAAGTCATTTCACAAAGCCCTGAATGGTTTATGCATTTAGGTTTGTTTGAATAGGCGGCACAGTCAAGTCATACACATATCGCAGGGCCAAAAAATTACATCTGATGCACAGATTATAATACAGTTTGAAAAGCTGTTACTGTGGCAATCAACAGAGTGAACTGCCTCCACAGGACAGTAGAAGTTATTAAAATTAAATAACACAGGCCATCAGGTCTGTCCAGCTGGGGGGGAATGAGGGGTTTGCAGCAAGACAAATTTCAGCTACTTGCTCTTTTGCAAGAGCAGGATTTTTTGCCAAATGACAAAAAAAAAAAGCGTGCTTTGGTTGCTCTTTTGATGCAGGTATGGACAACCAGCACTAATGAATGTTCATCTGAAAGGCCGTGACCTCCTCACTCTACAGAATTACACAGCAGATGAACTCAAGTATTTGCTCTGGATGGCCTCAGATTTGAAACAAAGAATAAAACACAATGGAGAGGTAAAATGCTTTAGCTCTCATTTAGGTCACAGAGAAGACAAAAATAAAGGCTCTTATGAAAGAGACTGGGAATCAAACATTTAGCTGGCTTGCTCACAACATCAGCACTTAACACCTTAAATACTGTAAATGAGGTACCACAAATCAAAGCAGCTTCCTGCAAAATGTTCAAAGATGTTCTTCACATACTTCAGTGGATTTTGCTAGTGGAAAGGTTCCTTGGCTTTGTACAGCTAGCTGTTACTGGCTAACCCCATTCATCTACACACGCTGTACATGCAGCACTGAGTGGGGTAGGAACTGAAAGACAATTCCTTGAAATTAATCTAAGAGTTTTCCTTAATGCTAGCTCAAATCAAGCCTCCAAGTACAATCACCTTTTGTCCCAAATTAGCTCTTTCTTTCTAACCTTCCTCATTGCTGATAACATATTTGAAGGACAAAAGTACAGAACTATGGTAAAGAAAATTATCATTATACTGATGGATTAAAAAGTGAAAGAATTTCACTTTTCACAAAGGAAGTATGTAATGGTTATAAAACTGAACTGCCTTCTATTCCTGTTTTCCAGTATTTGCCTTTGATGCAAGGAAAATCTTTGGCCATGATTTTTGAGAAGAGAAGCACAAGAACAAGATTATCTACAGAAACAGGTAGGTCAAATCAACGATCAGATTTATTTGAAACTCTGTGCTGTGAATATGTATGTACTGAAAAAGACTACATGATGTTGTATTTAGGAGCTTCTACTCAGAAGTTGGAAAGTTGGAAAGCATAAATTGGAAAAGAATGGTAGCTAATTGTGTTTCACCTTGCCTATTAATATTACAGACACATCCCTTTGATCACTGAAATTCCCCAAGTTCATTCCAAAATGAGAAAGATTAGAAATAAAATAAAAGGCCTAAGTAAGTGTTTCTGATGTGAGCTTCCAGTCATATTAGCAGGATGCACACTTTCCTAACACACATTTTAGTAAGCATCTCAAATTTAATCCTAAGCAAGCTCTAATAAATATCTTTCTAATGTATTATGCATTACCGTTGTCACATTCCAGAGTATGTGTTTAGACTGGGAATCACAGTAATGCCTCGATGTAGATTAGGGAAAAAAGAAACTTAACATGATTACCTACAGGAGAAGATAACTTGATGGAGACTCCTGGGTATTAGCCTAATAAGATCAGGCCCTAGAACATTCTTCTTTCAGGATACAGTCCTGCAAACACTGAAACACATCTTTATTGACAAAGTAGTGGCTCTGAAGTCAGTGGGACCACTGAAATAAATAATCCATGTGTTTGTGTTAGCAATATTGTCTCTGTATTTTGTCGCTGTCCATTCTAACTTCACGCCTCAGGATTCGGTACAGGCTGGTGTCTGGTTTTGGGTACATTTTTACTCATTGGGGAAGGAGAACCTTGCCCTTCTCATGTTTAGATTGACCCAATATTCCTTAGACTGACTGCTTGCTAGTGAAGGGACAGGAAATACATTGACTATTCACGTTTTTCTATAAAATTGAGTGCCGGAACATAAAAGTAATGGGCGGAAGATGCAAGTAGATCATGGGCAACAAATTCTGAGTTTGCTGTCATGTCCTCTGGCACAGGGTTTTGTTTGCTGATCCTGCACTTGTTCTCCTCAGATAAGCAGGACTTAGGTATGCGTTTTTATCTGGATTTCTCTCCCTGTGAAACCAGCCCACCTTTGAACTCTGGAGTTCTTAGGCCACTTTGTAACTGCCTGCCATCCTGGTACATGGGCAGGGAATCATGAATTCTCTGAACCTGTTTATCCTTCTTGCTTATATATTCTGACAGAAGCATTATTTTGGCCCTGACTTTTCAAGGCTTATGGAAAAGAGCAGCTAAGGAAAGTTCAAATGAATTAGCTTAAGGCTGGGAGTTAATGCACATAAATTCATCTTAGGATTAAGCTCCAGTGAAAAAAAAAAGACCATTTATTTTTGAGTAAGAGCTTCCCACAAGGGACTTTAATACAGTTTAACGTATATGAATTAACTTCACACCTTGGGTTAATTGGTCTTAAGTCCTTAAGCCTAAAACTTTTATTCAAGGGCAGATTCTTTTTTTTTTTTTTTCAGGCGGGGGAAATTCTATACATTTCAGCTGCTTTTTGATTTACGTAAGTTCTCCCTTGGAATTTCTAATTTAAAGCAAATGTGGGGTCACACATGTTCCTTTTAGCTAAATGAAGTAATTTCACACCAGTTTTCTAATGTCCAGTGAAGAATGAAATGTTTATTTATAAAATACACAAATCGTCTCAAATTGCATTTCCCAAGAGCTGTACTTTCAAGATCTTGGAAAAGGTCATTTTTGGGACAAAACTCTGGTGATCAGATTGATATGAATAAACTTTGCAACGCTCAGAAAATTTAAGATGAAAATCAATGTATTTCATTAAAAAGAAGTAGTGTTTAGGAAAGCATTGGTTACAAAATCTACTCTTTGCAGTGTCTAGTAAATTATTGCTGTATATTAACATTGTGAAGGCCTTTTTGAAAGTCCTGTTGTCCCTACACCTCTAAACTCCACACTTGAAATGAATAAACATTAATTTGCAATGCACTGTAAAGAAGAGTTGGCATTTTGTGTCTCTAAATTACGTTATTCCAATGGTATTGGAACTGTATGGAATAATATTCTGATCCTTGTCGTATAATTCCTCAATTCCTTACTCTTTTGAACAAATATAATCTCGTCCTAATTAATATTTCCAAAATTCATATTATTTTTACATTTTTTTAAGACTACTAATTGTTTTTCAAGTTTAATGAAAAACTACAAATAGTTTTCATAGCATATTGGCAAAATAAATCCATTTTCGCTGAGCCTGATAAATTTATTACTATCACTGACTATTATATTAGAAAATGTGCCACTGGTGCTATTAAATTGGAAAATATGTCATCTGTTTGCAATCAGAATCCCAAACCCATTCTATATAAAATCTTGCGTAACTTTTTAGAACAAAGATATTCCACATGGTCATATATATTACTTATAAAATAAACATCCTCAGGCATGGTATAAACGTGAATACCCTGTTTGTGTTATAGCTTTTGTGTAAAATATGCTGGTTGTCACTGATACTCTTGAAATACATAGTTGCAGTTGCTTTTCAGTGAGGAAATTAGAAATAAATCCAACCATTTCACAGATGCTGAATGCAGAAAATATGTCACAAATGGAGAGGAAATAACATAGGCAGGAAATAAATAATATAATAGCTCTGTATACCTTCTTTCATTATGTGTTGGAGACCCGGCTTCTGATGCCTTTATAGAGACGTACTTCCACGGGCTTTAGTGGTTTTACTCCCAGGCCACAGTGGCGTGAGGGGAAAATTAAGCCCATGTCTGAAGTTGCATCACTTCACATATTCCAATGTACTTGACAGGGAAGGAAGAGTATGTTATTTAGTTAGAATGGTGAGTATTATGTAGCTTGGCTACATTACAAAGGGGGCAAGAGGTCTCTGTTATCTCACTAGCTGCTTAGACTGATACTTTAAAAAATATTATTAGGGTTTGGTCTTCTGCTTGAGAACTGTTCCTGTAATTGCTGTTTAAAGGGTTCATACTTATCAGTCTAGGCATATAGAAACTTGTAGATTATAGGTCTTGGTGGGCAGTGAGTAAAACTAAACTGGCAAATCCAAATCTAGATGTCTTGCAATGTTAAAAAAAAAAAAAAAAGAGTTGCTTTCTCTGCAACTATATTCAAAAATACAATACAAAGCTCCTGTGTCTCCAGATGGAAAATTTTGGATGGAAATACGTTCTCGAACCCTGCACAGATGGCTGGTTCATGAGAAGAAAGTCCAGCACCATAGGACTCTGCTGTGTACATGAGCTCCAGGTGGGAGCTCTGACTGGGTTACCTGATGTCTGACAATTCTAGGTAAATGGTCTGATTCCTGTTTTCCGTTAATAGAAAAGCAGGACATGTCCATGGGAGCCTAGGATATGAAGAACTG
This sequence comes from Nothoprocta perdicaria, assembly GCF_003342845.1. Lineage (NCBI taxonomy): Eukaryota > Metazoa > Chordata > Aves > Tinamiformes > Tinamidae > Nothoprocta > Nothoprocta perdicaria. The sequence continues at coordinate 3,922,496 of NW_020455743.1, forward strand.
ACTGAAGTGTATTCATTTAGAAGCCTGAAGTGCAGAACTGTTGTATTCTGTGGAACATGCAGATATAAATCACTGATATAATCATATATGTGACTTTGAAAAATAACTGCAGAAAAGCTGGGAAGCTACTATGGATGACTTCTCATCCTTGAAGTCTTGACTTAAAAACCTGTCTTGAATAGATGGTCAGTAATGCCCAGGCTACGGCTCACATGCACATTCTCACAAACACCGTGTTCGTGTCTGTGCTGCGGAGAGTTGGTCAAAGTGTCTGGGGAAACCTAAAAAAACCCTACTGCCTTAATGCAAAAGGCTTCTGCAAAGACATGAAAGGAAGGCAGTGCAACCAGCAAATTTATGCTTTTATAAGGATAAATAATACTAACAAACTTAGTAATATTTCACTCTTTAAAACTTGCTGAGTCTGCCTCTAATTATCGTGAATTGGGGAAACCCCAAAGTAAATGACGGCCAAGTGAAAATCAGGCCCACTGAATAACATGAACCTGCTCCAGCTCCATGGGGAGGGACTGGCCCTTTAGAAGGGGTCTGGTGCAGTGTTCCTGGAGCAGTCAAAAGACAGTGACTTGCTCATGTTGTTTTTATCCATTTGGTTTTAAAGCCCAGTCTTAACCTGTCGGGTCTGTAGTGTCTGTTGGTCCTGCCGTGCGTGGGAGGCCTCTCACGGGGGCTGCCCTGTGGCTGTGCCGGGCAGGAAGAAAGAGCCTTAGGAAGGGTGGGATCAGCCCTGGCCTGGGGCCTCGGTGGGTTCTTCTCTGGGAAGTTTCGCTGTGCGTTCCTGGTCCGTGGTTTTTGAACAGTTTTAGCTGTGGTACCCACTTCACCCCGTGCTGGAGTGGCAGTCGTAGCCATGTTTGCAGTGCCACCTCATGGCTAGCTCCAGCTCAAGCAGCTGTCATCTTTTCTGTGTGCTTTACTTGGTGTGGGTAAGGGCACAGAATTTGTTAGCACCTCCACGGGATCGTGCTTTGCTAAAGAGGGACCTCCACTCTGCTGGGCTGTATGCAGCTTTTCTCTTCATGGCAATAAAAATAATGTAGATTTCCTTTAAGATTTTTGTAATTGCTGCTATAGATGCTGACTCCTTCGCATGTTGTTGCTTTGACAAGATCGATCCGTCCACATCAGGATTCTCTACATTTTTCCTCCATGATGGAAATTACAGATAGGGAGAGACTTTCCTGACCATTTATCTGCTAGAAAGATATTGTTTTCATGTCAAAAATTTTAACCAATGCACAGAAAGTGCCCTAGGGAGCTACCTAAAGCCCAGTCCAAATCCTCTGCTTTGCACTTCCCCCGATTTCAAGACTTTTTGTTCTGTGCAACACCTCTGCTAACCTGTTTGTGTCAGTTCCTAAGTCAAAACCCTTGGGGCCATCATGCTGCAGTCTCAGGGAAGGGAAGCAAAAGCACAGAGACTCGAAGCTGTTTTTCTCCCTGTTTGGGTCAGTTGGTTGCTTATAGCAATTTTTTGGTGGTGTTGTGATGGAAACGAGGCAGGACAGAACCTGAGATTGGCCGTTAGGGAGATCTTTACCTTTGTCCAAATGAATATCCAGGCTTCTTCTAAGTTCCCAGAAGTGTGTTATATTCTTAAGCAGTGCTTAGGTCTTGTTTTCTTGTGGAGGAATGGATTTCATTCTTTGGGCCTCATCCAGTTCCTTGGTTTAGTTTGTAAATTCCTTCCTATTGTAAGAGAAGGGAATGCAGTCATCACTTGTGATCTTTCCTTCTCTTACCACGCTGTAATTTTTAAGGCACTTTATTGACCAAGCTCTTTTTGGTATAGGACATGAGGGGGCCTATGGTTTTCGAGGTGAATGAATATTTTTGCAGGTCTTCCCGTAGCTTCTTGTGATGGTGTGGAACTAGACTTGTCAACTCAGAAGGACCTTCCTGGTTCTGTGATGCTGAGTGCCTTGAAGCTGATACTGTAGAAATTCAGTGTGATGAATGGATTATCTAGCTCTGAACTGGAACCACAGTAATGCCTTTGATAAGGTGTTGGCTTGCAGCCTGAACGAGTGCTCCTCTGAAAAGAGATCAGAACTGATGGCCAGGGATTCTAGCAAGGTATCATACCTGGCTGTTTTTGTTCTAGATTGCCTTTATTTGTGTTTTGTGAAGTCTGACTTCCAGGGTTTGAAACATTTGCATGCTCTGCTGAGCTTTACTTTTAATGATGGAAATATCTTTTATGTGAGAGAGATATTGAAGCTTAGTTGTAAGTATGTTGTTCTGGTGTTTAACTTCTCTTTTATTTGTCTTCATTGCAGGATTTGCTCTCCTAGGAGGACATCCTTGCTTCCTTACAACACAAGATATACATCTGGGCACTAATGAGAGTCTCACAGATACAGCAAGGTTGGTAAGATGTCATTTGCCTGATTGATAGATGTAAAAGCAAGCATTCTATCAGGCTGAAATGGTTCTTGTATAATTTTATAAGATAATACTTTCTTTCCACAAAATTTCAGGAGGCCTTCCACATTTCTTAAATATTTGCCGGTCAGCTCACAGAATCTGTAGTTCAAAACTTTGTCATTCTATTCATTCTAGCTCTCCAAAACATCTCACCATAGGAGATGTATTTATCAAATCTGGATTTATGGAGTGTCAGTGAGGATAAAAACTCACAGGAACAGAAATGCTTTACAAATTTCAGTTATATAGCTCCAGTAGTGATAGCACATAAAAAAGATTAGAACATTCTAATCTTGTTCTGTTCTGCTACTTCTGGTGGAGCTAAAAGTACAGCTGATTGGAGATCAAAACGAGGGGCTTTATTCATCCCAGACATGCCAGCTGCTGGAGAGCCACTGTATAGGGTGGCACTGAAAGCCAGTGTGGTCTCTTTCTTTCATCAGCATAAAACTGGGCCAAAAATTTGCAGCAGGTTCCCGATTCCTTGTGCCCTCCTCCACTGCTGGACTGGCAGGACTGCTACGCTAACTTTTCCTTCTCTTACCAGCACCGGAAAACCTTGTTCATGCCCAGCCCCCTGGACATGCAGGGATGGGTAGCTAGCACCCTATTCCCATTGCTATAGCATACTTGCTACAGCTCTATTGGCATGAGTGATGATGGATTTTTCAAGTCAAATACATAGCTTACTGTGTTAATTTAGAGGTAAATGCCAAACATCAATCGAAATGAGTATTAGTCTCCAAGTGTCTTCCTGTGGTGCAGAGAGCCACAGTGAGGAGATGGGAACTGCGTGATGGGCAGCAGTACTCATGTGCCAGGGTGGAAAGGTTCAGATCCGGATTTGCACCAGCCAAAAGGAGCTGAAATTCAGAAGGGACTGGGCACATCAGGGCAGTGGGAAATGACGTAGAAATACAGTGTCCCAGTTGGGAAAGAGTTACTTGAAGTTCCAAAACAGAATGATGTAGGATTGCAGAGCAGTCAAAGGTGAGTGGTGAAGCTAAAGAAAGGAGGGATTTACCAGAGGCAACATGAAATTTCCCTGTGGCATTTGTGCATGTGAAGGGAAAAACACATGGTGAGAGACTGCAGGGCAATGTGTTGGGGCACCAGGAGGCCAGGGGCTCCTTGCAGGGCAGGGCCTGCCCCATCTCACAGCCCTGCAAAGGAGTAGAGCAGTGCGGGGCAGCCCCAGCCACTGGCACTGGGCACTGCCAAAGGGACTGAGGCTGCTCCGGGGGCATCACCCGTGGTTTGGGATTGAGATAGGCACAGAAGCAGGTACAATGCAGTAGGACCTGTAGCAAAAGGAGAAGCAAGCAAATCCTCAGAGGAGTCCTCCATTCTCTGGAGAAAATCCTACACCACCAGCCTCCCTTTCCAGCTTCCATCCCCTCTTGTTCTTCCTTATTGATGACCCAAACCTGGGGATTTTACATCTCTGCTACAGTGGTGTGAGTGCTGTCGGTTTTCCCAAGATTTTATAGAGCCCCCCACACTCTGCTCCACTCCTGCTCTCATTAGCAGTATTACTATTGACTTTACATAATTAAGACTGAGCTGTTTACTCAAAAGAACATCTAAGTATTTATTCCTTGGCATTTCCTGTGAATGAAGGATGATATGCCAACTTTATTCAATTAATATGAGAATAAAAATAATTTTAAAAAAAGAATGTATAGACCCAGAGGGTATTTCGATTATTTACAGCTTTGTGTCAGGGGCTCTAGAGGCTTTTGAAGTATTTAAGATTGAGACTTACAGCAAAGGGGACACAAGATTGTAAAGGTCCCAGATTTATATTATAATTGGTGCAGGTAAGTGTTGAAAGCATTTCTGTTGTGAATGTATTTTGAATGACTTATTACTTGGCCATAATACAGTTCTTCGTGCTTCACAAAACATTTATATTTGCACTGACACAAGAGCAAAACTTACCTCCCATTAAGGAGCTCTAAGCCTTTCAGTGCTGTTCAGCATGTCTGGTATATTACATGAAATGAAAAATGAGGAAAGCAGTTCATTTGTGCGCCACTATACTCAGTGACTTTTAACAGTTCACTGAGATTACTGTGGGACAACTCGTCTATGGGGAATGGCTTTTATAATTTTTAAGCTTTTTCACCATTTACTGAGAACAAGTCTGCACAAAGTCCCCATAAGAGTATCTATAGCAATAAAATAAGTAGTCTTGTTAGAAAATTAAACCCCCGAGTTAATACTTTCTTTCAAGACAGAAAATAAGGTATCCAAATCTTGGAACAGTAACATTCTACCCTAAACATATGTGAATGTCCCCAAAGTAACAATGCTATGTTAAAATCCAGAGATCTGCAACAAAAAAGAATGTTTTTATTTGTGTTTAATCATGGAGTCCTTAGAGGATACGTCTGAGTAATATTTTCTAGCTTGGCACCATAGAAATTATTCTGCAATGCTAACTTATTTTGCCAAGATAAAAAATACAGAAATGCAGCTTTCCAATATATTCATATATTTCCAAGCTCTAAGATTGGGTAGCTAACAAGTTCAAAATCTTATGAAAAGAAAGAAAGAAAGAAAGAAAGAAAGAAAGAAAGAAAGAAAGAAAGAAAGAAAGAAAGAAAGAAAGAAAGAAAGAAAGAAAGAAAGAAAGA
>NW_020455743.1:3927637-4091216 GCF_003342845.1 Nothoprocta perdicaria
GAAGGAAGGAAGGAAGGAAGGAAGGAAGGAAGGAAGGAAGGAAGGAAGGAAGGAAGGAAGGAAGGAAGGAAGGAAGGAAGGAAGGAAGGAAGGAAAGAAAGAAAGAAAGAAAGAAAGAAAGAAAGAAAGAAAGAAAGAAAGAAAGAAAGAAAGAAAGAAAGGACTTCTGCTGTTTGAATGTTTGATAACAGAGCAGTTTTGCTCGCTCCCTCAAACACAAGGAAACTGGTAATATCAGTCACTTGATGAGCTAGTGCTTCCTCTCCCTCACTTTTGAAAACTTCATCTTCATAAAAGACCCTTCTTTAGCTAGATTTTTTTTTCTTTTCTTCTTTTAAGCAATCCCAACCTTACACCATTTTCTTCAAGCTGATTTGGTTAGAGCAGACCATCAGATGAGATCTAGCTTTTTGGTTGATTTTTTGGCATGGTTTTGATTTCACGAAGGATGACTTGATGTCAGGATGACACAGGACTGGATGTCACGAAGGACTGCTTGATGTCTTGTGCTAAGTGTTCAGAAATTCTAGTGTCTACTATCAACAGAATAAGGAAGAAAGTACATCAGTGATCACTACCTGGTCAATGACATATACTAAAAAAGAAGCAGCTTTCTGAATTCTTTACTAGCCATATGGGATAGGGATCAGCAGACCTAATGTCCTAAAAAGCTGCCTAATGGGCAGTTTCCCAACGCAGCTTCCTCTTTTCCTTGGCAACAGAGGGAATAGTTATGTCCAGTTTAGGGTGGAGACCTACTAGGTGGCCAAGAACAGGGATCATGAGTCCCATCGTTGATGACATGTTCAAATCAAAGCAGGTTGTCAGTAGTCACATGATTTAAGGCAGATTAAACAAACAAACAAACAAGCAAACAAACTTGTGTGCTAGGAAGAATTAATGGCACAAGTAACAACTATTCCAATACCTTATATGCCAGTAAATATTCAGTTCCTTCTTTTCACTTTCATGTATCTTTTTCTTTGGAGAGAGCCGCACGTAGAATTCTCTCATGTTTTATAGGAGCTTTGCACGTGTACAGAATGTTTGACACCAATAGAAAAAATATTGTTACTGACTTCATCAAGAGGTTTCTCTGGGTAGAGACTATGCCATTTGCACCCCTATTTCCACAAGAGGAGATATCAGAAGACCTTGTGGCTAGTCAGAAAGATGAACATTACAGGTTTTTTTCGCTCTTCAGTCTCTTTCTTCTTTTGTTTTAAGGCCCAATTAGAGATAATATTAAAACATACAAAATATTACTATAAAGTCATGCTTCAGGGCCTGATTATAACAGAAATGCCAAGCTAAGTCCCAATTTATGTTTAATTTATCTAAAAATTCAGTATGCATTGAGTATGTTATGCTAATCCACTGTGCTAAATTCTGAGTCTTTCACCTTTTGGCAAACAAAGTAAGACTGATTCCTGCATGCTCTTACCTATATATCGAGTTTCAAACTTTGATGTTGTTCGAGTGGTGATACAATTTGTGTAGATAGGAGGGAGAAAGGGCTGCTGGTGTGTTGGCCTTCTGTTTTGGTTTCCATTGAGGTCAGTAAAGAACTGTTGTAATCTGAGACAGATTTTCCACGGAATCCCAGAGTGGTGCAGGTTGGAAGGGACCTCTAGAGAGCATCTAGTCCAACCTCCCTGCTCCAGCAGGGACACCCAGAGCACGGGGCACAGGGCGGCATCCAGGCAGGTTTGGAGGATCTCCAGAGAAGGAGACTCCACAGCCTCCCTGGGCAGTCTGTGCCAGGGCTCGGGCACCCTCACAGTGAAGAAGTTCCTCCTCACATGGAGATGGAGCTGCCTGTGGTGCAACTTACACCCATTGCCCCTTGTCCTATTACTGGCCACCATCAAGAAGAGTTTGGCCCCGTCCTTCCTAGCTACTTTTAGTCCTAATCCTCATGTGGCTAAGGTTAGCATGCAAACTAAAATGTTCTGTCAATGCTACATTTGTTCTTTGCTATAAGACTGAAGAAATGTTACACCTTATTGCTTCCTGAGTTACCAAATATTCAAATATCTAATATTCAAATATTACATTGTCAAGCTATTTCTTGTTTTATTTCAGTAACATTCATAAATGCTAATTCAAAACAAAACTACAAAACACTACAATCAGAGAAAAAGCACTGAATATGGGAGCAGTTTTCGTTTATTTAGTATGATTTGCTAATAACCAAAACTACTTACCTATTAGCAGTTGTTAAATGTCTGCATTTAAGTGTGTTATGTAGACATCATAAATTATTCAGTTAGCTGGAAAAAAAATTCATTATCATTTCTCGTTAATATTTATGTGTTGCACACTCAAGAGTGCAACGGGCCTCTATTTCTGATGTTTGACTCCGATATTTTCTGCCATCCTCTAGGGTGCTGTCCAGCATGACAAATGCAATCCTAGCTCGAGTTTATAAGCATGCTGATCTGGACCTAATGACAAAAGAAGCCACAATTCCCATAATCAATGGCTTGTCCGACTCACACCATCCTCTCCAGATTCTGGCTGATTACCTTACTCTTCAGGTAACATTATATACCCCCTGGCTTTTGTTTTGCTGAATCTTGATCTCAGTTACTGTTTGGAAAGTCAGGTTCAAAATCATTTATTCCTATTTTTTTTTGTTACTTTTTTGTTTTCTTTTTTAATCAGTAATTACATGACAAGTTATTTAAAGAGATCTTCATCAAGCAGCATAATTAAGGACCTGCTTAATTTAGAACAATTACCTAGTCCTATCAACTGTAGTGGGACTGAAGTTAAGCAAAAAATGAAGCATTTCATCAGAATTAGGCCACAAATCAAGCAATGCATGGTGTTAAGATAAATGTGGTAAGATAAATGGTGGTTAGATAAATGTGGTAAGATAAATGTGAGTTGCTGGCTCAGCCAGAGCCGATTAAAGCTTTGCAACAAACTCCAAAAAAACGCAAAAAACACAGTAGTTCACTCTCAGTTTTGTCCTAACCTGTGAACAGTTTTAAAGGAATCGTTATCCATACATTAGGAAATTAGTTGGTAATGAAAAGCCAGTTAGTAACATGGAAATTAGTTGGTAGCTTGAAAAGCGAATTAATGCTACCAGTGCAAATCCCTGATGTTCAGGCACTTAAAACCTATTTAAGCTTTGTTCCTATGAAGGAATAGTTATAAAGATCATATTTTGTAATTCTAATCAAATGCAATACATTATTTGACAGCTCTATAGCATTTTACCCATATAATGACAGATATTTATCTGAGAACAGAATAACTATGCTGTTTTACAATCGAGGAACCAGCTTATATAAAAAAAGTTGCTCCACTGTAGGTACTGTAAATTGTAGGACAATTTAGGTGAACTACTCTGACCTTGTTTCCTGTCAGAGTGAATAAAAATCCCATTGCTTGAAAAGGGAGGATGAGAGTAATTTCCTGGTTTGTTCAGCTGTGTTTCCTAAACTTCAAAGACTCTGCTATGGGACATTCAGTTTGTGGCAAAGACCTGTTGTGAAAAGTAGCAAATATTCCTGCTTTAAATGCTGAAAGATTTATCTGTTTATTGGAAATTCCTCTCTTCATTCTTCAATTATTATTTTTTCATAAAATTTTCAACAGTATAAATGAAAAGACTAGTGCAAAGTGGTGAATTCTGGGCAAAAATGCATCACATTCCTTAGGGTAAGGAACATTTGGAAAAATTACTCTGGGCTAGCCTAGAAGAACAGTTCAAATGATACAAAACAGTAAGCCATACATCATCAGTCATTAAGTGTCATCACTTATTTAAACATTGGGTGTAACTGTAAAAAAATGGATTCCTCCTGCATAGCTTGAGGCCAACGAAGGGAGACCATGAGCATCTCAGCCCCTGGCTAGAGATGCACCTCTTTCTGCACTGATCTTCAGGGAATCTGGTGGAGATTAGCAGCCTGAATGCACGTCCTGCAGATCCTCTTCTCTTTTCCCCCTGGTTAGGGTTGTCTCACAGTCACAGGGTAGAAGCTCCAGGTGAACATGTCCCCCCACTTTTTTTTTGGTTTTACTACCTGGAGTAGTATCCACAACTCGCTGTCCTTGTTACAACAGACACTGGAAAGGGGGTCTTTAGAAAGAGCATTCCTGCTCATTTTATAGCATGAGGAAACAGGAGCACCATGGCTGCTGCTTAGTACTCAAACCAAAAAACAAACAAACAAACAAAAAAAAAACCCAAACTGGACATGCTTGATGACGTCACTACTCACAGAAATGTCAAAGAAGGGCTTACTGCTCAGACAGCTATGGCAGCTTTTTTATCTATATTTTCAGCACTTTTCAAGTGCCCCAAATCAGATTGCTCCCTGTGCCCATTCCCACCTCTCCCCTTCTCTTTCCAGCACATCCTTTAGCCCAGTGTTATGCAGGGTCCTTTTAGAAACACTCGGATGGCCGCCCACCTTCACCAGCAATGTGCTGAGCTGCTGTTTGATGACCCTCTCTCTCTTCCCCTCTTGCTTTCTTACCCAGGACAGGCAGAGAGTGAGTGGATATGGCCAAGCTCCCCCTTCCCACCCTGTCCTTCTGGTGCCTCTGTGCTTCGCTGCATTGTGTGCTGAGCTGGAGAACCCTGGTCTTGCAGCCTTTAACCAAAGAACATTGTAATCTCACACCAAACTGTCCACAGAAGTAGCAACAATGCTCAAAAAAGCGGAAGTCACTTATTTGGAGAAGTGGTAGCATCTGGTTGGTCCTTGCCAAAGCCCAGCTTCTCATGGGATTTGCTAGGGTGACAACATATGTTTTCTGAGCGCTGCCTGTAAGAAGATTAATCCAGGGGTGTTGGATAGTACTGCTGATTCCTCAAATAAGGCAAAAGTTTATATATAGCATTTGGGCTGCTTTCCTGCTGTGCAAAGGAAATGTACTTCATATACATGACATACATATAAAATACGATAATGACATACATTGCCTTCTATTGCATATAAACAGCTGCATGGAGAATTTATGCAGCTGTTTTGTTTTATTTGACTTGAGAAAATATTTCTTCTGTATCTCTGTAAATTTTTTTCTGCCTGAATCTGGCCCTCCCTGCTCTCAGCGCATACACAAAATGCACTTTTATTTTCTCTTCTATCCCTAGGACTTCTGTGTTTGCCAGTGGATCTCTAAGTGCTCTTTGACCCTCTTCAGCTTTAGTAGATTTTTGCTCTTCCCTTTTCCGAATCCTATTAATTTTGTCATTTGCCCTTTTGAATCCTCTTCAAACGCTTGGTCTTTCATCTGCAACTGCCTAATTTCCTGTTCATTTTGTGAGATTTTTTTTGGGTTGATGTACCAGGGCTTCTCATTACCCTTTCACAGGTGTATTTTAGTAGGTTTTGTTATTGTTGCTTTAGTAAATTCTGTCACAGGAGCATTCCCAAACAGTGCAGCTAGCGTATTTTTCAGGGCTGCCTCTTGAGAAAGAAATATTCTGTATTCAGAATATTCCTCTCAAATCATAAGCTGTGCTCCTGTCATGAAAATGAGGGGGGGATTCTTCAGATTCAACATCCTCTTGCCTTGTGACCTCTTCCTGAGCAGCCTGGGCCCCCCCACACTAGCTGCCTAAGCGCAGTGACACATGTAATGCCAAGAGGGCTGTTTTTCTTGCCATACCCATGACCTTCTTTCTTAAAAGCTTTCTCGAGCTGAGTTTGTTCTTGAGGGGAGTTACAACGCGCCACAAATGGTGGCAAGCACTTAGCCATCTGCTTTGGAGAGTGGGAGGATTTGGCTTTGCGAGGCGACGCCTGTGCCGCCCTGCTTGGCGGCCCGGCCGAAAGGCCTCGACAGGCCCTTCCTCGGTCCGTCGGCGCCGAGGGGAGGCCGCGGCTTCGCTAACGCCCCTCTCCGGAGCCCGGCCGAGGGGCAGCGTTACACAGACCGGGTAGTGACATCGGTGCCATTGACACCGATGGCGAGGCGGCCTGACGGGGGTTTAGGGTGATCCGTGCGCTGCTAGCCCCACACGTCCCTGCTCTGCAGCGAACCTGCGCTCTACAGCAGGAGCGGTTGGTGTAATAGCAAAGGTTTCGACAGGGAGATGCTGGACTCTGCTGTTTGGTTGTAATTATATAATGTAACTCTGCTGATAGGTTATAACTGTCGTGGTTTCTTTGCCTACCTAGCATCACCAACATGAAATTGGCTGTTTTGGGCTCTCGAAAGTACAACTAGGAGATTTTTAAATCTGCTTCTCCATCTCTATCCTTACTGAACAACTTTGTGTCAGCATTAATCCTAATAAATATTCTGTAATTCAAGTACCCTTTCTTGTAAATTTTGTTTTTTATTTTGCACTATTATTTTTCTGATTTTGATTGTCTCATTTTCAAACATTATATAGGAAGTTACATAGGTTCTTCTAGCTTGTCAGTATTCTTTGCAGCTTTTTGAAGTAGGTAGGTGGCTTCTTTTTAAATAACATAACAAATTGTAGTGTTATACAGTTTGAAGAGGGCTGCTATGTATTCTCTCTCAACTTCTCTGTCTTCATTCTGTGACCCAAAGAGCTCAAATTTTGTTGTTCCAAAATTCATCACCATTATCATTATCATTATTCTACCAATTAGAAATCCTAAGTAAAATTCACACCAATCCTCTGGAATATCCTGCCTCAATAACCATGACAAATACAGAGCTGGGAATAAGTAGGATAACTGGCCCAGCATCCCTGCTCAGCTCAGGCTGAGAGCCTTTAGATGCCAGGTTGCCCAATTTCTTATCTGCTGGGTTGTGCTGCCTCATGAAGGGCTACAGCTTTGACAAGTTCTTTGCTTCCCATTTTTAGGTTTGATAAATTATCAGTTTATTATTCAAAAGCTTTTTGTAATTGAGGATGTTATGAGTGATGCTGTCAAACATTTCTGTATCAACCTACACTGGTGTCAGAGTTTCAGTCTAGCTGGAAAATAAGTCCAGACACAGAGTTAGTTCTTAATTAACTAAACTGGTCTTCTCTGAGCATGCAGCAATGCTAAATCATGGGTAAGAATAGAATGACACAGTAAAATAAGCATGAGCATGATAAAGTAGATATTGTTAAATCAGCATTAATCATTTTGCAGAATTTTTTCATGTGAATAGCAGGAGCACTATAGAAGTGGTCACCAGTTTGCCAAAGAGGCATTTGGAAGGTAGAAGGGCTTTCAACTTTCTGCATTATTAGTGTGTGTGTGGTGTTACTGGAGGTAGAAAAAATATATTGAAGTCTCATCCCTAATATAAAGGTATATTACCTGCAGAACACCTAAGCAATTAAAATGTCCACCCCAGTATAATAGGGTTTGGAAAAAAATGGACAGGGATGCATGGGGCAATCTGGGCATATTGCAAAGATTCTGGTTTAGCCTAGATTGCTGCCACTGTGGCAAACCACTTTTTGTGGGATTTTCTCTGTGCAGTTATATAAGCATGCACTGTAAAGCAGAGAAAGAAAATGTGTCTCACACAATGTAGTTTTTGTATCACCCTAGAGCTCCCTGGTTCTGAGCAACACGATCAGCTCATCTTTCTCACAGTCTTTCTTGGAGGCTGAGGATGTCTTCAAGGGCTTTGCCAAGCATAATGATTCCATGATTCAATGAATCTATCTCCGATTAGACATGTATTACAGTCATAATCCCATCGTGCTGGCTTTAAATGAAGAGGTTGGAGTTACCTGGCACATGCTGAGCTAGGGCTTTTTCCATTAGTGAAATATCTTCATTAAGACCTACTCAGCTATGTACCCTCTACACAGCAGTCACTGCAGACCTGTCTTTGCAAGTCGCAGTGCAGATTGTGAGGGTCACTGTGTGGCCATCTCCAGTCCTTCAAACCTCATCTGGACCAGCTTGGGGAAACAGCCAAAAATAGCTGAGATGTGTTGTGCTTCTTTTAGTGCAGAGTAGCAGCTGGTAATAAGGTGGAAGTTATTTAACACAGCGATATATCTGTGAGTCACTAGTCAGCCAACCAGCCAGTGTTGAATACCACATGCTGAGATACCTATTTTTAAACAGTGAGATCAAATGAAGTCAGGGTTGTCTGATTTGCTCCTCATTATGGGTTCCTGCCTCAACTATCACTAACTCGTAGCTGCAAATGACCTCTTCAATGCCTTAATTTTGTCCTTCTCCTGTGAGCGTTGTTGCTGCCAAAATGATAGTTTACTAGGGAGAGAATAGCAAGGAAATTACAAGAAGTGAACAAAACGACAAGGGATGGCTTGCTACCAAAGGCTGGGAAGCTAGTTAGTCTGAAATCAGGCACCAGCATGACTGCACTTAAATTGTAGGCAGCTTAAGAGTCTATGAGGTTTAGATCACAACTGCATTTTAATGTCATCAGATGTTCCACACACTACTATTTTGGACTCAAAATTGTGATCACTGGCAGAAATGACACTAGGTTCGTTCCGAAGCAGCTTCACAAATATTTGTTCAGGAGAAGCTGCTGCCAGGAGGGGAGGGGGTCATTTTAGCCCCTTTCCTGTTCAGACTTCTGGCATCTTCACTGAGGCTGACTGCAAGGTTGCCAGTGAGCACAGCTCTGCAGCAGGGAGGCCGCTGCTCTCTGGTGAGCACTGAATCATGTCACACAACGTGCCCAGGCAGTGCCTGGCTCCCGCTTCCTGCAGTGCCATGGCAGCATGGCCCAGCTTTGAGCTGGTGCCGGGAGAGCAGAAGGCTCCCATCATGTCTTTTGAGTCAGAAGGTGGAGCTGTGGAGAGCAGGCATGGAGAAGTGTATGGTTACGTCTTTACATATTTTCTGATATCGACTTAAGTGCATACAAATACGCATATTTAAAAATATACATATTTAAAACAAACCTCTTTGCCCTCTAATTGTTCTGGTCTGGAAATGCACAACTCATGCTGCTCTTGCTCCTCCTTACGCCTTATCTGCTGCTGTCTGAGAGCCAGGGTAGTTGCATGTGTGCAGTGTGCAACCAGGTAAAGCTGCAGTTAGCACTGTAACACTGTCTCAGGTGAGGGTAATCTACTTAATAACCTTAGTAGTCTTAGCAATCACTTCCTTCCTTGGCTATGTAACTGAAGGCAGATGGAGACAGTGGAGATGATGGAGCAAGATCTTTGACACCTGTATGCAATCCTGTGCCACACGCTGCAGGTGACCCTACTGGAGCAGGGGGCGTAGACTAGATCATCTCTAGAGGTCCCTTCCAACATCAGTTCTGTGACTAGGTGAAACTAGCCATGAGTGGCACAGCTGCTTTTAAAACATTGGTTAAAATATAGTTTAAGGGCAGGGCCATTTTGTATAAGGCAACGTAATGCAGAGACAAGAAGTCAGATCAAACCTAAATAGGGATAATTAGATAGTTTGGGAAAAAACTGGGAGGACCTTGGTCACTAGAACTGAGTTAACAATTCCTACCATTCACTGACACCTTTGAGCACCAGCAGACAGCTGCAGCTCTGGTGTTGAAATCACCAGTGCATTTGGCAGCCTGGGCCTCTGTATGGCATATGAATCACATGTTCCTCATCAGAGAAAGCTACAACTCTCAGGTCTTCATAAAAGGCAAGACACAGGCACATTCCCTTGCTGACTATCTTGTAGCTGCCACAAGCTCAGCCAGTGCCATAGTCCCATGTGGAGAGCAGGTAGCTTGTGGCCCAGCCTTCCCTGGGTCACACCGGCCTGATCCATCTTGTCTTCTGCCTTCGAATGCAGCCTGCTCTGCTTCCCTCCGCTGCAGCCTGGCTCTGTGTGATTTGGTTGGCAGGAGCACTACGGTGGTCTGAAGGGGCTCACGGTGACCTGGATCGGGGATGGCAACAACGTCCTCAACTCCATCATGATGAGTGCTGCAAAGCTGGGAATGCACCTCCGTATTGCAACTCCGAAAGTAAGAAAGCTGGGTGCACGGAGAAGGGAGATCCAACCTTGCCAATTCCCATGTCAGCCACTTGGATCCTTCCCAAGGGCCTTGGCTAGGGATGCCTGCCAAGGCACACATCTTGAGTATCAGCTTTAAGAACAGTTCAGAATCTTGATCAGTTATTTTGATGCAAACCAGGAGTAACTATAATGATCCAGCTTCAGAGGGGCTGAGGGGAAGTCGTGACTGCTGTATAAATCATGGGGCTCTGTGGGGGAAGTAAAATCCATTTGAGAAAGCACTGAAACATCCCCAAACTTGTCACCAAAGAAAAATGTAAAAATCATTGCAGATTGGCGGAAGTATTTTAAGTTCATCTTTTTAGAATGCTGCACTGTAATATAGTATAAAATATAAAATATAAAACAAAGAATCAGTTTAAAACATAACAAGTGAGTATGTTCTGTAATATTATCTATCTTCTCTTTTGGCAGGGCTTTGAACCAGACTGCAGAATGACTAAAAAAGCTGAACAGTACTCCAAAGAGGTATAAGCCTAAGATATAACCTAATAGAGCAGCTAGAATAGAGTTTATTTTATGCTATAAATGAAGTTAAACTTCCTTACATTCCTAATCTTCCTGATTTTATTCATGTTAGTATGGTACCAAGTTACTTCTCACAAGAGATCCTTTGGAAGCTGCAAGTGGGGCCAATGTCTTAGCTACAGATACATGGATAAGCATGGGGCAAGAAGAAGAAAAGAAAGAAAGACTAAAGGCATTTCAAGGGTATCAGATTACAATGCAGGTAAAAGCTCAGATTTATTTTTTGTTGATGTTTTTGTAAGTCATATTTGTGAAAATCAACACCAGCAAACCAAGGGTTTGGTGCTTTTTCCAGTGAGGCCACTGAGTAACCACATGCAAACCTCATGTGCAAATCCCAGCTTGAAAAGCTCACAAAGACACTGAGGCTGAGCTGAGCTCATGCTCTTCCCATGGTTTGGCACCTCTCAGAGCTTCCCAATGGCATCTAACTCCAGAACACAAGCAGTGAGAGCGCCAGCCCTTTACTTCTCGATGACACAAAAAACTTCAGATATGACATAAAAAGTTCTAACCTTGTATTTTCTCTTTGCCACCAGGGAAGATGCCTTATGTTTTATTTTTAATGAGCAGCTCACAGGTTAAGTCTAAAAGTCTGTAGCCCAGGCAGAATTTGGGAAATAGATGTGTCCTTAAAAATCATACAGCTAAAATAACCAGGAAAAAAAAACAGACAAAATGTAAAGTCATAAAATATTCATTGTTGAACATAGAAAGGACATTTTCCATGCTAATAGGTTTACTGTTTTAATTGACTTCATTTTAATATAAGTTCACAAAATGCTGTTAACAGGTATGTAACTGACCTGGCGTAAAGTGCTTTAGATCATTGTTCAGATATTAGATCAATATATGATGAGTGACAATATATTAAAAAAACCTTATCATAGCCTTTTAAATCATATTTTAATAAACTCTTGTTGCAATTATCCATAGTATTACATTACTATTTGGCATTCCAATGTATTGATCCACTAAGCTACTAGTGTTTTACTGCCCTCCTAAAGCCACAAAAGTTGGAATAAAATTTGGTTTTCCTGAAGTCAGCACTGAACTCTTACTGACTTGAGTGGGGATATTCCCATCTTATTCACAGATGGGCAGTTCTTTTGATGTCACTGGTATTTTTTCTGAGCTCATCATCAAAGTCATGAGAGCAGGAGCTAATATATCATTTGTTAACTTTTTTTACCACTTAAAGTTTTCATTAATGCCCTAGCATGTTCCTTTATTTTTATATGCCTTTTGATCTACAGACTGCAAAATATGCTGCTTCCAACTGGACATTTTTACACTGTTTACCCCGAAAACCAGAAGAAGTTGATGATGAAATATTTTATTCTCCACAATCATTGGTTTTCCAGGAGGCTGAAAACAGAAAGTGGACAATTATGGTAAGAAATGAAAATAAAACCTAGTTAGAGGTTATAGTCAGGCTTTATTCAGCCTTTCACAACAGGCTTGGTATAAGCCTCCTTCCTCAATAAACCTTAAGTTTATTGACATATATCTCAAATGCACCAGCAGCATATATAGTTTTGACTATATGTGTAGCACAAATGTTTTTGGCCACAAATGTAACCTATTTTGATGATAATCTGCTGCTGCTTGACCCAGTTTTTATCCCCAAATGAAATCTACTGTATAAATAGTAACTTTCATATTAATTCCCTGGGTTCATTGTAACGATTGACTTGGTTCCTCCATTTCAAAGCTTGCTAGATGCTGGCTTGGTCTTACTGACTACAGTTTCCCTTAGAGCAGGCAGTGCTAGAGATACTGCTGCAGTTGTTGCTCAAGAAATGCTGCTGCTGAGAAAAAATTTGTGAGTTTCTCTGAGAAAGCACAGCCAGAGGAAATCTTTCAAGGCCCCTGAAACCTAAGGACCCTCAGTTATGGCTTTGGTAACCCTGTGTGTTCCTTGGGAACCACAACAGGACGTGTGGCCTTTAATATAAACCATAACTCTCAACATTTCTAGGATTTCAGAAAATTACTCTCAGAACTCAGTAGCCTGTTATTTGTTATTGGCTTTAGAAGCACCATGTTGACAAAAGCTGGTGAAAACCTTCAGAGCAATGAAAAAAGCTGAAATGGCATTAGCGCAGCTCTCAGAAGAGCTCTGCATTTGCCCCACGTGATTATGTGGTTGAGTATTATATTTGCCAGAAATATGTCTTTTGAACTTTATCAGAGTTTTTTTTTTTTTTTAACAATTTATATTAAATTCAATGTGTATTTTTGGCCTTAAAATTCTGAATATTTGGCATGTTACTGATTTTCTTTCTCAAATGTTACTAAATGCCTTGACGTTGTTTTAGAGAACACAAAACCTTTACTTTGGATTCAACCTGCACGTTATGTTTGGGGGAAAAAACAAAACAAAGCAAAACAAAACATGTCAGGGTTTGATTTTCTCAAGCAGCAAAGGGGACCGCGTGGGTCTGGTTGCTGTGTGAGTTCCAAGCGCTTTCAGCCGAGCCAGCGGACTGCAGCATCCCTCACTCGTCCAGCGGCCGCTCTACGTGGGGCTGTGCCGTGGGGCTACGTGGCCGTGGGGCTGCCCCATCCCCGCCACATGCCCACGACTCCCTGTCTCCCTGAGCAGGGCTGCAGGGAGAGGAAGGGCAGGCAGCGAGACCACAGCGCTCCGGATTGTGGTCCCTTGGATTTCCAAGGGCCTTTGGAAAACCTGTTCTGGGCCAATGTGCCCCTTTGCAGCCTGACCTTGCTGGGAAATGCTGTGCTCTGGGTGTCCCTGCTGGAGCAGGGAGTTGGACTGGATGGGCTCTAGAGGTCCCTTCCAACCTCAACCACTCTGTGATTCTGTGAAACGACGGCCGTGTGATCCGGGTAGTGCCTCAGCAAAGCAAAGCAAAGCAAAGCAAAGCACAGGGGCTTGCTGTCTGTACCAGTGTGGGGAGGGGACCAAAGCAGCTATTTCCATCATGTATTTTATGTAGCTGGCATTTCCATTGCTGTCTGCCATGCCCAAGGCTTATGGAAGTGTATATGAAGTATTTGAAGGGGGCAGAAGAGGAAAATGGCAGACCATCAACCTCAGCTAGGATTTTCCAGATTTTACTGCAAAAAAATGCAACTAAACTGGGATATGAAAGTCCTTATTCAGGTATGACCATCTTTGATGCTCATGGAAATTCTCCTGGAGCCTCCAAAAGCAGCCACATACTGCTTGGGTACCTACAACACCTCCTAGGAGTAGCTGAGGACACTATGCCCCACAAAGAGGAGCTTAGTGTTTGGTCTAAACATGCTGTGTCTGAATGTCCCCTGTGTGGACCATTAATATATGTTGGCTGGACTGGGAAAACTTATCAGCTACTAAACAGAACACTCTGAAAGATTTTCCAGGTCTTTCCTGATTCATCATGAGGAACTCTAGCAAATAAATCTAAGTGTGCAGTTTTTGTCAGGACAATAATTTTCAACACAAGGCTTCTGAGATAGAAAATATTTTCCCCTTATTTATTTTTATAGAGAATCTGTTTCTGATGTGATTGGATTTTTTTTCCCTTTTTCCCTCTTCTAGGCTGTCATGGTTTCCCTGCTGACAGATTACTCACCGCAGCTACAAAAGCCTACATTTTGATGCTTGGAATCCTGCCAAGAGAAAATGCTCCGCGTCGGCAGAATATTCTGGTCTGCAAATGCATAGATCTTCTTCAGGAAAGATCAAAGCAATGAATGCTTCCTTAATAAAACTGTATAGATGCCTCCGTGAAACTGCGCAAAATTGCATTACATTTGTGAAAATTTTTGAGACAGTAAACACTCCTGCAAAAGCTGCCGGATGCTCTAAGTTATATATCTTTCCAAGCGGTCAGCATCTCTGGCAGGTTTTCCAGGCTGTATTTCAACGATTTTCTCATCCAATATCACAGACATGCCGTATCCCTTGGCTGCTGGTGCCAGGCAGCAAGCACAGGGCACCACCACTGGGAACCCTGTGTGCCCTGGGTTCCCCTGGTCGTCCGCCGAGCCACCACAACCCCCTGCTCCTGTGTGACACCAAGAGTGTGGGGCCCTTGTGGGCAGGAACGTGGGGCCCTGGAGTGTGGGGAGCAGCCTCCATGCTCTCCCTGGGGGCTGGCAGCGCGGATGGACGTCGCTGCGGTGCAGAGCACAGGCGCAGGGAGGCACCGCTTCCTTCCTTGTCCATCTCCCTCTGACTCGCACTCCCTACACGGAAATCTGGCTGAAGATGCACGCTTTCCATTTCTCTCAGCAAATATGAGGGACACCCTGTAAGAGGATGAGCTACAGCTCCTTTGCAGAAAGCATTTGCTGCGTTTCATGCACTGCTCTAACGTTTGCCTGTTTCAGCTAATCGCTCTCAGTAGTAAACAGGTCCATGTCGACTGCACTGCTTATGATGTGTGGGTGTGTGTGCTTAGTATTTTTGGTAAAGCTTTGCCTTGCTGTCTAATAAATACTTCCTTGTTGTTGTTAATTAGTTTCAAGAATGCGTTGATTCTTTTCCACTGTAATACTTGAACAGTATTTGTGATTGTTTTTTAATACTGTAAATTAGTTTCCCCTTTCTGACCATCTGCAAAACATTATTTAATTCATTTCAAAATTGGAGTTCACTGCTGGGCCACAGCACTCACATGTCACTCAAAAATAAAAAAGCATTTGCTTACCAACCCACCTACAACTGAATCATACTTTTCTCAGGCGTTTGTGGTGTCTCGTTAAAATTAACATTACAGCATTGCAAAGGCTTCAATAATCTTGTGGTTATTTACACTTCAGCAGAGATCTAGCTGCAGTAATGAAGGAGGAGTAGGGCATTTGCTAGAAATCAATGCCTTACCACCACGTTCAGCATGTGGGGAAAACAAATGCATGCAATACAATATCTTTCTGATTGCCTTACGTTCCAGTTCAGCAAGATACTTAAATATATGCTTAGTCCCATTGGAACTAATGAACTGTTTAAGTGCCTAGCATTGCATATGCTCTTGCTAACCTATTTTTAATGCTAGCTGCGAGGAGGACAGCTCATTTTGCTAGTCCTTTCATGGCAATCAAATATGTATATCAGTTTTATTGTGTTGATTAATGTACTGTCACTGAAATTCCATAAATTTATAATAACAGGGAATGATTTTGTTAAGCATTTCACAGTGAACAAATTAGAAATTTTCTGCTAGTCTTTTGTCTCTCCTTGCTCTGATTAATTTGGAGGTAAATTATCACTGGTTCTTTTTATCCTCAGGAATCCAAGCAGGATGCCAGACGTGAATCCCTTCTAACATTTTTAAAACACACGCATAGATCTGCTGTGTAGCACATGAGCAGGAGAGCCCAACATTTCCTGCGGGTTCATTTCATACAATTTTATTCCATTGCGGACACAGACATGAAAGGATGGTAGTGCTTGCTCTGCCCCTTGCACACATTGCTCACGTGGTGCCTGCACAGCTATTCCCATGCCTTTTAGCGTGTGGGGGGGATTGCACACACCCACACAGAGCAAGTGCTCCTGGTGCAGAAGCACTGAACCCACTCTGTGCCCGTGCACACGCAATGCACAGTCGCGTGGTGTGTGCTGGGGCAGCCCGTTAAATCCCGCTGCTCAGATTTACCAAGGTGCAGCCTCTGCTCAGCGCACGCAGAGTCAATCTGACACTTGCCAGAAGCGCTGGGTTGGTACCAAGTAGCCACGCACAGTTCTGTCCTGTGGCACCCAAAGACACGGAGCCCTCAAGGATTCCTGTTCTGCCCCACAGGGACTTTTCCTGCTTCTTCCTGCTGTACGAGTCAGACCAGTGCTCCACGGCGGGCTACACACTCCGGCATTGCTGCATGGTGGCTCTCTTTGTGGGCCAGGTACTTGTACTGGGCCCTCTAGACCTCTCATCTCATTTCATTACTTGAATTTACAAGGGAGGACTGCAAATGAGGCGAGTGAAAGAAATGGCAAAAATGCGGGAAGATTTTCCAGGGAAAAAGCAAGCAGTTGGTTATTGGCATTTGAAGGGCATAAACAAATGCACGGCAGGTAGCAGTCACTAACAGCTTGCAGGGTCCTTCATTACATTTATTATGCTTTAAGCAGGGGAAGCACTTATGTCTGACGAACCCTGAGGACCTGAGGAGGGAGCCTTGGGCCTAGAGGTTGTTCTTTAATGTCCTCATGGGCACCACAGATGTCATTTGATGTCTGCACACAGCTGGGACATGTACAGCAGAAACTGCTGGCTAGCCAGGACAGCCTTGGGCATCTCACGCGGCTTTGGAGCCCTGTCCCTTGGCACCTGATCTACTCTGTCAGTATCTTTGAGGTCCTCTGGACATACACTTTGTTCAAAGAAGGACTACAGCTTTTTCTTGTGCGATTCTTCACGTACAAAGCTAACAGAAAGCACGGCAACTATAGCTGGTAAAACATAAGACAATTTAGTGGACTGGAAAAAGAACTTACAAGCGACTAAAATCTCTAAGGGTATGAGAAACTGTAAGCTTAAAAGGGACTCTGGAGTGCTTGGACAATCAGGAGAGAACAAAGAAGACTAAGAATCCTGAGGCAGAGTTAAATATTTTCTTTGCATCAACTTCATTCAGAAATGACTTTGGGAAAATATCTGCAGCAGAATCACTCATTTTTAGGTAGTAAAGGCAGTCTCCTGCTAGAAGCTCTTCCGCTAAAATGAAAATACAGGAGTAATGATGTATTAAATAACAAGATATATTAAATATATAGATGTATCAAATAGCAGGAAGTCACCTGGGTTTGATTGTGTAAAGTTCTTCTCATGGATTTATCTTGATTAGCCTGCATAAGACAGACTGAAGCAAGTTTAGATTGGTATGTCACCAGAGTTAATTATTTCAAATTCCTCTTAATTTTGTTTTCCAGAAATGCAAAACAGCTCTGGAAAGTCTGGAAAATACTGCTCTCCACACAAAAAGAAAGGTTCACTCTTTCTTTTCTATTTCCCATTACTCAGCTAATCACTTGGTTAATGTTTTGAGCAAATAAACAGTGATTTTTGATCATCTCACCACGGCTGCTTAACCAGGCGCCTTTTAAGCACAGAGCCCAGAATTTCTGGGTCTTGCCCAAGGTTATGTGTGCAGAACACTTCATAAACCACAATAAACATTTTATTCAGCCAAACATTTGCTGTCATGATTGATGGGACACAGTTATTTGCAAGCCCATTTGGTTCTTACGCAATCTTGTTATTAACAAATCCTTTGAAAAAGAAAGGACCTTTGTGGCCTCTGCACATGTTGCTGGTGCCTCTCATGAGCATGGGTGGATAGGGTTTTCTCTGGGGGCAAGCGATCTGAGGTGACTCTGTTCAGAAAACAGGTCTTTTGCAACCCCAGGCAAAGCTGATGGTGCCGAAAGGCTTGGAAAAGTCACAGTGGTCCTCAGGACATGCTAGAGGATGGCTTAATTCCACTGCTCTCTAACGGGCCTGCTCTAAAGGGATTGACATCTCTGTATCATCTGACTGACTTCTGCCCACTGGAGCCTCCAGCTGAGCCCCCTACACCTAGATGTGAGGTGGGCTCATCCCCATGGGGCTCAAGAAGGCCCAGGAACCCAGTGGTGCTGGTGCTTCTGCCAGGGCTGAGCTCCCTCCATGGTTGTGTCCTCACAGGACCAGCCATGGCAGGACAGGAACAGCCAGGATCGCCTCTTATGGAGGGTGTGTTGCACTTTTCTGCACAGCCTGGACCCTTCTGCATAGAGCTCGGAGGACACTTCCTTGATTTGGGAACTGAACTAATTGGAAAGATATTTTCAAATTGGAAGGATAATTTTTTTGTGATCAGGCCACAAAACCCTCACATGAGTCTTCAGCAGGCGTTTGGTCCACACTCACTACCTCATCTTTCCATCTTAAATCCCAGCTTAGTTTTGAGGGGTATTTGGGAGTGCCAGCCACTGGTTGGGGAGGTGACACACGCACCTGGGAGGGAGCACAGCCACATCTGAGGGGACTCGGGGCAGGAGCCACACAGTTTTTCTGAAGCGCTTTAAACCAAGGCTTCAAGCAGGAAAGGGCCTTAATTCTAATCCAGCAATTACGTAACGCACCTCATGTGGCAGCACGCTGCACACACCTCCCAGGCATATAATCCTATAATACACAGAGTTATTGATAGCATCATCTACAAAGCGGGAAGAGAGAGCTTTTGGATCCCTCCGTCTCGTCCTTCTGTGCTATGACATAACTGGGTTTCTTTTAAGTCTGTTTGTAACCCTGACTTCCCTGTGTTTTGCATAATCACAGTGCTCCCATGTTTTACTGTAAGGTGCTTATATTTTCAGGCCGTAAGGCCAATTTTTAAAAGTGCAGCCTGATAATTTGATTTTGAGGCAAGCTCCGAAGGAAGCCAGGGTAGACACATGTAATTTGTCTCCTACCAAGTTTATTGAGTCCCTCACTTTCAGAAAAGCTAACCATTCCATCCAAAAATAATTCCATTAGACATGAAATATCAGAGCTCTGAATCACTGGGCAATTCAGAGCATCAGTGCACAGCAGGAGAGCATCTGAAAACTGCACTAGAGTTGGACTTTAATTCTTATTGTAGCACTAGGGAGGAAAATGCAATCAAAAACAGCTATAGGAAGCTGCAATACAGCATAACTATCTATTTCGCTAGTTGCCTTCCTGGGAAAAGGAGAGCGTGAGATTATAGTTATTCTTCCAGTAGCACTGCTGATTTGGTCAGGGTAGTAGCCAGGATCCACAAGACTGCAATCAACAGCTCAGGAAAACACAATAAATTCCACTGAAAGAATGTACTGCAAGAAGCACGTGCGTGTTGCTTTTTAAGTATCCATATAGCGGGATAATAACCAGTTCTGCTGAAGAAAAGCTTTTCTGATGCTCCAAGAGAATAGTGAGTTGAATCTGATTCAGAGTTATGTAAAAAAAGAACGGGTTTTAAATACTGGGGGTAGTTAGCTTTTTCCAATTTGCAGTTTTTAGGTCTGACTACATCAGAAAAGTCACCTGTTCCTCATTTCCTTTTCTGCAGCTAGACATAACAACTTCATTTTAATGTAAATGACTGTAGAAATTTCCACAGAAGTGGTCCTGATCACTGCCAGTCAGACAGAGCAGTCATTTTGCTTGAGGCTTGTAGAAGTTACCCACTTTGAAATGGGATAAAACTGGGATTACCCTGGGCTGTGCTGATTGTTAGTACTCAGGACTACAATGGATTTACTTGCTCATTCCTATTGTGGAGATGGATAGAAGAAGGAGATGAGCCCATTCATCCTGAGTGCAGTGTGTTGCAAGTGACTAACTGGAGCCCTGCTGAGTCGCCAGGGTGATTTATCAACGTGGGACCTGGTCTTCAGGAGAGACAAACTCAGAGAAATTGCGTGGACCTCGAGCACTCTGCATCTCCCAACACCAGCACACAATACCTGGCTCCCAAGTTCCTGGTACATGTGCGAAATGGGTGTCAAAGGCTGTGTTACGGAAAGCATAGGAGGCTCCTTAAAGGTGAGCCTGGCAACATGTCAGGGTTTTTTGGCCAAGGATGTCTCAAGAAGGTAGAATGCAGAGTATGGGGCTCACATGACCTGGCTGGGCAGCCTTCACATTCCAAACGCAACACAAATCTGACCTGTCCACAAAAGAGCTGTTGTCTTTCCTTGAAGCTGTCTGGTTTTGCAGCCAGCTGATGGAGAGGGAGTATTCACGGAGCTGTCTGGCTGCTGCAGTAAGGCAGAGAGGTGTATCCTGAGGGCTGCCTCTGCAGGAGCAGGCCTGGGAGCAGGAGAACACGCTTACTAAAACCTCTGGGTAAGATGGTGACAGTTTTGTCACCTTTTGGGGGGAAAAATAATTTAAGAATATAAGAATGAAAACTGACAAAAAACAAGCACTTTAAGAATGAAAACAATATATTGCTCCATTCATGTCATATATTGTCTAAAATCTGCAACAAAATAGAGAAGTGACTTATTCTTCACAGAAAAAAAAAATGGAATGCAAATAGTGACAAAAAAGGTGCCTATATCTATTGAGAAATGTCCGCGTAGCAGACAGGTAGATGTTCAGTTCTGCTGAAGGTAGATGTTCAGTTCTACAAAAGCTATTGCTGAGAACATTCATGCTCTATTTCCTGTATCTGTGCCAAACTGTAAAGATGCATTCAACATTCCTGGTAATTCTCATCCTTTTGTTCTTTTTTTGAACCCAAGTCTCTATATCAGGGTTGTCATTGAAATCAAAGAGGTGGCCGTCTGGTCTCTGAGTGCCACTTTGCATTCAAGGTGGAGGACACTAACACGTGCCACGAGACTCTCCAAGCATGAAAAAACACCTAGTGCATTAATCCATGCAAAGAGTGGTTCCTGCCTTCCTCTGAGCAAATAAACCACACGAGCACTCGCTCCATGGCTCCCTGGAGCTATGTGTGAGCTCTGCGCTTCTTCCACTTGAGCTGACCTTTGGCAAACATTTCCCTTTCAATTAAGATTTGAGGTACCCTTGTAGACTGTTCCTTTATTTTTCTGGAGACAGAAAGGAGAAGGATCTCTAAAGTCATCCACACACAGATCAGCATGAAGAACGATTACCTGAATTCATAAGGTTAGTTCCAGTCTAGACTAGGCAGGGAGATGTCATCTAGAGGTCTGCATAGGAGAACAGTATGTTGGTCTTTCTAGATTCCATTCTCTCTGTGCTGTCTGATTACTATTATTATTACTATGAATATTTCTCTCATGGACTGCTGAGCAATTACTGAGTCTGAGCACTGGGCTTTCTTTTTCTATGTGTCATTGTCAGTTTTATATCCCATTGCAAGCATCCGAGGAAAGGGACTCCAACTGTGGCTTGGAATAAATGGAAAGTCTCCTGTGAACTGCAATGTGGGCGTGGGGTGTTTGGCACTGGGGAAGTTGTTGTTTGAGTGAACTAAAGAAAATTTATTAAAAACATACATCAAAAACTTACTAGCTGCAAACTTAAAGGTCAAGTGCAGAGTAACCTAATACACAGTCTCAATAAAAAGGGCCATGACAGTTGATAGAGGTAAAAGCAAAGCATCCCATTAATCAGGATAGGAATTCCAGATAGGAATTCAGCACACTGGTGTAATGTTACCTCTCAGCCTCCACATACCTCTGCGAATTCTTGCTAAAGGGCTGATAGTGCAGGTCCTTTTCCCTCTCTGCCTTGCTTGTCAAACACAACAGTTCCTGTGTGCAGCGTTGGGCCCAGAGTATCCTTTGTGAATCTTGTGTTCAGCAAGACCAAAATACTGACTCAGAGCTGGCTATGTGACATGCTGGGGTGAAATGCTTGCATTCTCACAGCACATTTATTCAGGTTTCCTGGCAAAGACATTTAAAGACAGGTACCTAAATGCTTTTGTCATAGTTAAGATGGTCAAGGGATATGATGCAAGCTGGGTTTGTAAGCAAAATAATATCCCCCAATAAAGGGCTCTCACTAAGCAACTGAAAATCTCTTATCTGCTTCTGTGCCATGGCAAGTGAAATGGGAACAAACAGTGGCCCATGGATCATGTACTACTTGTTGGCTGTTAATTAAGCTAGATGCTATCGCTTCTTCTTCAACCACCAGTCCACATCCTCTCCAGGTCCTAAACTCCCTAAATGACCCTGGTGCCATCAGTACTACATTCTTTCCTGAAACCTTTTCTTTGGTGTCTTTTTTTTTCCTCTCTGCCCATTCCTTTAATATTCCAACAGCTCCTTTTTTTCCTTTCTTCCTTTGAAAAGAGCGTATCACAGCACCTGGGTCATCTTCTCCACACCATGACTGTTAAGTAAACTTAGGTACTTAAGAGAGCACCTCATCAACCTAGAAGTCACATCATATGGCTAAAATTTCAACTGCCTTTGAATCTTTCTCCCTTTCCCTTAATATATACCATCTACTGACCACTCTCTCATCTTCTGGGTCCAATATAAGGTGACAGTCTACATTATACACTGTGCCCAGCATTGTGCTCACAAAAGTCCATGGTGGAAACTGATGCTTTCCTTTCTTGGCCTTTCTAGTATAAAAACCATTTACACACAAGGCATGTGCATTGATAAAGTGATTTTCTTTCCTGTTTAATCTCTTTTCTCTCTGCTGATGTCTTCATTACAATTACATCAAGCACAAATGTTCTCTGTTCACTTTCCAGGCCACTATCTGTTTATTTACATTAATGCTGTGTTGATTTGTGTGCTTTACAACGCCAGAAATTCCAGCCTCATCTGCCTGAACATCTATTTTCCCACTGAGTATAGGCGCGCTCTCTTCCTTGGGGAAGGAAAGCCCTTCTAATACTTGTCTTTAAAACCTGCATCTGACCGTTTTCTAAACGTGTTTGTTTTTATTGTGCTGCCTACACAACAGTGACAATTAAGCATGATTGTGCAGGCAGCCAAGGAAATAAAAAGGCCTGTGGTGTGTGTGTGTTTTTGCCCACACAGTTATACCTATGTGACTAAACTATTCATGGGTATTGCCCGGTCTATTTAAATGTGACCAAAATATGTAAGTATAAGCAGTGTGATCAGAACTGAAGAACTGAAGACTGTGATTTCATAGAATGCCCAAGGTTGGAAGAGACCTCAGAGGTCATCGAGTCCAACCCCCCTGCACATGCAGGGTCACCTAGAGCACGGGGCACAGGGCTGCATCCAAGCGGGTTTTAAAGATCTCCAAAGAGGGAGACTCCACAACCTCTCTGGGCAGCCTGTTCCAGTGCTTTGTCACCCTCACAGTGAAGAAATGCTTCCTTAAGTTCCTGTGGAACTTCCGATGCTTCAGTTTGAAGCCATTTCCTCTAGTCCTATCACTGGCCACCACTGAAAAGAGGCCGCCCCCCTCCTCCTCACTGCCTCCCTTGAGGTATTTATAGACACTGATCAGGTCCCTCCTCAGCCTCCTCTTCTCCAGGCTGAACAGACCCAGCTCTCTCAGCCTTTGCTCATAGGGCAGATGTTCCAGGCCCCTGATCATCCTGGTAGCCCTGCGCTGCACTCTCTCCAGCAGCTCCACATCACTCTTGTACTGGGGAGCCCAGAACTGGACACAGTCTCCAGATGTGGCCTCACCAGGGCTGAGTAGAGGGGGATGATCACTTCCCTCGACCTGCTGGAGACGCTTTTCTTAATGCACCCCAGGATCCCGTTGGCCTTCTTGGCCACCAGGGCACACTGCTGCCTCATGGTCAACTTGTCGTCCACCATGACACCCAGGTCCCTCTCTGCGGGACTGCTCTCCAGCAGGTCCACCCCTAATCTGTACTGGTGTCCAGGGTTATTCATCCCCAAGTGCAGGACCCTGCACTTGCCCTTGTTGAACCTCATGAGGTTTCTCGCCACCCAGTCGTCCAGTCTGTCCAGGTCCCTCTGGATGGCAGCACAGCCCTCAGGGCTATCAGCTACTCCACCCAGTTTGGTATCGTCGGCAAACTTGCTGAGGGAGCACTCCAGCCCTTCATCCAGGTCGTTAATGAATAAGTTGAACAGGACCGGACCGAGAACTGACCCCTGGGGGACACCACTAAGTACAGGCCTCCAGCTGGACTCCGCACCATTGACAACCACTCTCTGCACCCTGCCATCAAGCCAATTCCTAATCCACCTCCCTGTCCACACATCTATCCCACACCTTCGGAGCTTGCCCAGGAGGATGCTGTGAGGGACAGTGTCAAAAGCCTTGCTCAAATCCAGATAGACCACACCTACCGCTCTGCCTTCATCTATCCAGCTAGATATTCCTTCGTAGAAGGTGATCAGGTTAGTCAAGCAGGATTTCCCCTTGGTGAATCCATGCTGGCTACTCCTGAGCACCTTCTTCTCCTCCATGTGTCTGGGGAGAGCAGCCAGGATGAGCTGCTCCATCACTTTCCCGGGGATGGAGGTGAGGCTCACCGGCCTGTAGTTACTCGGGTCCTCCTTCTTGCCTTTTTTGAAGACTGGAGTGATGTTGGCTTTCTTCCAGTCCTCCGGCACCTCCCCTGTTCTCCAGGACTCCAGGATTTAGGAGTTTAATATTGATACCAGCTCTGCTACTGCTCTGGCATGCCCGGAGACCTCGGAAAACCCACTGCTTGTGCCTTGGTTTCTCCACCTTGGAAACAGCAATATTGCTTACGCTGTTTACAAGGTGCTTTGAAAGCCAGTGATAAAATACATTGCGTGACAAGCATGCAGCGTTGTTTTTCGCGTCCCATTTGTTCCCGTTATTTGTTGCACCAACTGCTTTCATCTGCTGTGAAACCAGATCAGAGGCATCTGAGGGATTCCCACGGTGTGCTGGTAGAGAGGTTCCCGTGCCCCTACCTTTCAGGCACCAACGCAGCACCGAGAGGAGCTATATGAAAAGCCACACCTGGATACAGACAGTGCCACTAAGGGAACGCTGAGAGTCTGCCCAACATACCGTGGGGCCAAAGCAATTTCTTCTGACGTTTTATGGCCTGACAGTTGCCTGAAAGGGAGCCCATATGGGAAGTAAATTGCATGTGTTGCTGCCATATGCTGGGGGAAGCAGGATCCATTTGTTCTTTTAGGAGGGAGAAGGCTGTTGAATTCCAACAAGGCAGCAGACACACGTCCTGCCCATCCCAGCCCGTGCTGGGACCGTAGCTGTTCTTTATTCTTCGAGCACTGCATAAAGCTCCGTGTGCTGCAGCTGAGCTTCTATCAAAGGAATTAGTGTGTTGTACTTGAAGGGGTATAACAGGTATGTTTTCACTCCGTGGGGAAAAAAAAAAATTGTAAGCTACCTCATAAAATACGTCAAGCTGAATTTAGGCATAAATCTGACTTCATGAATTTCCTCTCACTGCATGAGTGTTCCAGTCACTTAACTGAAGGTTGAATTTGGCTTAGGATGCACATTAGTACATTGGATTGCTATTTAAAATCTCAAAGTTCCTATTTAATTGCTTCTTTTCATAGTTTTTGCCCTTCTCTAACAATTCACGGGAAAGATGGATAGAATGCATAGGGACTGTTATCCGAGTTTTCACTGCACTCTATTTTTCTATTCTAACACCCTATAATTTTTAGGAATTGTTGTTCATTACTAGGATCCTGTATAGTTTTTTATTGCTATGCATGAATACAAGAAGCATCAACTGTGCAGGCACTGAAACTGTGAGACTGAAAATCCTCATTAATAAAGACACCAATCTTACCTGACCCCTGCTGTAATACTGAAAACAAGATTTTTTTTCTTGTAAGCAGGGGTGTTCTGAGAAGAACAACGCAATAATTCAGGGTCTAAAGAATATCTGTGATTTGGTAATAGTATCGTCTCTCCTTTTTCACCTGGCTCTGAGCACTAGGAGTCACAAAACAGGAGCAGCATGATCCTTAGAGCATATTTTCACTCAGCAGAAAATTACCAGGCTGTCAGATTTAAGGTTTTTAGAAGATCCACGAGCAACATTTAAAAAAATAAATAATAAAAAAAAAACGGGTTGAGGTTTTGCTTCCAAAATATCTCCTGTGCTGCTGCCGCCACCTGAATCCGTAGGGCTTGCAAATACTCAGGAGCTGTGTGAAACACAGAGACTACAGTGTTGACCTAATTTCAGGTCCTGACCTAATTTCAGACATTGACACTGCAGATTAGCCATGTATGAATTAGTGTGAGGGAATGCCCTTCCTCGGGTCAAAAAGTAGGCGTGCAACACAGCTCAGGAGAAAGGCTTAGCTTGTTTGTACACTAATCGCATCTCTCTGCCTCTTCACATCGTGTATCCATCTCTCCCATGGCTTATTTTTTAAAACTGTGCCCAAATGAACATTTTTACCCTGAACATTTGAAAGAGCAATTCACCGTATTTAATTTACATACTGATAAAAGTTATAAACCATGAAATAGCCAAGTGTTATAGCATTCATATTTCACCATTCCAGCAGGGCTTTGAATATGTCTCTCGTGAAGCCATTTCAGGAGGTTTACCAGCTCTGGACATGGGCTAAGCATTCCTTCTTGTTCTCTGACCTACATGTGCACCACCAACGAAGAGTATTACACTCATCAAAGCATTTAAAAGGTAGAGAAGACGGACTCTGAAAAAAATCCCCGGGAAAAAATAAAATAAATCAGAAAAGAAAAACAAGTGTTTCGTGTACAACATTGGAAAAAGAAAGTTTCCCAGTGCCACTGCTGAATGGAGCTTCTGAGGTATTTCGGTGCTGCAGCACGGTGCAAAGATCTCTGACATGTCCTGTATTGTACTCCTCCACTCCCGATCTCAGGACACACTCAGCATTGCTGTCCCTAGTGCTTTAGACTGCACCAAAACTAGGGGAAGTGAGAAACTACACATCTCATCCTCTGGAAATAGCATGGCTTCAAAATTTGGTTTCATTCTACACAAACAAAATGGAATATTATAAAATTTTAAATGGAGGAAAATACACAAAAAATACGGGCAAAATGTTTTCTTTGGACTTAAATCAATCAGGGTTCATTTTGCACTTACATAGAAAAAGCAGTATAATATAAAAGCTGTAGTGAAAAGGTAAGAGCAGAATATTTCAACCTCTCACAAATATTTTAATGAAAGTCATATGCATCACCAAACCAGCATTCTCAAATGTGAAAAACAATTCTCTAAAGGATCATCTGCCTCGTGTCTTCAATGTGTTCAACTAATATTTAAAGTTAGGATTAGCCAGTCAAATATACGTGTTTTGTCACACTCCTGCTTTGATTTCCCTTCTGGAAGAAAGATTGTCAGCTAGTGATTTATGCAGGCCTGTGAAGGCTTTTTTTTCCAGTGAATGTCAATCTAAAGATTTTTCATCTCTGTCTTATTTCGGGATTTAGGCTTCAAGGGGAAAAAGTAGAGTGGCTGTGAAAGTGAGCAGGTAAAACAGGCAAAGTTGGATGCTTGCAGTCAAGTATAGGTTAAGCTCACTATTTAAAAGCAGCCCACGCTGAATTTCATGCATTCTTATTACATCAAATATTGCCATTATCCCTTTTTCAATACACCGGGGAATGTGGGGGTCATATATCTGTTGCATTCATATTTGAAAGAGGGAACTCCATTCAGCACAAGCAAGTGAAACAGCAGATCATTCAGGAAAGTCAATATTCCTCCATTCCTCTCTGGGTCATTGGTCCCCTCCTCAGTGGTCTATTTAGTAACAGGTTAATATGGGAAAATAATGCATGTGGCTGAGCATTTATGAAACTCTAATAGCCTGCTCAGGGCAGAAAATGAGCTTGTGCAGTGCTTGATAATCCAGCAATTACTTACCATCATTTTGGTTTCCTTTGGGAAGAAACAGGCACCAAAGGAAAGTTACACCACACAGAATTAACAAAGTATTCAAAATGCTTTTACCAAGTAGGTAATATTTTACAAATAGATTTGTAAATACATCTCTTGACAAGGAAATTCAAATCAAGACTTAATTTAGTGAACACTTCCTGTGATTAAAAAAATATGTTCCTAAAAACAGCTGGAGCCATTTGCTGAGATAAATCAGATGCTACTCTCAACTTTTATGGGTTGCTAAACCCATGAAATATATGGTATGGCTAGGGTCTGTTGGCGGCATTCTTGCATTATGAACTCAGATACTGTCGTTTGCTAACAAAGAAAACCCACGAGCTCTGCATGCAATGGCAAAGCCATGTCTTCTTTTTCATTCTTACTGCTTAGAGCTGAGAGAAGACAATGCTGGTGGGTGCTCTTGAGCCCTCTGACTTTAGCCGTTTTAAAGCATGAGCTGGAAACAGCCTGGCCTTTCTATGGTCTCCTCTGCCTCTCGTTTGGTTTCTTTGCATTTGGCTTCCCCACATTCTTCCATGTAATTCTGGAAAAAATTCACTAAAATGAGCATATGGAAATTAAAACCTGCAAAATCAGTATCTCTAAGGAGAAAGATATAAAAAGAAATATCAATTAGCTTTTTTAAGGCAGATGATGTCACAAGGACTTAGAAACAGTAATGGAGTTTTCTGAATAATTTCAAGCACCCATTAAGCCCTCCATGTCTCTAGCATCTCCATGCTTGTGATATGTGCATCTTCTCTTCTGAACAACAATAACTTATCAAAAAGAAAAAGAAATCACTTGTTGTAGGGATGAACAACAGGCAGCAAAAACAACAAAAGAGGTACTGTACTGTATGGTTTTCTCTCTTCTTCCCCCTCCCCAGCACAGAGCATCTACAACAATCACACTGAAGACATTTCCTTGCACTAAAGACATGTTTGTGCTCAATGGCTCCCATGAGGAGCAGCGTACAATAGTCAACTGGAGATACAGAAGGATGAGGATTATGTAAGCAATAGATATATTAGTATTATATATATAAATATGTTAGTAAATACAGAAGGCAGGTCTCAAAATACAAGTGAGGCACCACAAAAGTGTAAAAGCAATGCTCTGCTCTTTCGGTTTTGCCTTTCGCCGTGTAAGTTCAGAGCTCATGGAAAGCTCCACTTCCAAGCATCACTGGAGAATAGGTGATGTGGATGATCTGCCCAGTTCAGGCTCTTTTATTGTTTTATTTCCCCAAACTGTCATGTTTCTCAGGGTGTGGTGGCTGCAAAGGCAAGGACTGCTGCACTTCAGGGACTGAACTGATTGCCAGTGAGATACACACTGGTTTCTTGGGAGTATTTTCTGTCTTCTCATTCTGTTGTTTTGCTTACTCTCTATTGCTATTCATGTTCCAGCAATTTCTTTGATAATCTGTAAACTGCTGTGAAATTCTCCCGGTTGAATTATCAGCCAAAATTCAAAGTGTTGCATTTGTTGGCATCTAGGAGGAGAATTACAACATAACATTATATAAAAAGCTCTAGCCTACAATTCCCACTCTCTGCTTTTTTCCTTTTCTTCTATCATGGATAGCAAGTAATGGTAAATACGTTATTAACACTCATGTGCACAGTATTTCCTTCATAATGTCTGCAGGAGATATTTTATTCAATTCACTATTTCAATTCTCAAATTTCAGAATATTTCTGGTCATAAATTCTTCTAACAGGCTCAAAAGGAAGGGAGGGATTTTCTTTTTTCATGAAAAGCTCTTACAAAAACCATTGTAGCCAGTTGAATTATTGTGATTTTTATTTTAGAAAGCTATTTCTACCTTTCTTTCATTTTTGTTTCAGTAGTGACTACTACATTGTCCTTTTCTTTCATATGGAAATGTGCAATTGCCCAGTGACTGATATAATGAAAAGTACCACAGGTGAGCTATGAAACATGTGCAGTGGGAATAGTTTTATAGTTTTTTTTCTCCATTTCTGTGGAAAAAAAACACAAAAACTTCTTATGTTTAACAAATAATATTTATATTAAAAATGTTGATTAGGCCAATCAATATTTACATCAAAGACAAGTGTAAAGGTAGCATGGATTAAGTCAAATCACCCAGTTACAGAGGTGGTAACTGGTTAAAGTTGTAAAATCTCTAGAAAAGCTTCTAGAGCTAATGGTACCATGTAGAGCAACTGCCTGTTCTTGAAGAGGCCAAGGCTCTTCAAGAGGCCTCTTGAGGCTTATACTCAAAGGCTTATACTTCAAGAGGCTCAAGAGGCTTATACTGAAAACAGCCTTATAAAGATAAATCCATGCGCCTATATTGTACCATTTCTTTTACCCATTCAACCCCACATTCATAAACTAACATATATATATATATTCTTCTATGTTTCTTGCATATTGCACACTGTCTTGTTTTGATAGTTAAGAAAAAGAAGCAGTTTTAAAGGTCAGAGTACTGGCATTTTTATTCCAGCTACTGCAACAAGGAAACTTAAGAAACAGTCTAACAATCCATGCTAGCAATAGGAAAGAGTACTAACAATTAACTGTATTCTTTAAAGAAAGATCAGGGCAAGGGTGTATTTTGAAACACATGTAGGTGGCAAGAAGAACAGAATTTTGTACGCTGGATCATTATGGTGGTGTGATCATTACAGAAGAAACATTTTTTGAAACTCAGAGAAACCAAGAAACGGGAGAGCTCCGTATCCTTGCACAGGTCCTCCTCTTAGACTGGAAAGAAAGCAACACAGGACATATTTCTGACGATGAGCTGTGTGCAGTTGTCCTCATACGGGTACAGCTATCGCACCAACAAGCCTAGAGCAGATGGCAGGCGCGTGGGTGGGGAGTGGATTGCAGAGATTCCAAGAGGAATAAAAAGGAGAATCGCTGGTTATTAGGAGAGCTACAAACATGCATGGGCACAGACTCATGCATTTTTTTTAGCCACCCTTTGCTACACGAGCATCTGGGACGTGCACTCTGGAGGGGTATCAGTTAGTGGGAGGAACATGGTGGCACAATAATACCCTAAAATGATTAATATGATCATGGTGAGAGTTGCCATTTATATCAAGTTACTCTTCCCCCATGGGGTATGAGTCATTTGGCATGAAAAAAACTGAGAGCAGATTACAGTGGAGTATGAAGCATTCGGTTGGGCCTGGTTACTGTTAAAGTTACATATGCCATGCTTGCACTGTGAGATAACCGGGCACTGCAGTGAGCCAAGCAGCCCTGCTCCCCTCCTCTTGCACATACAAAAGCAGACAAAGTGTGATGCTGCTGCTTTCTGGCCTGCACATGTAGGGTTTTCTCCAGAAGAACTTGGGGTGAAGGGCAGGAGGCTGGTCCACATTTAAGTCTTGACTCAACCGTGGGCCTGGAAGTGGATGGAAGACACATAAAGATCCAGGAACCCAGAAACAATCTATGATGTCCCACAGCATAGACATAAGTCTAATGCTTAAATTAGTAGATGAATCAGTAATTCAAACTTTTTTTGAAAGGGTTCACAAGCATTCCCAGTAGGCAAGTTTTCCACCAGGACCTGCATCAGAAACCTGTAACATGGAGTAGCTTGGCATGCTGTCCTGAGCCAGCTGGAGTAAGGGGCATAAGGGGCAAGAGAATGGCCTTTACCCAGTGCAGCAAGAGGGAGAGGAAATCTGTTCGTTTTTACATCCCTGTGATCAAGATGTTTGCGTGTGAGGATAAAAATGTAGAAATCAAAGAGGTCAGGAGGAGATTTGTTAATGTTCTGCCAGAACATTTGGTAAGAAGAAAGGACTTAACCCTATTTTGAACCCCGTTTCCTCTGTTCTCAGTGTGTAAAATATCCAGTGTAGATTCCTATACAGCATCAGTTCTTTGTCACCAAAGCCATCAGGAGGTACTTATGCTCAAATATTCCAAGATCTGCACCACAGCTTCACATACCGAATTCATTATCATGCACACACACCAAAGCTCAGAGATCCCTCCATGAAAATAACACTCCAGATGAAATCATCGTGATGAAGGGTGACACAAGCACATGCCAGTCCAGGCCATGACGTGAGGTGAGGGCTGCACAGTGTCAATGAGTATGGCACGATCTGGGCTCCACGGCGCTGGCCTTGAGCTCCGCAGGGGCTACCCTTAAACGAGACCCCATGTGATGCTCTGTAGCACCAAATGTCCTCTCTCTACTTGCCACATGTTTGCCAGAGAATCTCCTACTTCATCCTGTAAATCCCCAACACCAGGAACGTGTCTGTTGACAGGCGTTGGTGGAAGGTGCTACCAAGTCCCCATGGTGCACGCTTTTTTCCTGTTATTTCAGAAGATCCAGGGATATAGACAGAATAGTATCCCAAAATGTCAATAGCACTAGGGTCAAGTGGATCCCTATAGCCACAAAAAGAAAAAAAGGTAATCGCTTGTTTTCTCACACCTAGTTTACATAACCTCCCCAGTCCCTTTGTCTTCTTATCCTAACCACGTACCAGATGGTTCATCTTGTGTTAATTTAATTCACGAGATTTCTGGGGTGGAGAATGTATCTTGCTGGGCTTACAGTGAGTACATCTGGGATTTCCTGACTTTCAAGGGCTTGACTTCACAACCTAAATAAAAATAGCTTTTTTATATTAGTATTTGCAATATATTTATATTACTTTGTTAATAACACCCCATTAATACTGAAAAAAAAGGTAATTTGAAGCTCAAAATGGAGAAAGAAGGGGATAGAAAAATTGTAATACTAGAAAATCTAGAAAATTATATTATATTCCTAAAATGACTGAATTACGTGTTGCAGCAGTACCTTTAAAACCAGCCTTTTTTTAACTTTCAAGTGTCTGACTTTCCATCTTGGCTCTTCTTAAAGCAAGGTTTTTATCAAAGTTTTATGTGATTTTTTTCATATTTTTTCTGTATAGTGGAAATTGATAAAGAACAAATTATAGCTAACTATAGCAAACCATTGCCATTGTGAGAAGGATTTGAATCCCAGGCACAGATATATAAAGTGAGACTCAGCCTCAGACTTGGACAACTGAATTTGGGTCTACATGTGAGCCACCTATGTTTACAGTCAATGGGATCTAGAGAGCTACGTTAAAATGGACATTTAGCATCCTCATCGCTTTCCACTTGCTACTAAATTGAGCTAATTAGATCCCTATAGACTGCAATAGGAGCTGAAACGCTTTATCCTCCTGCAGATGCCAGTATTGCAGACAACTGTATCTAATTGTCTAGATGTAGAGAGAAATACAAGGATTTGAATTGATCCCCCTAAACTCTGGGACATCCTGGGAGTAGTTTTGCTGCTACCATAGCCTGTCATTAGAGTGCAGATGCTGGCAGGGGAGCAAGTTTTTTTCCAGAGAGGAGAAATAAGGCTGTTGTTTTTTTATCATATATTTTTAACAATTAGTGTACTAGAGCTTGTAAAGGATTCCACTTCTCTAGCTAAAAGGCTTTGCTCTTGCTGAATATCCAGCCCATCACAAAGAGTGAATATATGAAAGTTTCATGTGAAATGTCATGGTGGTCTTTTGTATTAGAAAGCATTAAGCAATGTAAAGTGACAGGGCCCTTTTCCATTCCGCCTGAAATAATCAAGAAGTGACATAGGCATTTAAGGGGGAATAATGAGGATACAGTCGCTTATCACAGATGCAATGGTTTTTAGCTGCACGTCTGACAGGCAAATCATCCTGGAACTTGTTTCTTCTGTTGTACCAAGTCTGCATGCTGGCTGCTGTGACGCTCACTGAGTCTGGAATGCAAAATCAGCTGCCCTGACTGAAGCTGCAACTCCAAGAGCTATTTTCAGAAAGCATTAATGAGATTTTGTTTAGGGATTATCTATTCAAACTGAAAGGCCCAAGGAAAGAAGTGACAAATGCTCTCTAGCAACAATGCAGGCACATCTACATAAAACAGAAGTTCAGATTTACCAAGAAAACCACAACAACAAAAGGTAAATTTTAATGTGCACCACCTGATTGTCTATAGCTCTGGTTCAGTACTAAATTAGATGCTTGCCAGCTTTGTATATTGATTGGCCTTCACAGACACGTTACAGGCAAGATTTCTGACATCCTATCATGTGTATTCCCATCCAGTTAAGACATTACTTTGTCTTCCCAAAAGGTGCACAGCTGACAGGTGGTCATTTCCATGACTATGCCATCCAGAAACATCACCTGATATACAGTCATTTCTGTATCATGTTTTAATGAATGTGGCACATTCACCTAGTTTTGTGCAGTCCATAGAGGTGACCTGATTGAGACATAGTGACCTTTTCATTAATAGTATATTCTGCCATGGAACACACCACCGTGGAAGCTGAATTCATTTGTTGCTTGTGTAGATAAGACCTGTTGGTACTTAAGTTGAGATTTCTACTGGGGCTGTAGGTTTTTAGGGGGACTGATTCCTAGGGCTGATTCCTGCAACCAGAAGATTTGGAATTGTCTAAACTGCTTCCAAAACATTGTATTTAAGAGTTACTAATGGTAGTTTCCATATTTTTTTGTTATTTGGCATTTGCATAAGCACAATGTGCTGTGGAGGAATAGGCTTTGAGAGCTAGAACAGACTCATAGCAAAGCAGGCTGAATTAGAGGACACTTTTTGCAAGATCTTTTGTCACATGGGGTAGACACAGCTTATTTTTCTACATCCACAGCCTATATAGAACCACACCCAGACAGCAGTTTGGATGTCTGGGAGAAGAGCTAAGCTGTGCCCCCTGCAGAAGTGTGCTATTGATCTGTCTGTCCAGGATGCTGAATCCAAGCTGTGGTCGAGCCTAATTAGTGAAAGAGCCCATCGAGGCACTGGGATCAGGACACCTTTGCATTAACTATTCCTGCAAGTAATTTTCCACACTCAGCCAATGTCCAAATATTCTAGTTCAGATTTTTAAATTGACACATCTGAGATCATGTCAACTTTCCTGATGGACATTTTTTCCAGTTTATGTCCTCAAGCAATATTCATTACACATTTCTGCCTGTCTTGTAACTATGTTGTGGCAGATTCCTCAGAAATCTCCTGGGAATGGTCCTGATGTTCTCTCCTTTTCTGCTTTTCAGCTGCCAAGTTGCAAGCTCCAGAAGTGGAGGTCACATTATAATGGAGAAATTTTTAGCCTGCCTATTAGAAAATGGTACTGTGACCCCTAAAGAAAGATTATTGGAGTGCTGTAAAAATTCAATAATCTTAGTCATGAAATATGTGTGGGTTAAAAATCCACAATTCTTTGTTTACATACTGTGTTTAAGCAGTGCAGAGAGCTGCCCATAACATGCTACTAAAATACTGACAGGCAGACCATTATATGCTAATGGAAAACTGTAACAGTGATAGCAGAAGACTGGTGGTATGGAACCAAATCAAA
Organism: Nothoprocta perdicaria; assembly: GCF_003342845.1. Taxonomy (NCBI): domain Eukaryota; kingdom Metazoa; phylum Chordata; class Aves; order Tinamiformes; family Tinamidae; genus Nothoprocta; species Nothoprocta perdicaria. Next base: position 3,962,792 of record NW_020455743.1, read on the forward strand.
CCATATATTTTATAAGAGCTTAAATGTATTCTGACTCCAACCAATTGCTAAATTATAGTTGTGGCTGCTGCTTGGATATGCTGGGAACCTATGAAGAGCCAGTCTTACTGTTACTTAATCTTTTTCCTCTGTGAAATGGCCATTTCCCAATGTTCCCAATGTACTCTCCAGCACTCCTTTTGCTCACTTCAAATGTGATTAATTATTCAGATATGTTTAATTATTTCTATTACTGTAGCACTTAGAAGCACAATTCATGTCCCAAGAGTGACACGGTGACTGTCATATCAACAAAAAAGCAAGCTGTTGTTGAAGGCATGAATGGGTTACCTGTACCTTTTGCTCAGTTTTATCCTCCAGCAAGCACATTACTTTCTCAAAGTAATATTTCCTTCCTGGAGCTTTCCCTACTAGGCTCTTCTCTTTTCTGTGCATTTCTCCTTACGTGTATAGGATCACTCTGCCTGCAATCACTGCTTCATGTTTTTACTCCTAAACTGTCACTACTGAACAGTATCAGGCTCACCCCTCCCATCTCTTCTGCTAGCTCATTAAAGAAGATAGTAAAGCGATTCAGAGGAACATTCCCTTGGATTTTTCTGTCTCCTTTACTTCTCTCATGGAGGAGGAGGTGTCCAGGTGTTGTGCTAGCTCATTAAAGGGGACAGCAAAATAATCCAACAATTCACTCTGTCTGTCTCGGCTTTGCAAGGAGTTGCAAATGGTAGTGTTTCCACACTCTGGATGTACAGGGGACTCTCAACCTTAAAAGTAGATACCATAGCCCAGCATCCCAGGTCTTCATGTCTCCCTTTAAATAAACTCATCCCTTCCTGCAGTCGACTTTCCAATGTAACAATTTGACTTATAGCTCAAAAGAACCCACATCCTCCACTGTGGCCTCTCCCAGCAAACTGTTGGCTTTCCTGGCTCTGGCTGCTGTCCTCCCTTTAGCTCCATGCCATTTTCCCTCGCTGGCACAACTCTGTTGACTCTCATGAAGCTTGGGAGAAAGGCTCTTGCTGAAGCCAGTTAGCAGCAACAGGAGAAAACTGCAGATTTGCAGCTCAAAAATAGCTCAACGTTTTCCCCCAAAGCAAACAGAGACAGCTTTCGTGCTGCGATTCTCCCACACTCCTCCCCAGCATCAAATACCAGCAGTGACTGCTCTCTTCCCCTGCCTCAGTGTCCATATGTCTGTCCAGCACCCTCTCAAGGTGGGCTACAGCTGCAGGCTAAATACACTCAGGCAAACCAGGGGTACAGCTTCAAGGGGAATGGGCCCACCGCTGTTTATCAGTACAGCAAGCTGCAGTGGCCCCCTGAGCGTCTAGTTTGTTTAGACTTCCTACTGAGCAGGCCAAACCTGGGGATGCCACACAGGGATTGCCTCAGACTAAATGCTGTGCCTCATCCTTGCTGTTGTCTTTCACGAGGCAAATTAGTCTACGAGTTAAACTAGACAGAGTTAAACTCTATCACCCACTGCTCTACCTAAATCACTGCAGTCCATGATCATGGTGCTGTAAACAGCTTGCTATGATCACAGAATCATAAATTAGGTTGGAAAAGACCTTCAAGACCATCGAGTCCAACAGCAGGACTGAGAAAGGAAGCATCCAGTCTGCAAATATGATGAAGGGGAAAGGGTGCAGCCAGTCTGCAAAACCCATCAGCCACCCCTTGCCCACAAAGCTCCACTGATCCCTACATGTACTGCTTCCTAAGCCACACTCACACACATTTAGAGGGTCATCTAAGGGACATCGCTACACACTCTTCTTTTAGTACAGCCTTGCTCTCCTATATTCAATGATCCTTCAGCTACATCAGTCCTCAGCACAACCCCTTCTCTTAAATTTTACAGGACAGATGACAATGTATGTGCAGAGAAATACACACCCATGAACACAGTCAGTGCTGTCCTCTGCATGGAATCCAAGATGCTTCAACATGAGTTTGCCCATATACAGGCACATTCTTATTATCAAAATAGAAATTACTGCCCACACAGCCAAATTCGTGTTAGGTCTTAATTTCCTTTAGCAGAAGATAAAGCTCACCTCTCTCCAAAGACAGTCTATTTGGACTTCCCTTTGAATCCAGGAGGCTCTCAGTGAATCCAAAAACCTTTTCAAGCAAGAGTACATGCAGAGTATTTCAGAGTACAATAGACAGTATATAGAGAGTACAAGCAAGAGTACAATACAGACTATTTCAAGCCAGTACTCGCAACCTGTCTGCTGCAGGTTTTTCGCCTTGTGAGCCTCACCATTCACAGCATGTTCAGCCACTCCAAACTGGAGAGATGAATCCTTTCCTTTTTTTTTTTTTTTTTTTTTTTTTTTTCTTCCCTGGGTTAAAATACTTATTCTGCTCCAATTTTTCCCAGAAAAAAATAGCAGATTTTTTTTTCACAAATAGCTTTGTGAATGTATCAACTCAAGGTCAGAGAGCTGCCCTTTTATGTCAGTCTACCACTCTGTCCTCCTCTCAAGGGACTGGGCCAGAAGAGTAGGTTGATGATTCTGTATTGCTTCATAACAAGCTACAACTTTGTTTTCTTCCTGCTGCTCATTTGGAAAAAGCTCCTGCCCGAGGTAAGAAAGATTTTATAGCAACCTGAATCATGCCTCAGATGACACAGAATGTCCTCAAGGACAACCAGGTTAGTAAAGAGTCTAAAAAGTTGCCTGTCCTCTACCTTCTCCAATATAAACATACTGGTTCTCAGGAAGAAGCTCTTTTACTTAACTTAATTTGTAGCTGCATATTCTGTTTGCACAGCACTGAGATTTTTACAGTTTAGCCTATCCTAAATGAGCAGAATTATCAGCACTGCACAGATTTGAGAAATAATGGGAATTTCTGAGCAATCTCTGTAGACCAAAAATATCAGAAGAATAGAAATATCAAGTGGAAAAACTGTTCAGAAACTTCTGTCCTCTGAACATTGATCCTATCTGGTTAAAAGGATGAATTCCTGAGTATACAACTCACATCCATTTCCTTGAATCCTGAATATGTTTTCAGCATCTGATTTTTTTCTTTTTTTTTTTTTTTTGGCAGGCCACAAATACCAGGACACTGCTCACCCTGGCCACAGTAATTATGGGGAAGGAGTCATTCACTATTTCTATTCTTGCCAAAGCAAGAGTCACTCTTCTCAAGGGTATGAAATCTACTTTGTGTAGTAAGAGAGAACAGACATTATTCCAACAACAATCTACTGACTGACCAAATACAGTTGCCTTGTTGGTGGTCCCCACAGTTCCCATGACACAGGCACTGCTTTTCTTAATGTTCCTGAGTGGGCTGATCAACACAGAAAGGGTAGAGTGCCCCTCTCTGCTAGTTTCCATAAGCACATATACACATGCATGCAGACAAATCCACCACCCACCATACCACAGAATCACAGAATCGTTATGCTTGGAAAAGACCTTTAAGATCATCAAGATCAACCTCAAACCCTGCAACACCATACCTGTTAAACAATGTCCCTAAGTAAGTGCATCATCTACACGTTTCTTGAACACTGCCAGAGTGACTCCACCACTTCCTTTGGCAGCCTGTTCCAGTGCTTCACCACTCTTTCTGTGTAGAATTTATCCCTAGCATCTAACCTGAACCTCCTCTGGTGCAACTTGAGGCCATTTCCTCTTCTTCTATCTGTAGTTATTCTGGAGAAGAGATCAACACCCATCTCACTACAACCTCCTTTCAAGTAGTTGTAGCATGAGTCAGTGAAGACAGCCAGCAACTGAGGAACATCCATTCAGCTGGACCATGACTGACTTGTTTCAGAACCTCCTCTTATGCCACAGAAATTGTTTCAGAACCTTGCCTATAGACCTCAACCAAACCTCTTTTATGATCTTAAATTATAGAAAAGGAATTTCTTCTCCTTAGTCTAAATTCTGAAAAGATAGAAACAAATTATTATAAGCAGAGAAGACAGAAATAAATTGATGGTTTTGAAAATAACCATTGTGACAGGTTAATTTTAAGACTACACCATTTCCAAATGGGCAAAACCTCCAGGTTAATATAATATAACAACTACTAGGAAAACCATTTCATGAAATATTAAGAAGGAAAGGGAGACAAGAAGGAGAAAGAAGGTGCCCTAGATTTTCCATTTTTTTTCTAGATGCAAAAGTTTCTCTAGTGAATAAAAAAAAAAAAAAGAAAAAGATGGAAACTATATCATTTGGTTTGGTGAAAATGGAAGATTTCTCCAAGTAATGAGAGGGAACCTGGCAGAAGATGGCTTTAGTAATCACAGGCATCTAGAAAGAAAGGCTGATACTTCTGTATCAGCCAGCTTCAAGGCATATATACCCATTGCCACCAATACAGTCTTCTTCAGGCTGAAAGAAATGGGCATGTTTTCTGTGTAGGTTAAGAAATGGACATTAATTTAAAAAGTAGCTAATGAACAATAACTAATAATCATCATAATAGTCAAAAGAGTGTGTAAGTATCATCCCCGATTGATAAATATGAGGTAAAGTGAAGGGAGAAAAGGCGAAATGCCTAAAGCTACAGAGAAAAGCTACTAGCAGAGACAAGATCAAAAGGTGACTATGGAGCTGATCCTCTGTTGGTCAGCAAAATGTGCTGTTACTGACACCATCAGAAAGGGAGCACAGAATATCACCAGGTTGTACTTTAAATGGCTACCCAGTGTGCAGGCAATGAAACATCAGGGGTTTTGTGTCCCAGGTTCAGACATGAGTGACATCACTCTTCCTGGAAGGAAGTATGATTCAGTTAGAGGAACTAAGGGCAGAACTAGAAGTAATCAAACTTAAGTTAAAACAGGAGAAAATCTATGTTAAACATTAATACTTGGAGATATTTTAACTATTGCACAACAACAGAAAACATTACAAAGAGCCTTTATACACATGGGTAACTTTGTGCACATGAAGGAAAAATCCAGACCCCAGTGAAGTCAGTAGAACCTGCATGGTTTAACTGAACTAAGCAATCTGTCTGCAGGTTCATGTCTGAAGACTGTAAAGGACACCATATGATTCACCTCTCTCATTATTAGACAAAGGGGAGAAAGAAAAGGATCTCCTAGGGTACATCAATAATAATAAAATATTTCCATCACCCTGCAAGGAGGTGACGTGAATGATTCCCCAGCCACCCCTGCTAATCCACACATTTCTTTTGACGCCAGTCTTATAATTGTTTAGACAATGTTTATATTTGCCAGAATCGCTTCCTTTGAAATAAAAAATGGTAATGCAAGCAGAGTGCACAGCAGCAAGATGGAACTGTGAGCTCCTTTTCTGCACGTGCTACCCCCATGTTTTATTTTCAGAAGCTGAAAGCGTTGTGGGCAGAGTTGTCTCTTCCATGCACATGCTGGTGGCTCCAAGTGACCAGAACAGAGAGCGGTACATACAGAGCAGGGTGATAATTGGGCTCTCTAATTTTACAGCCACACTAAATCACTGCTAGTGGAAATCTGCAGGGCGCTGAAATTGCTCTCAGCGGTAAAACTACGAACATGGATTTTGTTTGTATGGCCCTGTTTAAAATGGAGCAGTGCAAGAAAGATAAACAATGGTTTCTTTTATTTCAGTATCTTCTACAGATGTCTTCCCATCTAGAAAGTTGATAGAAGTGAGAAGAATAACTCTTGACTGGCTCAGCTATGTCAGCAGAAACCTCTGATGCAGAACCAGCTGTACTAGCAAGATTCATGTTTGCTGGGATAGCTTGGTCTGCTCATAAAATATGGCTTTTTTTTAAGCAGCAGAAAGAGTAGATTTGTTGGCAGAACTTTTATCTATGCACAAAAGATTTTGTTCAAATCAGGGCACCTGTATTTCTGTATGGGTGAAGTGTTTCTGGAACTGGCCTGGCATATGGATATGGACTGTCACGCATGAACTCTGAGAAACAGCAGCTGCTTTACTGTTGTTGGCCAGTTGACCTCCAGTGGCCAAGCTTATTGGCCCCTTAGCAATGTCAGGAGAAGGAAATGTGTCCTGTTCCTTGGATTGCTCCAAGTTATGGCCAACAATGTTGGTTAAAGACTTCATTGTGCTGTATTGTGAGTGGGAGCAGATGCAACTGGGTGCATACCCCTTCTAGTGTCTCTTACAAGGTCATAACTTTGAAAGGAGAGAGAGTAGGCAGCTGAAGGCAGTAACAGTAAGGCCTACCATCCAGAAAGCCCTTTGTACTGAAATGGTATAAACTGATTTCAGAAATACAAATTTTAATATTGTATCAGTTGCTAAAAGCCCAAGAACGGGGAGAATATAGGAGGTGCTTCCTTAGCATGCTAGCATTGTCCCAGGATTTGCGTGGCTTCAGAGCCCGGATCCAATCCTATGCTTTTCTTCTGGATGCCTTCAATGAAAGACTAAGTTCCCTCACCATTTCTTGTGCTTCCTGGTATGGAAGGTGGAAGACTGGGACATTTCTTACCCCCAGGTGTGTGGGTAGTGTACAGCACTCCTCTGTTCTGGCAGACACTTAACACATCAGGCACCTGCTTGCTTGCACTAAGCTCTTCTGGCCAAGACGCAAGAGTCACAGGGCCAGAGCAGAAGAGGCAAGAGGGAGATGGCTCTAGCCAGTGCTTAAGAAGGGCAGTGAGTGCACTCTACTAGAACACCTTGGGTCCTGCTCTGTGACAATTTATGCTGATACTGACATGTGGCAAAGAGCAGAAGCTCCTGCCACTTCCCAGGTGGAGCTCCGACGCCTCTTGCTGGCTTTCCTGCTGACCCCATGAGGCTTGGGAGCAAGACTCAATCAGAGCCCTATTAGTGGGAGCACAGAGGTCCTTTGTCAAGGGGACAAATAGAGGAGGCCTCACTCTTCCTCCCTGCCTCCCCAGCAGGGGAATCTGCTGCTTAGCCTACTCTCATGTTGGAGGAAAAGAGATTTTCTTAGGCAGCGGAGGGCATGGAGCCAGGGCTGCTCACATTCCAGGCACATTTTCCACCCACCAGACTTTTTATATGGGGAGCTGGCAAGGAGAAGCAGAAGATAAAGACAAGCCACTACCACTACCTTATCTTATAAATGCTGCTGATCCTCCTCCAAAAGGCAGTATCTTCAGTGGAGTGACTCATCCAACATTTCCTATTCATTCCTTAAATTATCAATGGAGAAAGAGAGAGAGAGAGATGCTCTATCTAAGATGGGGGAAGTTTCTAGAGGCACCTCATTCTCTCTCGACTGTACAGACTATGTAAGCTGACCTAAATTAGATACCTTTGGGTATTTGTCTCTGCTTGAACAACACTAGATCACAAGACACACTCTAGGGACACATCTATATTGCTGTGGCTATGGATTGGACTTCAGCTCATGGTACAAGACTAGATCCAGTCTAAATAAAATTCCTGAAATATGTGTAGTAAGGATGATGGGCCTTAGCAGCAGAGGGCCACCTCAGAGGACCATATCCTAAGTATAATGTGTACTGTGCAGAGAGCCATGTGTGGTCACATTTATAAAGCTGGTGGGTGCTCCCTTCCATTCCCACTCATCTACTGCTCTTTGTCCATCTTCTGCTTGCTCCCCTCTGTTCCCTTTCACTGTCGCTTGGCAAGCTGCTTCACTTCTAGGGTTAGCTCTACACTCCAGATCAGAGCTGTTACTAGTAATCTGCCTTATTTCTTATAAATGTTTGAGGAGTTCCCTCCCTCCCTCCTAGGTCTATCTGTAATGGCTGTAGAGACATACTTACAGCATATCGGTATCCTCAGCCTAATGACATGAACTAGATTTCAAAGATCCTGAACTAGCAGTGTATCATAGCAACAAATACTTATTTCAGTAAAAGTACTTCCAGCAAGCACCTACCTACTTTAAACAAGCACCTACTGCAATATTCAGAATGCCCTAGAGCATTTTATTTTGTCCCACAGATCATTTTCTCTTGACTCATCCTCATTTAATAAATTATTAAAGTCAATGTCATCATCCTAGAGTGATTGCCTTTACTGCAATCTTGAATGGCATCAGAAAAGAAGGAGATCTTTCTTGAATGGCATCAGAAAAGAAGGAGACCACTGTGCTCCTACTACTCACCCATATTTGTCATAGGGACTTTCCTCTGACCACCCATTAGATTTATTTGGTTGTCGTTTATAGTAGTCTACTCAGATGAGTGACTGAGCTGTTTTCTTGTGCAATCTGTTTACTTGCATATCCAGGTATTGCACAACACTCCCAGTATTTCCCCAGTGATGGCAATCAAGCTGATGACTGTTCTCTTCAGACAATCCTTGACCCGCATCCTTTCACTGAAGATGTCAAGGAGAAGCAATAGGTAACATGCCAACCAACTAATTTCTACGGTCGACATTATACATTTAAGAAAGCAAGTAATAGTTTGTCTTAGAGAATAAAATAACACAGTGTGAAATTATAGTAGCTTATCTTCATATTCCTTGGGCAGCACATAGTTGTTCTCTGGTGGGATGAAAGCTCCTTCTTTTAACAAAGGCCACTAATATCTGCCTTTGAACTCTCCTGGTAAGGTATTTTAGTGAAAGTAATATCCAGATGCTTTTTTTTTTCCTCAGCATATTTCTATTTAGGTTAAATCCAGACACTGTTATGTCTGGTGCACACAGCTTCACCACAGGAATGATACGCAGCAGTCATCAGAAAGTACATCCTCTACTACTGCACATTTTTACAGGGTTTTTATGGGGCACATTCCCCATCCTTCCTTAAGGAAAATATAGCAGAGGAGACATAAATATATGTAACATATATATATATATTTCTGTTCTGCCTTGCATCAGCTTGTGAGCAAGGTGGAAGCAGCAAACTTCTGCTCTGGGGAATTGTTGCAGTCCAGCCTGGGCACTTGCCTGGCTGCTGGGCACGATCCATCCCAGGAGAGCGAGCCCTCGCCAGGCTCCTGGACATGGTTGTTGGTGTTTCACTGAGTAACTCTTCTGCCACGTTGACTTCAGTCCAATTATTTTCCCTCTTCCTCTCCTCCTCCTCCCACCAGTACAAATACGTGTTTGTATACAGCCACGGCAAAAACACCTTTCACAGATTCATGAAAACAAATGGCAATTCCTCACAGAATTAGTGAGGGAGTTCTTCTGACATAGAAAAATCTGCCATCATGCACTCTCTCCTCCCTGCATTAATAGAGTAAATCTGCTTTCATAAGAAGTTTGTTTGTGGGCAGAGGAATTGGTAACAGTATCCAGTCCCCTCAAAAAAAACAAAGAAATGTTAAGGTAATAGTTATGGTGGGCACCTAGCTAGCTATACTTGCTTATGTTGAAAGAGGAATATTGCTTGCCTCTGTCATTCTTGCTTGGTAAAGGTCTAAATCCAAATAGACATGTGATGTTACATGTGCTCTAGCCCAGGCAAGTCAAGAATGCTGACCAGTTCGGGCCTAAAATAAGCTCTTCCTCCAATAATCTCAGCACGCCGTTATTAGTGACAAGGACTGAAAGTGACCGCCTTGTCATTTGGATATGATAACCCAGTGTGCTAATTTGGCATGGAAACACTTGGAAGCTATTGATTTATTGCTTTGTCCTTAACCAGAGAACATAATCTGATCATTACATTTTGGTGTATTGTTAAGCAACCAGCTGAGCAGCATGCTGACTTCAGTTTATGTTTGCTCTATTATCCATTTGCATAAACTCTGTAAAAGGGCCGTTGTGCTGGTTTACACTTGCAGACCAAAGGCCATGTGTGTAATGGCAGAGGCAAGCTAGCGCTTGGCTCTTCTGCACTGTCCATATACATGGCATGCACTTGTGCACAGTGGCCAGCTGCATCTCTCCCCCGGGATACTACATTCATAAAGCACAATGGACCTCTCCAAATCCATCATGGTCCTTTTAACATCTTTTTTCCTGGTTTCTGAGTGCCAGGCTTTGCAGTTGCATTAACTACTGACTTTTGCCAGCGTCTCACTAAGCCCTTAATAGCCTCGGTATACCCTACAGTGTTCTGGATGGAGCTTTTCTCTCCATCCATCCTGAGCAAATGCACACATACACAGACATGCATATAGATCCATATAAACTAGGGCAACCTGGATCCATAAAAGCAGGCAAGCTGTTGGTGGTTTTGTCTCTTTTCAGCAGTGCTGCACAGCTGAAGTGGGAAGAATTACTGCAGACTGGCCATTTGACTCTCTGCTCTCTGAATACAAAGCAGTTTTCACCATTGCCAAGACACTCCTTCCTCCCCTGTTCTTCTACAAGAATCTGACATCCGTTGTAAGGCAACACATCTTGGAATAATTTGCTTTTTAAGACTCTCCAAGGAAGAGATGCTATGTAAACTATAAGATTGAGTTCTGCTTCATAAATTGGCCTTTATTTACGTTTCTTTATTTACAGCAGGAGTAGCAATGAATTTCAAAGCATGGGTTGGTTTGTATGCACTTGGGAAATAAAAGATGAAAGATCTGACCTTTGAAAGTGTTTCCTCTTTGTGTACTGAAAGTACAGCCTTCTTGCATCCTTCTGTTAAGGCCTGTCCTGAAGGCTTTGCAACACAGTCATCTTTAAATTAGCCCAAGAGAATGAAACACACTTCCCTCCAGAGTCTGTAGGTATTCTTTGTTCATGGATATTGGCAGTGGTTAACCAGGTAGGTATTTAGCTGGACTATAACCAAGAAAACAATAGAAGAAGGTACCCTCAAATATTTGTTTCTAACCTGACAGATAATCCTGCTCAACCAGGTTTGCATCCCTTTTCTGTGTTTTTCCAACAAGCGTTTGAATTGCCACTGTTTGCTTGCAGGAGAATTTGGGAAGGAATGGTAGCTCATCAGTGCTTGCACACAGATAAATAAATGCTGCAAGAAGGAGCATGACCCAAGTTTAACCCTCCCTATGCTGATGAGATAGAGGGATATTTGGGAGAAGCACAAGGAGACCAGGGAGCTGCAAGGCAGCCACCACTTTGGTCCCAGACTCAAATGAGTGATCACAGACAGCAGCAGGGAAGAGCAGGAATCTTTGAAATGTGGGGAGGTCTGTGCCCAGAGATGAGTGCTTGTCATCCTGGCATGTTTGTCACCCTCGAGCACGAATGAGAGGTCAGACCGGGAACTGGGCTGAAGGGAGTTATTTGATGGGCTGCAGGTAAAGACAAATGTTATGATGTGGGCTTGTTTGGGGGAAGAGTGAGAAACTGGTAAATATTTAGTACCTAGTCCAATATCTGACTGTTCCCTGAATGAAATGGACAGCTATCAACTCCCTTGTCTGCAGGTAGGCTTGGGAATTAGCTTGCAATAGAAGAGGGCCGCTTTGCAAAATTTCTGTTTGAGCTGAATTCAAACCGCAAACACATCATTCAGAAACACTGGAATCCTTATTACTTTGTATGCTGCATTGAATCAAGCTCCTGAGGCTTCCTGGAGCTCAGTATTCCTTCTTTTAACTGATCCATTTTACTGGAAGACCGGCTCTGCTTTAGGTACAGCAATTAATTAAAATAATAAAAAAGATGGATAAAAATCATTACTCAGCATTTGTAATAGTTCTGCAATCATTTGAGTCTGAAAAGTTTAGCTAATGTTTCTAACATAATGTTCAGCCACAGGACTTAAATTGCATTTAACTTTGCACTAACAAGCCACTTAGTGATCTAAACACAGATGCAGGAACAGCTAATATCTATTAAGCCAGGAGGCCCATACCCAACAGGGGGGTTTTACCCATAAGGAGATACTACGGCAATACTCTACAAGCCTCAGCTCTAAACTCCAACTAATTCCATATTTGTATTCTCTTATTGTTTTCCATTGAGCCATGAATATAATCAGCTTTTGTATCAGTTTTCTAGTTATGAACAAATAGCTTCCATTAAGTGTTTGTTTGTTTGTTTGTTTTAGCTATTATTATCTGGACATAGTGTCAGATCAAGGACTGCTCTTCCTTCCAGGACTCTTTGCAGATTTGCATGGATCAGTCATTACTCCATGAGTTTTTGACTGATTTATAAGAAAGGGCACCAGAGAGGTCACAAAAATTGTGGAAAGCTGTAGTCACCATCTATCTAGTTATTTTCAATGAATTATCCATGCTATTCTCAACATACCTCCATGCAGTGTCTTTTATGGGGGAGAGTGTTAGAATTATCACATTTTTTAAAACTTAGAGCAATGAGCAGTGTTACGGTTGGCAGTGACTTTAGACAGTGTTGTCTCTTTGGTAATATCTTTGTCTTCTTTTCAGCAATTGGTGGACTTGACTGGCTCTGAAATCACTCCTGATCACATGGTCTTTGACTATAAAACTGGCTGAAACTGGCTTGAGCCCAAAGGATTTTACCATTAAAAAAAAAAGTCTTAGGTTAACAAGCAGTGGAAAAGCACCCACTGCTTAAAGAGAGGAATATAAATAAATGGGATGCAAAAAGAGAAACTAGGCAGGACATGCCCACTGCAGCTATGTGAAGGAGACTGAGCCAAGATCTGACAGCTTTCTGCACCTCATCTATGTTTCTCTTCACTGTCTTTCCCCAGATAGGAAAAAGTGATATGCTTCTTGCTTCCTGTTACCCAGGGAGATAAAATTCTCCCGTAAAAATGAAATGCAAGGCTGTACGCCTTCACAATGAAGCCTCCTTGTTTAAATTCGAATTCTTCTCCCCTTGGGGACAAATAGCATGCAGTATTTGATTTACACACTTTTCAATCTCTATTTTTGAATTCATAATAAAAACGAACAACAGTAACCCTGGAAGAATGAATAGTAGCGTTGCAGAATCAGCCCTGGAATGTGTACAGAGTCCAGAAGAAACTATAAACATTTCCCCTCCTTGTTTTGTTGTGCCTAACTAGTGGAAACTCCCAAAGCCTGAGATAAGCCCTGGCACTGTATGGCTCTAAATTTGCCTAGTCATCTACCTTCCAGATTTAATTCCTCTCTGTCCTCCCTCCATTTCAGGATAAAACATGCCCAAATAAGTTTTTCTTAATAAGTGTGGATTACAAAATGCCATGGTTGCATCTTGCCTAGGTTGTGTGAATAGCCTACTGCTAGGCTGTTCTCAACTTGACCCTCATTCTGCATCCAAAACTCAATGATACAGCTATTCATCAGCTTGATTTTGGCAGTGTTAATACATGCCCTCTGAAACGTTATTTTTGGCAAGCTCTCAGAGTACAAATGACTTTCAGCATGCAGATCTCACTGACTTGCTGCATAGTCTCCTTCATGATGCGTAATCAGCATCAGCTCAAGACCTTGGCTGGCTAGCACAAAACTAAAATAGTGCCCTTGACAGTGCAAGTCCAAATAACTATTAATAGGCAATCTCAGTGGTAGCAGCAACTTGGTTATGTGCACCAGCCACTCTGTGACTGCTTTCCCCAACCTTTGTGCAGCTGAGCTGCTTGGGAGGGAGTACGTTGAGTTCTGCTGAGTTCTCCTGAGAGCTCTCTAAAGAAAATTAGTGCAAGGAGCCTGTATCCAGGCCTTTTTGGCTAAAGAGCAAGGAGTACTGTCTCAGCATAGTTTTTAAGCATTGGAAAAATTTACAAGGATTTTTATTCTTTTTAACTGCCTCTAATTAAATGTTAGCACCCGGTTACCAATGGGGAGATGGCAGCACAGCACTGTCCGGGGGCCTTGGACTCTCCCTGTCACTCAAGTTTAGCACTTAAAGACCAGTTCCTTGTGTTACTTATTTATTTTTCAGATCAGAAGGTGTCATCTCTTCTCATTCTCAGACCTTCTAGAGAAAAGCACAAGACACTCCAGGACCCTTGTATGAAATATGTGAGAGTCCCTGCAAGCAGTTTCGGGGCAAGCAGCAGGAAATATTCTGTTGCCACAGGGCTTTACATAATCCAGTGACTAAATGCCCAAACGAAAAGGCACACAGTCCACCCAAAACTCATAGCATGGCATAGGTGACACCACTTTACTATACCCACGCTTCTTCGGAAAGCCCTGCAGGAAACAAGCGGGAAGAGCTGCCCATTCCCTGCCACCATCTCCCTCTCCGCAGAGAGCAGAGGTGATTCAGCAAAGGATACTGCAGCGCTGAGCAGATTTGCCTGGCAGCCACCCCACTGCAGACCTGCTCTCTCTGTTGTGAAACACTCCTTCACTTTTCTAAAACCCAAACTCCTTTCTTTTCATGGGAAGGAGATAACTAAACTTGCCTCCGTTCAGATTTTTTTACAGAGGGATAGCATCTTAATCTAGCATGTAGTAATCATCCTGCATAACATTAACCTATATTCTTTTAGCCACTCTAACTTCAGTCTTTATATATTTCTCACACTCTGGGGGTTGAATCCAACATTTTTCAGAGAAAGCCTTCAATACCCTTTAAAGAAAGAATAAATACACACTCAGAGTACAAGCTTGATTCTCACGCAGTTGTGTATTATTTCAAATCAATAAATAACTGTAGTGAAATCAGTGTTGTAAGCTACTAACAGTTATTTTATGATGTGAGAGATCAAGCTCTATAAAACCGCATCCAGAAATTAAAGAATTAGGATTGAAGCTGAGCAAACAGTTCCAGCATACCAAGGTAATTTATATCCTGTTAACCAGAAAGAAAAACACAGACACAGAGACACTGGGAAGTGCAAATTAACTGAAACCAGATTAATGGTGTAAACAAGAGAGAAATACAGCCTCCAGTCAGTGTAGCTGAGCCTGATGGATATCACAAAATAGTTTGCTAGGAAATTTTATTTTTAAATGAATGCAACAAATAAGGGAGGAAATTTTCCATTTAAAGCCATAACTACTCGAATCAAAGATTTGTGGGAGAATGAAAGACAAGCACAGAAGAAAAAACAAGCTGCCAACAGCTCTAGATGATGTGTGTTGGGCCCAGAGCTAATTGAATAACAAAAAACATTATTTGAGAATCATTTTTGTTGCCAAAACTCTCAACTAATGTTATTTACAAACTGCTGTACAAACTGCACCACCTGCAGATCTGACTGAATTAAAAAACACATACATGAAAACAGTCATGTATAACTATGTGAAAAAATGCGTGCAGAATATGCATTTAAATATACCAGTTAAACCAGCACAGACTCCTCTTACTGCAAAATCATCTTCCGCAGAGGGCATTTACTGAAGGATTTTTCTAAGCTTGGTGCATCTCTGCACCTAGAAGCTCACAGTTGCTTCTAAACACCGTGGTAGTTGTTGCATCTGAAATTCTTTGTTCCTTTTACCTCTGGAAAAAAGATTGCACATGCACCTAGCTGGGGAAAATCTGGCCACAACTCTCACCTCCTCAGTGACCTTGAAAGGGCTTTACTGCTGTTCTCGTGCATGTCTAGCTAGGAAATCTTCATCCAAGCTGCAGTGGGCTCTGCCATCTGTTTGATCTTCCACAGATCTGGGCAGAGCAGTTTTGTTGATGATTTTACAAAGGTGGCAAATGCTAGTGCTCAGTAACTTGTGGGTTTAGGTCTAATTCTTATTTTGAATGCAGGCAAAAAAAAAAAATCTTTATGAAGCTCTTATTTGCTCACATTATCCAACCCTGTCTCTTCTCACTTGCTCAAGCAAATATTTGCGAAAATCGTGGTAGAATCAGTGAAGCAGAGAGGATCGACTTTCGGATTATGTACTACTGTAGCTCATGCACCAACAGTACTGCTTACCAAATTCGGGGTCCACAACATTTCTAAGCACCAAGTAATTTTCAAATCCCAGGCTAAGTTTGCTAATGGATTAAAATGTTCTCCTTTTTGCTTATATGCTGACCCAATTTGGTAGCAAAAAAAAAATTCTAGAAGAAGGCAAATGTAGAACTGTATATTTTATTTAATACTACTTTAGTAGTACAGCAGTGCTCTGGAGGTGGTGCTATACAGAGGCTCAAACTCTGCATCAAAATATGTGCCTGAGAGATGTATATAATTTCCCCATTTTTCCTAGAAAATGATGAAGCTGTTTCTAAGGGTACCACCTCTGTGTTCTACTAACTGTGCATTTTCTTTCTTTTTTTGGTTTTTTTTTTGGTCCTATTCCTGCGTAGGAGTGATGGTCCGTCAGTAATACAAAAATATTACAGAGAACTTCCTCTGCTTCTGAGATTCTAGTTAACAAAAAAAAAAAAAAAAAAAACAAACAGCATAAAAATGCAGTTAGGCCTGGTGTAACTTGTGCCCTACGCATGTGGCTCCTTCAGTTGTATGCAGTGTGTTAACTGTCACATGACAGGCTTTCCAAAGGTGGCCGGTGTGATAAAATATCCTTCTATAAAAGGATAAAGGGTGTGATAAAAGATACGACTGAACGCTGCGCTGGGGTTGGGCTGGCACTCGGAGAGGATTGTGTCTGTAAAATGCAAGCCCTTGGGCAACAAAAGAAAGAAAACAAACAAGCAAATTACTTCTCTGAAACGGAAAAGGGTGGAGACAGAAACTTACTCTGTTTCCTAAAGCCTGGAGGGTGCACAGGGACTGAAGGGAAGGAGTCTCAACCAGGCTCCCCAGCTAGCTGAATGCGCTGCCCATGGTACAGCTGAGGGGTGTTCCTGGTCCCAGGGAGAGCCCACGTCCCTGCCAGGACTGGCACAAGATCCTCACTAAGCACCTCCCGTTTCTTCTGTTGTTTCAAGATTTGGTGTCAGCATATTTTAATTTGCTTGCTATAAATTGATTTTTATATGGCATGGCTTCATCTGGCTTAATTCTATTTGCCCAAGTATAATGATTATTAAGAGGTTCTAATATTTTCTCTGTTTATTACTAGTATGCTGTTTTAAAATAAACAGCTACTTTAAAAATCAACCTTTTAGTTTTCTGAATGCATGAAGAGGAGTCATTGCTTCAAATAAGAGGAGGAAATTTAGGCATGATGTCAAGAGAAAATACGCTGTCTTAAAAATCATGTAGTGTACACCTGAGGTTCATCCATGCTGTGCATCATCTCTCTTGAGCGCCCCAACCACTGGCATTAATCGAAAGCCTCTTGGTCTGTCCGTGGCCTCTGCGATTCTTTCCCTGTTGTCCCTTGTCCTTCCCTTTGCTGCTTAAAGAAAGGATTCCTGTGGGTCTCCCAAAGTAAGATCTTCTGTAGTCCCACGTGGAGGGAGGTCCTGCCAGCTGTTTCCTGGGAGTGACACCAGAATTAGCAGCTCACTGAAGTGGTGCTGGTCCCACCGTGCTTCTCCTCCCCCTGCACTCTTTTTTTTTTTTTTGTCACATTAACCTAATCTCCCTTCCCAGTTCGGTGGAAGCACCACATCTTGACCTCCTTCTGCAGCACCCATGTAGTCCATAGCCCATAGTCTAAGGATTGCCTCACAGCTGAGCCTTCCTCATACCTCTATGCACAGGCTGAAGACACCCAGTATTTCCTTTAGGAATCCCAGTGTTTTACTGTACAGGAAATACTGTACACTATGCAGACAGCTGCATATCAGTGAAGTGTCTGTACCTGTCACATACAGGGAAATGTAAATATGCACTTGCATTCAGGAAAGCAGAAATGTGCTTGTTCACCCCACTTTTCAATGTGAACATTGATAAGCTCGTGATGACAAGAAGTAGCTTCTGTTGGTACTGCAGAATACACCAGGCCTCAGGAGTCCTGTCTGCATTTGCTCCAGGGCAGATTCAGAAGAAATATAGTAAAAACAAATTATGGTATAGCTAAGAGAAAAAGAAAATGAAAACAAATTTGAATACTATGGACTCCAAATTTTCCAGTGCAGCCCAGCTTACCCTAAGTCAGAGAAGCTAAAGAACAGAAAAATGTTGAAAAGGGGGAGCTCACAGACAGCTCTTAACTTTTGCCATTGACATTTACAGGGCAAAATGATGAAATTCCTTCCAGATTAATTGTAAATAGCTTCTGCTGACCTTAGAGAAGTTGCCAGGTACACAGTGGATTGCTTGTGTTGGTATTCAGAGCCACAAAGAAGGAAAATATTTTTAAAAAATTAGTGGGATGAACCAATCTGGATGGGTTGGCCAAAGTACACAGTTAATTGTCTACTGCTAAAGGTGAGGATTAGAAAATTGAATGGCTACATTTTTTCTCACCATGTGTCAAAAGTGGTGTCATCTAGAGACATTATATCACATGAAAAAACATTTTTAAAAATTTTTCTTATAATTTCTGAGGACCCAAAGCTATATACATCCTCTCTCTATATACACTGATGATGTTATTTGGCATTATTATGGTAGTTTCACTTAGTCACAGATACATTTCTGTCCTTCTCCCTTCAAAGAGGACACTTCGCATAGCTTTGAAATAATCTGGAAAGCCATTAGAAGCCATCCAAAATGCCTGCCTATGAAATGGCGAGGAACGTCCCTTTCAAATCAAGCTATTTGCTGGGAGTATGACAAATTATGAAATGCCTCTTGGTGTGGCGTTATGGATAAAAGCCAGATTTTATATGCCTGCTTGGAGGGGAAAAGGTGTGCAGGATATTCCTCTTGCTTAAGGACATGTTCCTTAAGCATGTTCCTTAAGCATGACTTAAGGATGTTCAGGATGTTAAATGTTCAAAAATGTGCAAAATGTTCACAAGTGCTGCACAAGAACTGGGCAGAATGAGTGTCCTTAAACTCACTGTGAGTGGGAAATCTTGAGAAACTTGATCAAGAGAAACCACTCATTCCGAAGCATTAAAAGACATCCCCAAACTTCACCACTATGTGACACAGTAAACCGTTGAAACTAATACAATTAAGAGTATTGCATAAGAGACAACTGAATGGTTCTATGCTTAACAAAAAGATCTGAATCTTAACACTTAAGACGTGCAAGTTCTAAGATGTTAGAAAACAGAAAGGATTGGCCAGCTGTGAGGAACAGACTTGCTTGAGCTTCGGAAGTTGCAAGTTCATTAGATCTGCAGTAAGGAGCAACTATTCAGGGCTGAGGAACATCATACCATGGCAGAGCCTTTCCTTTATCATCTAAGACTTATCACAAAACTGCATTAAAGCAAACACGGGGACAGGGGATATAGCTAGCTGCCATCTTGATTCTCGTAAGACTTGGGGCAACCTTTAACTCCGTTTTGACAATCTCTGCTTACACAAAACAGTTTTGATCTTGTAACTGACTAATTTGAGTTGATGAGCGTGAGAAGTTCACTCTTTTTCTTCTTCTTCTCTCCTACAGCTACATATTTTTATTTTGCTTGAAACCTCTTTTTGACCCAACATAAGATGAAAGCCTTAATTTACTAAGCATAAAGCATACATGTATATTCTTATAAAGCATCCTAAGGCTTTCTCAAGAGGTGTGCAAAAATTTCTAAGTGTTTCTAAATCTTTTTCTGTTAATCCTGACTGCTTGCTCATCACATTTAGGTGGCCCTGTATTATTGCATTACTACATCTCTCAATAATCCAATGCCATCCCAGAAGCTCTGTTTCCTGGGTTGGTGCTGAATAGGCATTTGATCCTATCTTGTATATGTTGCTGGTGTGTTTTCTCCCTTATCTCTGTGCTGCAGGAGACTGGATCTTGTCCTTCCATTTTTGTAAATGTGAGTACCTTGGGCCAGTTCATTGATGCTACATTTGCCTCTTTACAGGGTTTATTTTGAGAAATCACACTCTTAGATTGGATGTGTGCCCCTTATGGCTTTTTGGGGAACATACAAAATCCAGACGTTGTACAAAAAGCCCTTTGGGGCTTGGGGATGATCATGGACCCAGAACTCTCTAGAAATACATGAGAGAAGCAAAATTGTCTGACTTTTTTTTTTAAATTTATTTTATTGCTTTCTGCATATTTTTAATCTACAGTGGACTGGACTAGGTAGTAGCCACAGTTAGTGGAGGAAAACTGTGGACAGACAACATGGATAGAGAAAGAGACCGGAGCTGATCTCAGAAGAGGCCAAATCAAACACAGATTTTAAAACTGAATGCCCAGTGAAAGACAGCAGAATTTGCATCTTTTACCTTGAAGAGCCCCACTGGGAACCTGAGGAAGGCTACAGCAGTCACGAAGACAAGCAAATGCCAGATTTCATTATACCTGCTGTAATTGCTGCAGTGTGCTAGGCTTTATTACACTTCATATAATTGCTGTTTATATCTTCCCACCTTTCTCTGGGAATCTTTTCTTTAACCGCCAAATAAACAGTATTAACTGTAAAGTCCTTATCTTCACTTTCTAAAATCTGATGTTTTCCCTGCTGTGGGGCGAAGGTTCCTTCTAGAATGATTTATTGAAGGTGAGTGTGATAGAGCCCTGGCACAGGCTGCCCAGCGAGGCTGTGGAGTCTCCTTCTCTGGAGATCTTCCAAACCCGCCTGGATGCCGCCCTGTGCCCCGTGCTCTGGGTGTCCCTGCTGGAGCAGGGAGGTTGGACTAGATGATCTCTAGAGGTCCCTTCCAACCTCAACCAC
Organism: Nothoprocta perdicaria; assembly: GCF_003342845.1. NCBI lineage: Eukaryota > Metazoa > Chordata > Aves > Tinamiformes > Tinamidae > Nothoprocta > Nothoprocta perdicaria. Next base: position 3,983,158 of record NW_020455743.1, read on the forward strand.
TCTGGGATTCTGTGGTTCACTAAGAAAGAGGATACTCCCTGCACACTATTAAGAAAAGTAAACTCATGGGCATGGGTCATCAGAAGATCCCCTGGAAAACTGATAGTATTTTAAAGAAATCCTTTTCAAATGAAAGAGCGAAACAGTAACTTCCCCTTTTGAGCAAGAGCACACTCTCTGTAGGGAGATGTAAGGAACAATTATGTTTTTGACTTTGCAAAACTCAATCACAGCTCAGAAAATGTATCGTGCTTTAGAAAGATTTTGATATTCTTCAAGAAACTTAGCACTTCCAAATCTGCAAAAATATGATAAACTAATTAAAAGGGCTGAATGTGTTTTCAGTGCAATAATTCCATTTATGTCTAAAATGTTTGATGGGTTGGTGAGTCTGTCATTTTAAGGATATTTGCTGTAACTAGATTTATATCCAGCTCCATTCAGATATTCTCAGTTTTAATCCAAAATTTGCATCTACATCCAGTAAAATGCACGATGTTTCACTAAATGTCAGAAATTAATCCAGTGCTCCTCCAAATATAGCCTGAGCACTGTACATTAGGATGGGGATAACATGGAGTCGTTGTTTCCCACTTTCCAGGACATCATCCTCTCTGGTGATAGGGACATTAATGGAGGAAGGAACTGTATTTCCTAACATGGACACTTCTTGAACTTCTGTTTTCTTTATGGTCCATGGATGCAACTATTTGAAACCTTCTGTAAGTTTTAACATTGTTGTAATGAAGCGGATGGATAATGTCATAGGTTAAGCTTAGGCATCTTTGGTATCCCAAGTTTGGCACTACAAAATGGAGTTGCAAGATCACTGGCTATTTGCAAAATTGTTAGCCACCACCTTCATAAAAAAACAAATTTCACCAGTTCAGTCACATGTGCCTTCTGTTGGATGGAATTTTTAATCCTGGTTGATATTATATTTATATTTTATTAAAAGCACCTAAAGCACAGAGGAGATATGATGTAACCATGGCTATTGAAATAAATGGTTACTGCTCCCTGGCCTGTGACAGAAAAATTTATCTTTTTCTAACACCCATGTGTGTGGGGTCCAGGAAGACAACTTTCTCCTTTTCTTGCTTAATTATTTCTGTCAAATATCTAACTGTAACTTTTGTACAGTATTTATAACTGTTGCTGGTGTCCATATAATCTTTTTGTAGTTACTGAACGTATTTACATTTTAATGGCCCAAGTCAACAAAGATTTATGCACCTGCCATCTGAATTTTCCACAAAAATGGCAAATGCATCCCAAACAAGTAACTCCTGCAGAATACTCCTCCCCCAAGCATCCTTTAAATGCTTTCATTGCTTCTGGAAACAGTAAGCTATACATTAAAATACTCTCTTGAAGTTGTAAGTCAAAACCAAGTTCTTGCTGCACAGTTTTTGCATATTCAGGGACTAGTTTTGGTCTGTCTGCTTTTAAACACTGCTTCCTGAATGGTGATGTCTGCGTAATCTCTTTGGTATGGTCTCAGGTGCACGAGCTGCCCTGGGGAGCATGGGGACACACGCTGCAGAGCTCCGCTTTGGGGACGCGCAGGCATCTGGGAGCCCCGTGCTCCCTGCGACACACACGGAGCCTCTCCCGAAGGAAGCACGGGGATCGGACAGGAGAACCCTGCAGCACCCCTGCCACATCAGTCTGTGCCCCTCGCTCAGCAGCTGGGACTACCGAGGGGCATTCGTGCGCAAGGTGCACTTGTGTGCCCGTTCTGGCCGTGCTTTCCTGGACGGGAACCCTGCCTAGAGCCCTCACATCCCCACCAGGGAACACTGCCAAGATCTACACTGCCCTTCTGCCGTTGGGGCTCTGCTGCATGAGCCCCCATTAAACACTGCTCCCTGTAGTCTTCCGGACTCATCTGGGCATTTCTCTGCCATTCGTTCATCGTTTGCTGGATACTGCAGCGAGCAGGGAGCTGTGGGGACAATAACAAGAAGCAGCCGGCTCCAGAGGGACCGTGCTGTCCTGTGGGCATGTTTGGTCAGTCCGGGCCTTTTCCGGCCCTGCAGAGATGAGCCAGGTCTGTGCCTGTGCAGGTCTCCAGGTGAGTTTGGGCTGGGGTGAGTCCTGGAGTAGATACCAGGCGTGAGGCTGGGGCAAAGCCGAGGGCAGGACTCGGCTCCAGCAGCACCCTGGTTCCACGACCGGCTCCTGCGGGATGGCGTTCACAAACCCTGCGGTCCCACCTCAGCCACTGGAGCTGGCACAGGGAGAAACGCCAGAGACGGAGCAGCCCCGGCACCCCAGAGCAGCGATGCCGTGCCTGCGTACACCCCGATGCCAGCCGCGGCTCCCTGCCTGCTGCTGGCTGGCTGTCCTTCCGAGCAGCGCTGCGCAGCAGCCGGCGGCGCCGCGGCACGCGCGGTCCTTGCGCTCGCTCCCACCTCGACTCCCGGCAAACTGATGTTCACCGTGACGCTGCGAGGCCAATTCCCCTCCGCACGGGCAACTGCCGGCCCAAATCCAGCCGCCCAGGGCCACCTTGCAGCTTCAGTGGAAAAGAGGGCGGCGGAAGAGAGGGAGAGGGTGTCTTTGAATTGAAAATGGCTAAAAAATAAATGAATGCAAGGCTCTCTCTCCCTGCGAGGCATTCCGGGCAGCGCTGTGCCGCGGCACCACGCTGGTTTTAGGAGCTCTGCAACCAGCTCAAGCCGTGACGGGCGCGCAGGGCCGCGGTGCCACCCGCGGCCAGGCCCGGATCGCGCTCGCCCGCCGCCGCCGCCTCGCCTCAGGGCGGCCGCCGTGGGACGGCACCAGCCCCGCGGCGGGGGCGGCCGCCATGGCCGCCGCGCAGGCCCCGCCGCCGCCCGGCGCGGCCGCCATTTCCCGAGCCGCGCGCGGCTCCCTCCGCAGGTGCCGCGGCCGCCGCTGCCCCCGGCGGGGCCGGCGCTGGCGGTGCGGGAGCGGGGCGCTGCGGAGCGGGCTCGGCGCTGAGCTGAGCTGAGCTGAGCTGAGCTGAGCTCACCTCCCTCCGCCTCCTCCTCCCCCCGCGCCATCCCCCCGTCCCTCCCCCCGCGCGTCCCTCCCCGCGCGCAGCCGGCAGCCGGGAGGGATCTCAGTATTATGGCATCGAGGAGAATGGAGACCAAACCCGTGATAACGTGTCTCAAAACCCTGCTCATCATCTACTCCTTCGTCTTCTGGGTGAGTGCGCCCCGCGGGGACCCCCCCGCACCTGCCCGCGCCTCCGCGCCGCCTTCTCGCCGGCTCGCCGCTGCGCTTCGCACATGTACACGGAGATACATAATTTTGTCTGATTTTGTTATTAGCATTTGGGGGTGTTCTTGCGGGCCGCTGCGGCGGCGCTGCGGCCAGGGTGACCCCGCTGCCCGCAGCGGCGCCCCGTTCCCGGCCGCTTCCCGCTTGGAGCGGGGCGGGGGGGTCGCCGCAAGGGGCCCCTCCAGCCCCGCCGAGCGCTCCCGCCGCTCGGACTCGTCGTTTAAGGCATTGATTAACCTTAAATCTGCCCGCGAGCCGGCTCCCCGGCGGGGTGGGCGCCGCGGGAGCCCTTGCTGCGGTCCCGGCGCCGGGGGCGCGTTGTGTAACCCGGCGCCGGCCCCGGGGAGCCGCTTTTGGGTGACCCAGATGCATTAATGGAGTTGTTCGCAGCGACCGGCGGAGGCCCTGGCTTTCCAGGCACCCCCCCCCCGGAGCCCGGAGATACCCAATTTATGTATAAATCTATGTAGTACATAGTATACCTATATGTATTTTTTATATATATATATGTGTGTGTGTATGTATATATGCATTTTTTTGGTGGTGCCCCGACGCTGTTACTCAGCAGATGGTGGGCGCAAGCGGCGTTGCGCTGGGGCAGCAGCCCGCAGGTTTAAAGACCTTCCTGAAATGGTTCGCGGTGACAGCCCGCGGTAACGGCGCCGTCGGGAACCGGCATCTGCCCATCCTCATCTGCCCATCGCCGGCACCGGCGGGCTCATCGCTCCGTGCCCAGGCTCATCGCTCCGTGCCTGGGCTCGTCACTCCCTACCCAGGCTCGCTCCTTCCCTATTACCCTTTTAATAGCTTTATGGCGTGGGAGAAATACAGTCACTCGTTTGTGTTGTATCATTCTGCTTAAAAACTCCTTCTGAGATAGGAATGACCTCTTCGTCGCAGTGGCGAGCTTTACAGTGAGCCCCTGACTCTTCTCCGTCTCTCTTAACTTCATATGCCTTTTTCTTTGAAAGAAACACCAGCCCAGCCACAAGCTGTCCTGCTAATCCATGGCAGTGCCCCCATGTTGTCTTCACTGCCACGCTGTCAAACCTGTTCTCTCCTCTCTGGCAATTTTGGTGGTAGCCTGAGCAAATGGGTCCCATGACTAAAACAGTCAGGAAGCCGGAATCATCCCCTGCTTTTTGCTGTTGGCACGTAGCTGCCCCTTGCTAATCCCAGGTGGGTAAGCGGCTAAGTTTGTGCACTGACCACAGTGCTCAGGCTCATCCTTCCCAGCGCGTGGGGGCTCTGGGCGAATCCCCGCGTCCTCCTGTGGTCAACGAGCAGCTGCAGGGAGCCTCCTGGATTCACGGTGTCTTTCCAAATGTCCAGATGATGCCTTTTTAGCAGGGATGTTGTATCCTGAGTAATTGGAAGACTCAAATCGGCAAGACCGTCAAGCTGGTGCATTTCATGAACGCTAATCTCATTCGGAGAAGAAAGAGAGAATTGTACATTGAGCCAAGCAGCTGGCCAAGGGAATTGGTGCTCGGGGTTGTACTGGTGCCAGGCCAGGTTGGCAGCTGTGATGTCGTAGGGTAAATGACAGAGAAGTGCTCTGGTTTGGGCCATAACAACGTGTCTGTGTTGGTGGGGTACTGGTCTTCAGGAGGACAGGGTCCATTCGCATGGCTCTTCCAAGCACTTAATGCCATCGGGGTGTGTTTGCCTGTTTGTCCTCTTCCATGTGCCTGGAAAAGGAAGCAAAACAGACTACTGCAACCACGAACAAAAAACGATTAATTTCCTTCCCACTATGGTTGGAGTTGTGTTTTCTCAACATCATGTGGCACCAACCTAGAGAAATCAAGGCACATCCCAAAGGGAAAAGTCAGCCAAGGATCTGGTAAAGGTCCAGAGTATTGGAGAGCAGACCTCAAATTATTTGTTCCTACTTTTAGCCCAGGAGAAACAAAAGAAGAAAAGGACTTACATTTTTGGTCCTTCAAAAGGATTAAAGGAGAAAATTTATTTATCTAAATAACTGATGCATATCATGTGGATCATGTCCATATCATGTGGCATGCCAGTGCCAGAAACTATTGGTTTGCAGAGTGGTTTGCCTGGGTGTTTAGGAGGTTATGAGCTGGTTTCTGAAGGAGAAAATCCTGCATTGCTCAGCTGCTTTGAGGAGTTGTCTGTTTTTTACAGCCGTGGAGATAGAGGTGGCAATATAACACACAGATGAGAGTGTGTCTGTGGCTGAGGAGCATGTGGTGGAAGTCCTTTGGATAAGGACGTATGGAGCTTATGGCTTGTGATATGAGGAACAAAAGGGAGAAAATGCTGGGTTGAATCTGGTGAGATGTTTTGAAAAGTCCAGAGGGAGCCGTCTGTGTTTATGTGGTTTATGAAAGCAGAAAATCTATGTATGCAGCATGTTCCCATGATGAGTGATAATTTGTCAGACCGAAATCTGAACTGCTTTTTTATCAGTGGGTGAGAGGGCTGTAGATGAAGGCTTTCTGAATAAACACTAAATGAGGCTCTAACGCAGGAGTTGCAGAGGGTTGATGAGGAGACATGGCTTACTTAGATTTTGTACAGAGTACTGCTTGTTCCTTTTCAATTTGGTTTTATTTAACACTATTTTGTTATTTTGGTAGCTTCTGCTGCAAATCCCCTCTCCCCCCATACCTCTCAACTTCTTTCCATAAATGTGTGAACGTGGTAGAAAAAATCCATAAACAGAGATAACAAGCTTTTTATGTGCTCATATGTGCTGTTATTCATCGTACACATTAAATGCCTAGGGTTACCTCTTTTAGTCCTTAAGGGACATAATAATAAAAATTCAGCAGCCATTTCTTTCCTAATCAGAATTCTGTACTGAACGCATCTGATTTGGAGGTAGTAAATTGAAACAGGCAATAAAAGCACTGCTTGACTGTTAACTATTTTTATTTGTCTCTTTTTGCGTAGCATAAACTACTACATGCATAAAAACCTGAGATATAACCTGTCTTTTATTTAAAGGAATGTGAATTTTGGATTTTCTATAGAGGAATGAAACCTTTAAAAAGCTATCAGTACCTTTTATTTATCTAGTTCCTAAGTTGTCTTCTGCCTTAAAATATATGTATTCTTATATCTCAGACCTTTTGCAATGAACTTACATTATTTCAAGAGCAAAATAAGAGCCTGCCTCAGTCTGTTTTGGGAGGAGATTTTGAGGGTGTGTGTATTGGTTGTTCAAGTTACAGTGCTGCGTAAAGCAGGTTCAGTCTTATACTCAAAGCTTAACATTAGCCCCAAAAGACACCGCAGCAAAGTGATTATTTTCTAATTTTTTTTCCCCTGTCCTGCTCTATGAAATACCTCACACTAGAATGAGGGCTTTGTATCATTGTGCCTGGTGTGGGGATTTCTTTCTTCTAATTCATGTAATAAAACCTCATAAGCAGAGCTTCCATTTGAGCGCAAGGCGGATCATTGAATTGAAGAGCATCTTCCGGCCGGAACTGAGGAGCATCTTTCAACAAAGATCACTTTTTCAGATATTAAACTTGGCATGTGATAAAATAACGACTAAGACACTGTTTTGCAGCGATAATAGTTTAGATTTCCACATTTTTTTTTTCTGGGAAAACAGATCTGCCCACCCTCAGGGGTCCCCTCGCATGTTGACAGGAGGACCATGGACTGACCGTGGCAGGACAGGTCAGTGCCACTTGACCGCGGGGCAGAGCTGGGGCCGTGGGTGCTTGGTCCCCATACAGAGGCTGCTGCAATAGTATCCACACCAGCTGAAGAGAGAGCTGAAAATCCTTGTTTTTGTGCTTCCTGTCGTCCGTTTCCCTGATGCCTGTGCCGAGGGATGCTAGCAGAGGGGTGAGGTGGGTAGGAGCGGGTGCTGCGCGCTGCCGTCTGCGCAGGCCCGCATGGAGCGAGGGCAGCGGGGAGGTGGGCACCCAGAGCAAACGCGGCAGCCGAGAGCAAACGCGGCATCTCCGCCATCTCCCGGGCTGCCAGCAAACGAGGTCAGCGGCGGGGGCTGAGCGGGGGGGCCCGGCGCTGCTTCCCGCTGGCGCCAGGCCTGCCGGCCCCACCGGCCCTGCCCCACACTGCGCGCTCGAGGGGCCGCCCGCGCCTGGGCACGGGCAGAAGAGCGGGTTTTAGAGCAGACCGTTGGGAGCCCTTTTGTCCTGCCGACGCTTCTGGAACATTCCCGGTCCTGGGATTTGAAGTCCAAATGCTGTTGCTGTTTGGGTGAGCTCTTGGTTGCAATTTCAGGATGGTTACAATTTCAGGAGCTTGCAGAGATATTTTCTGGGAAACATTCTCAGGCAAAGGACGAGCATGGGAGCTTGCTCTGTAGCACGAATTTATGGCCAAATTGCTGACCCATCAGCCAATACAGCAGTTCAAGCTGTGCATTATAATATGGGATCAACTTTGCATGTCCCTTTGAGCATTAATCATCTTTGCTGTGAGTGTCTGGTCAAGTTATTGAAATTACTATTTTTTCCCCAGAACGTCTTTCCCAGGCTTCTGCACTGCTCTCCACGTGCCTGTTCTTCCGAATACCTGCTACCAGGCTCATGCCATCATGTCATCTCCCCCTCCTGCTCCCCATGCCTCCCCGCATTTTTCTAATAAGTGCTAGCAGGCACTTTTGAAGGAAACATTTTAGGAAACATTCGTGCTTTCCCATGTGGCTTGGCTTTGTGTGCCTTTTGGCGGTTCCCTTCCCGCAAAATCATGATTCCTGTGAAATCACAGAGCTTCTGCAAAGCAGTGCTGTTGTAGGTACTTAGTAACCTGCAATCCAGCAAAATGGTACTTTCAGAACTACAGTATTTTTGAGATTCATAGTCAGGATGGATTTAAAATGCACCACAGTTAAGAGAAAAACTTCATGCCGTTGCCACCTTAAGTCAGTTATTTCCAATTCTGTTCTCTTAATGACATACATGAAAAATTAAAGGTAATGGTGTCTTCTCGTGAACCCAGCCCAGGGTGAAATCTGTTCAGTAAATAAATAATGGGATTAAAAAAAGATGATAGGTGGTGTTAAAAACATAGCTTTTAAGATTCACTTTTGGCATACTTACCCAATTTGACCTAATTTGAAGTATTTTTATAGTGGGTTTTATGTTTTTTGTTTTTATTAAAGCTGGGTTTAACAAATTCTTAAGTATACCCCTAACCAAGGAGGGCCATGCCAACGTAACAACTCCAGTAAGCCCAAGGTCCTGCAACGGTTTCATAGAGATTTCCTCAGAATTAAGTGCTAAGGAAGTTCTCTGCCTCCTGCTGTGGAATGAAATGTGGATGGGAAGGTTGGGGATGAACAGATGCCCTTTCTTGGCAGCAAATTGGTTTTATAAGATTAGTCAACCTGCATGCTCTGTAGCAGGCACGTTGGCAAACCTGCATAGGTTTTGCATTGCTGATGCCTCCTCCTGGTCCTAAAATTTTTGTGTGTATGATACAAAGTAGAATCATGGATAGGAGTAGCTCATTCAAGGGAGTAATAGACACTGTGGTTGACTAAATGCTCTGTTGTTGTCTTGTTGTCTCTGTACCTGCGATTCTGTCTTCAGGAGATAGCCCCTAATACCCTGTACAGCTTCCTCTCAGAGAGGGGACCTTGACTGCTGTCTAGTTTGGGGATAGTAACAAGTCACTTTGGACTGGTGAAGAGGGAGAAGTGGTATTTGTGTTTGGGAAGACATGGGACATATATGCGAACTAGCATATATAGTATAAATAATATACATACATATATAGTATAAATAATACAAGTGGAAGTGGTAGGGAGGAGTGCTCAGCAGGTTTTGTTCCTGGCTCTACTTACTCAGTCAAGAGCACCGGATAGTCCCTTTTCTGGAATGCTAGTATGATATTGTAGACCTTGCTTGTCAAGGAAATGGAGGGAATGACCACAGGTAACCCAGGATGAAGTTTCAAATGGATTCATGAGCCCGATTAGATCTCTGATTATGTGAGTATTTATCAATTCCCTGTGCTGTCAGGGAGGTAAATTAGATTACCTGCTCCTGCTAGTCATCTCCATCTCTGGAATTTTATCACCTTTTTTTTTTGTTGTTTTAACTCTCCTATAAATTTATGTGCAGGTAAGGTGATTTGTGCATGTGAGCCTGTTTAAACTTTTTCTTCAATCTTACCCACACTTTTTGACTCAAATGAGGTTTCTTTTGGAGATGTTTGTTCTCCTACAGTAACGAGTCTCTTCTGCATCCATTGAGTTGGAGGATGAAAATACTGTTGAAGTTGGTGCGTTACAGATATAGGTGGTTGAATCTTGAAAAGGGGATATACAAGGAAGACTCTAAGTCATCTGAGGAAGAAGGGGATGACCATTAATGTAAAGCCGTTTTTATTTGAATACTGCCTTGCCCTTTCTTTAGGCTTATCACTATTAAATAGTATATAATCACCTGTCAGCATATAGACTTTTTGCATCTATAGAGCAGCCCTCTTTTCCCCCTTAGCTTTCTTTCACTGATGGGCAGATGGGTTGCATTTTCTGCAGGGAATGCCTTTAACACTTTGGGGGTTGTAAGAGGGAAGCATTTGAATTTCTCTGCTCCTAAAGGAACTCTGAGGCAAAGGAAGAAGCGGGCCATGCTCATGTCTAACTGCATTACCATTTTTGCATAGCTGAACTCCTTCTCTGAGCTCTGGGAGCAGGCCACAAGGCTTTTAAGAGCTGTAATAAAATACTACAAGTGCTGCTGTTTAATTTTGCTGTAAACTACATAGTGCTCTGCAAGATGTTTCCAAATGTTCTTCTCCCCACAAAATCTTGGCTTGGGGGCCATGCTGAAATCCGCAGCCCGAGCAACCCTTCCCGCAGCTCCCTGAATTGCCCCGTGCAGAGTTCAGGTATCGCCTGCCCTTGGGTTTGGTTCCTCTTCAGGGACCAGGGTAGAGCAGCCTGGGATCTGCTGCCCCGATGCCAAGCGGCCTCACTGCCCGTGCCCAGCTGGGGGCCCACGGCACAGCCAGGGCTGGCCAGGAGCATCAGTCTGTTGGTTTGGATGGATCAGTTTGAGTGTTATTATAAATCCAAGCTTTTTTTGTTGTTGTTTTGTTTCAAGAATCTCTTTGCTAGGAGAGTGTGAGGTGCTGGAATTAGTTAGCAAATGCCTTCGAATCTCAGGAGCACATCTGAAGGAATAGGTGGTGTGTGCATATGGTGCAGGGGAAAAGGATGAGAGGGAAGGCAAGGGTGGAATCTCATAAGCAGCACAGGGAGAAGAGCACTTACCCTTTCCCTAAAACGGGAAGTGAAGGAAGCTTCTGCTGTAGGACCCATACAGCTCCTCAGTGCTTTAATACCCTTCAGTGTAAATAAACGACTCGACCCTGTGCATGCCACAGGAGTGATGCTATCAATGAAGCTAACAGCTTCTTCAGCAACTTGATCCTGGTGAGATTTATAGGTAGAGCATTAGAAAATGTATTACATGCGAAAAGAAAATTGTTCTGAACATCTCCAGCAAAGTGTATTTGAAACTGGCCCCTAGCACACTGGAAATCAATCCTGCTGCAAGGACCTGAGCATACTCCTTGCAACTAACTTGCAGCCCCTTGCAGCTAGTTGAAACTTCAGCTAGACCTTGCTGATTTAGTACTTTGGTAGGCTTTAAAAATGTTTGTCTTTTTGGACAGAGTTTACAATATGTTGCTCGCTGTCTGGCAACGATTTTGAAGATTTTACAAAATTCCTTATAACATTTCTGGCAAGAGAAAATGAAAAAAAAAAAAAGCAGTCACCTTTGTTTCCAGAAACAATTGATGAGCTGAAAAAGTTTTCAGATATCCTGTTGGAAATGGAGCTGTATCAAATGCCCAGATTTATGAGGGAAGTAGGTCTCTCAGGGATGGAACCTCTCTGTGGCTTGGGAAATCTAACAAAACAAATTCTTCAAGGAAATAAGAAATTTCCCCATGTGCCAGGTAGTGTCTACATCCATTTCTGTAGCTAGGCTTTGGGATTTGCTCAGCCACGGCTTGCCATTTGGTACATGAAGTGTGCTGCCTTCTAAGTTGTAATGGGGATGTTTGTGTTGGGGATGGAAGTCCGTAACAGGGAATGGAGAACCTGAGTGTGCAGGGGATTTTTTTTGGCTCTTAAAGAAGGTAACGGGTGAAGGTGAATCATTATGTGCGTCTTGCCTGGAGCTGTTCAAATGGCCTGCTCTGATCTTTCAAGGGGTTCTATTTAGAAGGTCATTTAGAGTCAAATATGACCTTCTGTCACAGAAATGCATTGAGAGGAATTTCAAAAGCTGTTTGATGTGAATATAGTGAATGGAGAGAAAAGTGATAGATCTTGCAGTTTATATTTTTCCTGGGAATCCGATGGTTTCCATCGTATTCCATAACAGCCTCCCAGGTTACTGCCAAAAAAGCAACAAATCAACCCAGTTTGTCAGGAAAGTTGTGGCTTTTATTCTTGTGAGAGTAAGGTAACATTCTTGTGAGAATAAGGTGAGAGAATGGAAGATGGGAACCCAGTCTACCTATATGCCGTTCACTTCAATAGCACTTGACATTTAAACATTTCTAATTAGGCTTGGAAGGGTAACATAATTAAATGTATGTCACTCTTTTCCCCCTTTGAAAACAAACAGGAAACTGAAATACACCTAAGTCACCCTCAGTATCCTCAAGTTCGCTTTAATTTCTGCATCCCGCTGAAGTGACCAGTTTTGCTGCTTCAGCTGCACCGCGTGGGGTGTAGAGCTTCCTCGTGCCTGTGAGCACTGACTGCAGATGCAGCCCCGTTCAACCTGCCTGCAAAATACAAGTCTTGCAGGAACCCAACAACTAACATTGTTTTATAAGTGTTTCAGCGTTTTTCTTTTAACTCCTGCTCTTTTTATGGGTCACTGCTGCCATTTTTGCATTTCATCAGAGCTGCTTTTGGTGTGGCTGTGTGAGCTGGGTGAAGCAGACACAATTTGCAGTAGCTAGTTGATAGCAGCATTACCTTGTGTATTGTCTGAGACCGACTTTCTCCTGGTGTATTTTAGGAAAAAAAACACTGAGATGGATCATGCAAGTAGGGTGTCCTAGAGGCTGAAACTGAGCTCTCTTGCACCAGAGCATCTTACAGGCTGCTGTAGAGCAGACTCCAACTTTATTACTATGCGAGTATGATTTAAAAACTAATGAAGAAAGAACCAGAAGCTCTCAGTGCCAGGGAATGGGCTATCAGGAGCATTTCAGCTTTGCTTCCTGAAACATTCCAGCCAAGGCCAAATTTATTCTTTGCTGCCGGTTTTCATAAAGCGGAGTGACGCAACATGCCAGGATGAGGATTTACACCCGGCAGGGCCGGCCTCTCAAAAATGTGAGGGGCAGGGGCCATGGGGGCAGGACTGCGGGCTTGTTTGTAGGGTGGTGGGCAGGAGCGTGCAGCCTTTCTGTGGGCCGCGGGGCCACGTTTCCATGTTTCCATGTTTCCACGGGGAGCTGCGGCCTGTGCGCCATGAGGCGCAGGGCCGCCCTCGGCCTGCCCGGGCCCCGGGGCCTGCCGCGGCCCGGCCTTCCTCTCGGGAGGCTGTGGGAAACGTGCCGGCTCCACCGAGTGCGGCCCCAAGGACAGGGTCTCATCCAGACATTGCTTTTCTTTCTGTTTTTTTTTTTCTTTAAGGCTGAAACCGGCCACAGAAAGAAAGCCTCCCACTTCCACAGCTGTCGTGCTTTATAAGCAACAGCCAGTTGCTTTCTTATGGGAAAGGTGGCCGTGCTCCTTAAAATAGAGGTGTCTGTGGGAGAGCCAATTTGCAAATAGTGAAATGGTGCAGAACAATGTGGAGAAGTTGCCTCAATTTTCTTTGAGCTTGTATTATATACCGGTAATATTAAAGCATATATATATTTTTTTCACTTAAGGCAAACCTGGCCTTACTGAAACCTGATCAGGCTGCACCATAGCTATTTTTTAACCGAAGTGTCTTATTTAAAGTATTCCCTTCCCCCTTACTCGCTGACCGCAGATTGCGAAGGGACCAAAAGGGATTAATCCCTGTACCCTGAAGAATATCCAGTGTTAAAGTAAGGAGCTGTGCTGTTTCCTAGAACAGTATGATCCCCAAATGATCAAAAATGTAGCACTGCTGCAACCACTCAAATGATTTATTCTTTTAATTTCATGAAGTGCTCAGCCTGGCAGATTTGTGCCAGGTGTCAGACTAAAATGACTTCCTATTTTTTCCAGCCACACTGAATATATAAAATACATAAGATGGCAGACCTCTGAATCTAAAGGGCATTGAGAAGATTTTTATTTTTCTTTTAAATTTTCATGCTAAATCTTTACTCTTGGGCACATTCTCAAGCTATTTATGGTATAAAAATAAAATTTACCTTATCAGTGAGGATTACTTAACTCATTTCTTTTTTTCTAGACCCATGCCCTGTCAGATCAATCATATACCCAAGCCTGAGTCTGTGTGGCAATAACAGTTGCCCTCTGAAAGCAGTTTTTCTGTATCGTATGTGAGTACAGTACTGGTAAGCAAAAGAACACGAAGAAAAATGACGTTATAAGAAGGGTGAAATTTGCTGAGATTGGTGATTGTGTGTGGTTGGGCCTGAGCTTTCTCCATCTGAATTGTACGAAGTATCTTGCAGGGTCATCTTACCCTCATTTAAATCAGTAGAAACCATAAATGACTGTCTTACTGTCTTGAAATTGAGTGAAAGAACCAGTGATATTTTTAAAACCTTAATCAGGTGGAATTTTAAAATTTAGTTTGTGTAATACTCAGGTTTGGTGAAAACAAGGCTTTTCTGGCATGTATAGCACAGAATTTCCATAGCCTGCTCCTGTTCTTTTCCCTTTTCTCTTCATTGCTCAAAGTAAGGCTGGTAAATGTGATCTTAAACCTGCAGTGCCTATTGGTACCTGGTCTTACTCAAACTCAGATTATTTTGTGTTATCTAAATGTATTTTAAGTGATGTAGGAATTTCTGTCCTCCTGTCTGGGTGAGAATTACTCGGAAATCACAAACATATTTCATTTAAGATAAAGGAGCATAGGTATTATGGTTAGTTTAATTAATAGTGGAGCAAATACAGAAACATATACTTATTTATTACTAATATTGTTAGGTTTCATTTCTCAGTTTGCTGGGGCTTGTGATGCAAAGGTTCATGCAACAAATACTGTTTTCTGTGGTAAATTGCAGCAGAGACTTGTGACTTGCTACACATTGGCTCCAGAGCTAATGGCAGGACTAGAGCTGGGACCAGGAGGGTTTCTCTGTCAGTTGTGTGCTGGGTATCTCAGCAGGATAGATCTGTGCCCACCTTTCTCTGTGAAGACAGAAGACTAGCAAAGTTCTGTCTCCAGACTTTGTTTTTTTTTGGTTGCCCTTTGATTTTGCTACTCTTGAGAAGCACTTACTTGGAAACTAAGCCTTCAAATACTGTTTGTGCAGAGGGTTTACTGGGTGGAGCATTTGTCTGCATCTGAGCTGGGAGCTGATACACTGTGATCCTTCCTCATGTGGAAATCGTATCCACAGAGGGGCTGCAGAGGGAGGGCACTTGGTGCTGTCCTGGGCATGGGGAGCAGAGCTGTCAGCGCGTGGGGACAGGGGCTGCTCTGCCCCAGAGTGCCCCAGCTGAGGGGACTTCCATGGCTGGAGACCTGCCAGGCAGTTTTCCTCCCCTCATGGATTGGACAAGCTTTGCGGTGGGGAAAAATGAGTTTTTCCTTGTGCAGAGCACAGGAATGGTTTCCTTCAAGGAACCATTTCTGCAGATGGATATCACCTCTGCTTTGAAAGCCCCTTTGTCTGCAGAGCCAGAAGTGTTTGCTGACCTCGGAGGAAGGAAGCTCGTGTGCCTACTTAGAAACAGCCTCATCCTCTTTGTGCTAAGTACCAGTGATCTGTTTTCTTCAGGGCGATCTGGCCCAAATGTGACAAGCAAGGTCAAATTTAAATGCTCACCTCCAGAGCAAGCTACAAGGTTGCTTTTCTCTTTGGACATTAAGCTATGGAGAACATTTGCTAACATGGAGCCCTGGTTACAGACCAGTATGCAGCATTTGGTGATTTGTGATTCTGTCACAGATTTTATGTATGAGGTTGTCAAGTGCTCCTAAGAATTGGATTTTCTTTTTAGCCAAAGAAGAATTTAACTCTGATTTACTTTTGAAGGGGGTGCTGTGACAGTTAGGAAGACTTCTGGGTAGGTTTTGATGATCAGTTTGAGTGCATGCAAGCACAGAGCACAAGCAGGGCAGCTCTCAGGAGCCGGCCGTAATGCAGGACCAGGTAGCACCCGCTGGGGCTCAGGCTCTGTGGTGCTAGAAAGGGCAGAACGAGGTTCCAAAACTGCTGTTTAAGATGAGAATAGGTTGTATGGATAAGGGTTTGCAATAAGTTACTGCTCAGAGGAAGAATTTAATTCTGGGATTTCTTCAAAAAGAAGGAAGTTTGTTCATGCTGAGGGCTCTTTTTTTTTTAAACACACCTGCAGGGAAATCTTTTTGGAAGAAACTAATGCTAGGTTTCATTAGCTTTACGTCAGAGTTAATCCATGGCTGTGAAAAGCTTTACGTTAAGTTGGGTTTTGTTGTTTGGCCGGGGTTGGTGGTGGGGAAGAATAGCTCATGAAAAGGATGATCAATTCATCCTAATATTCATTTTCAGGCTGAGAAGATTTGGAGGAATGTTGGCTTTTTTTTTCTTTCCCTAATGTCCCCTTCCACTAATGAGGCAGCTTTATCCTAAGGTTCAGTGTAGTTTATTATTAGTCTACTGCTTGTTTGGACTGACAGAAGAGCAGAACAGTTTAGAGCAGTCACTGTTTTGTTCTTACCTTCTTGTACGTCCTTGGTGAACAGGAGGGGAAGGAATCCACCAGGGACTCTGCTCAGCTTGCAAAAGGTCATTAATTTGTCTGTCATCCTGGATCTTGTAACCTACAGAAGATAATTTTAGGTGAGCTGTGGAATACTTTCCGTTTCCCACTCCTCTTCCATGAGCAGTGTCATGGAGGTAGAAATGCAGAGTGGCTGGTGGTTTACTTCATGTTTTGGTACCTTTATCACCTTTTTTTTTTTTTGGTATGTCTTAAATTATACTTTTCCAGTGGGTGCATTACTAGTTGCTGTTGCTGTAGTTTAGACCAAAGCTCTTCATGGTGTTTCTGCTGGCAGTTTATTTCTCCCCCATCACGTAAGGAACTAGTACCAATCTAGTAGGGGCTTCCTGCTGCGTAGTAACAGATGGTCCAGTGCTGGCCGGGACTGGGAAGATGCTAAGGCCTGGAGCCAGTGTTATCTGCATACGTGCTTCGGATCCCAGTGTGGGTGTTTCACAGGCGGGAACGCTGCTGGCGCCAGCAGGAAGCGCTGCTGGCAGTGGAGTAGTGGGAGGCTGTTCAGGACCGCGCTTTTTGGTGGTCTTTACGCCAAGTCTCGACGCACTTGGAAGTTCAAGTGTGTGGTTTATGTTGGGTTATATCAATAATGTCGAAATTATATCCCTTCTTGGATAAAATTGCTGTGTTTGCTGTTTTTCCCCTTTTTGGTTTAGTCTGTGGTTAAAGTACTGTGTAACAAAGTAAGTATAGAGCAGAACAGCCAGCTCCATTATCTGATCTCACTTCCATTTATGCTCTAGCACGTAATACCACCTTAAAATGTTTTAAGTAATGCAGGGCTGAAAGAGAAAAAAGGGTTAAATAGCCTTAGAAATTTCAGACCGGTTCTTTCCTCTGCTAACCTTGGTTCTACACTAAATTGCTTAGATAGCCACGGTGGGCAGAAGGCCACATGGGAGAGGGTGAGGCATCAAACAGTGGCACTTCCTAGAAGATGCCCTGCAGAATTCTTATTCTGGGACCTTCTGGGACATTATATGGCACTTTATTCTATGTCTTCTTAACGCTGGGTAAGCAGCACTGTCCAGACTCCAGTGGCTTTTTTTTTCCCATGTGCAACCTCAGTAATTGGAGTGAGGGAAGCGTCGATGAAGGAAGATGAGGCCTTTGCCATGGCTCTTCCAGTGTGTATCTTAATTGGTGTCTGCCTTCCCTTGACTTTATGAATCCATGTTGTTGGAAAGGAAAAGACTGTTCCTATTCACATAAATAAAAATGGTAGAAACTTTTTACTGAAAAAGTCAGACCTGGAAAAAGAAAACGTTGCTTTGGGACCCTGTTTCCTCTTCCCCCATGAGAGTATCCAGTTTAGAAAATAAAAGTCTGTGCAGTTCTCCCTCAGCCCCAGTGTAGGATGTGAATCTTCTGCCTTTCCTCCAGGTGGACAAAGGTTTCCAGTCCTTGCTTCCTGTAAGGTAACTAGAGCTTATGTCCCCTATAGGATAATGTGAGATTATGGCTTCTTTTCTCTGCAGTAAGTTGATAATTCAGAGTAGCTGAAATAAGTTAAAACACCACCGAGAGAGTGGTGTTGCAGAGGACCAGAGATGATCCTGTCGGGCTGACATCTGATCCTTGGCAGCTGAGCAAGGTGAAGATGCTTTGCCTGAACCTGACCTGGAAGAATTGCTGTCTTAACCATTTTGCTTTCGAAAGCTGGGCTTAGACAGGGCTCTGTCCCTGGGGCAGTAAGTAAGCAATCCTGCTGTCATGGTCTCTGTCTTTTAAATAGTAAGTAGGAAAAAAATGGCAATGGGAAAGGATCCATGAAGACTCTATCTTAATTGCCATGGGAGGGGGGACAAATTCAGGCAGTGAAGCACTTCAACCACTTTTCTCTTTTCCCTCTCTTTCCCTCTTCCTTATCCTCTCACCTGGTACTTGCATGAGTTGAGTATAAAGCCCAATTCTGCATGGGCTGAGCTGGAAGCTGTTGTGGTCATCTTAGAGAATGATGAAGTCACTCAAATAGAGGAATACCAGTGGTGCATCTGGGGCACTGCATCTCAGTAACCTTGCCAAATCAATGTGAGACTTTGTGTTTTGGAAACCGCTTTTCCTCCATTTAAAACATCTTTTGCCTCATTGGGCACTAGAGTTGTCTCAAATGCAATTAAAACCTTCTTTGGGCAATTACGTGTTTCTGAACTTGTTTTCTGCCACAGAAAGCCCTTTTCCTTGAGGCAGTCACTTCAATGCATAGAAATGACTAGCTTTTAGGAGTCCCGTGGCCTTGCTACCTTCTACTGAATCACAGAATCTTTAGGGCTGGAAAAGACCCTCAAGATCATTGAGTCCAACCATAAGCTCATCACCAGCATGGGCTCATCACCAGCGTTAGTGCCTCCTCTGCATGTTCTTGAGAACTGGCAGGGACAGGCCATGGGAACCTCTCCCTTGAGGGGAGCTTTGGATGACCACGCTGAATGCAGACACATGAATGTCTGGATTTGTTACTAAGGATTCTATGAATCTGCACTGAGTTTTCAAGATGAAGGAAAGGCTGAGGTTTTTTGGAGATTTCTCTACCAGGTGATTTAAGATTTCCATCACAAAGAGCTCTTATTCTGTTAGCTTTCTTCCCAAACCTGTTTGCTTGCCCTGGAAAGGCTCTTCTCTGTGTGGCTGGCATGTGGTTAGCTCTTCCTCAATAAGACTTCCGTCCTCTGGGCAGTGTTGCTACAACATTGGCCATGTTCAGCTCTCATATCTTTTCCTTTTCACTTAGCTGGCCTGAAGCTGGAGGGTCACATCAAGGTTTGTTTGGTCTGAAGGCAACTGGCCATCATATGCAAGACAACTGTGTGGTCTTTGTGCCATACATTTGCAAAATGCTATTGCTGGATAGACCTTTTAGAGAGAAATTCTAGGCCAGGCCCTTTTTGTCTGACAACTCTAACAAAAGGAAGAGCCAAACCTGGGAAACAGCAGGATGCACAGCTCAATTCTTTGTAAAGACCATGGGGTTATATCTGAGCTAGATCTGTCTTCTGGCCCAGTGTCGCAGTGTTCAGGGGCACTGGGTTGTGGAAGTAACACGGTTATGATTAAAGACAGGCCCTTCCCTGCATCTCGGGAGAACTGGTTAGCTGCAGACTGGGGATGCACAGATTTGCCTGTGCCTTGCTGTGTGGTTCTCAGGTGGACGCCTGCTTCACAGCTCTGTGTTGCCCACTCTGACTGGCCCTACATGTCCCTACTCCAGATGATCCTCAATGCCTGGGCTGACAGTTTCTGTGTATGCAACTTGTAGACTGTTTGGAGTGCCTCTGTGGTGTGGTCAAGTAATATTCTACCATTTGAGGAGATGGCTTATTCATATATATCTTTTTATATATTTTAGATATATATAATTTCTGCCCATGGGCAGAAATGCTGCAGTTGATAAATGATAGATTACATTTGGGTTTTCATCCTCGTGCTGTGTATTGAGAATCCCTCAATTAATGCTTAACACAGAAGAACTGCCGCGCTCTTCTCGCTTGGAATTGGTTTTCCCTTAGGAATCGACGAGGTTCCGATTTGAGGCGCGTCAGCCGCTCGCGTGAGGGCTCCAGCACAGGTAGGCCACAGGGAATTTATTTTCAGAGCAGCGGACTGCAACGATTGCCCCAGCCCCATGCCCTGCTTTTACACTGATGGCCTCATTTGTGCAGATGGGACTGGAACTGCAACACTGCTGTTTCAAGGGAAATAAGGATGAGTTTATCTCCCTCCCAAAGCTTAAACCCTGGCATTCAAATGTAGCGTCTTTTATTTTCAGAGATCTACATGTATATTAGAAGCTGCTAGGCGAAAAGATGTTTTTAATGATACTCTGACCTCGTAATTTGGCTTTCCTGGTAGATAAAATTGGCAGGTTCATTTCTGTGGAGACATAGTTTGGTCAAAAGACAGTTCATTACCTGTTTAGGAAAGAGACTATCATGTCATAACACTGTCCACTGCTGATCTTTTCCCAAACTCACTAGGGAGGCTTTTTGCAATGAACCGTGAGCTTTTTACCTAACTTTGAAACCAGCAAGAAAACCAGAGGGTAACTGTAAATGTGTTAAGATATATGCTTCATGTTGCAGAAAGAGGCTATGGATTTTCACATAACTAATGCATATTTCAAACAAGGAATAGCTTTGGGCAAGGGGAGTGAGCATGCCTGTGAAACTCAACAATCTGCTGTGCTTGCATTGCTGCAAACAGCAGCGTGAAAGATGGTTCCTATGAAAAAAAAAAAAAGGAAGCATTTTCCTTCCTTAGGTAACTTGATTTCTGGTGATTTCCTGGTGATTTTTGTCCCCGTTTGTGTCTGTGTCGTGTGTGGAGGGGCGATCCGCGCCGAGCCGTGATGGGTGCAGGGGCCGGCGGGCTCGGCGCGCCCAGCAGCAGCGGGGCCTGCGGGAATACGGCTCCTCCTCCTCCTGTTAATAAAATCAGCACTAGGGTTGCATTAAAAAAAACGGGTACAGGCAAAGAGTGAGGATGGGGGAAAACAGGAAAACTGAGTGTGGCCCCTGCCTGCCGTGCTGTTACTAGCAGTTTCTCCGAGGCTGCCGTAAGTGCTGTGACTGCTTTGGAGCAGGGATTGGGCTTTCTTCTTTTCCCCCCTCCTTCCAATGGCTTCTGTGCTGTGAGTGGCTGCGGATGCTGAAAGTGCCCGCAGCCTGTTCCTAACCGTGACAAATCTGCTGGCCAACGATCCCTCCATCGATTATTTTGTGCGGGCAGAGATGGGATGTAAGGGCAGAACGGGGGGGATTTAGTGACAAGGGAGGAGGGGGGACAATGGGAAAGGAAGGAAAAAGCAGAGGAGAGAAGGGCAGAGGGAAACTGATGCCTGGGGCACCCAACCATTTGTTGGCCGGTGAGTAAAATAACTCGGTGGGCAGACGGAAAGAGGTGGGCGCCGTGTCTGGGGTGGGAAGCGGGGCCGGGGGTCGCCCGGCCTTAGTGCCAGGCAGTGCCGGCCACCGTGTCAGGCCTCCTGCCTGCAGGTGGGAGCTGCTGCCGGCCTGGCCTGGCGTGGGGGGCACAGACCCTCCTCTGCGGGACCCCCAGGTCACAGGGGCGCTGTGTCCCGGCAGGAGACCCCTTGGAAACAGGGAGGCAAGAGGACCTTGCACCCTGTCCCGCTGTAAGCCCCTCTCTGCGGGCGATCTCTGCAGCAAGACCGGAGTGGCTGACGGCAGAAAGAGAGGAGGGAGCTCTGCAAGGCCCCTTTTCCCAAGCGCTCCGTAATGCCGGGACTCAGGGGGTGCGCTGACTCACGGCGCCTCCACCCGAAGGGAATGTTCACGTGACATCCATCCGGAGCCCCGTGTGCAGGCGGAGCCCTAATCAAGCCGGCACCTTTGGATGTGCCGGCGCTCCAGCATTTTAAAGCCGCATTTGGTATTCCTGGTATTCCGGCTGCATAGCGGAAGGGAGAGCCTATCGAGGACACGGAGCAAACACCTTTAGCTGGAAGTGCTTGTGTCCCCTTGTGGGTGCCGTGCTGCAAGGCCACTAATAGCAGCATCGTGGCGTGTCAGTCACTGGGGAAGCGGCTCGCGCTGCTGCCGCTCCCTCCCGGCGGGAGCCCGGCGTGCGCAGCCTGGGGCCTGGGCAGCTGCTGGGGGCCGCTCTGTCCCGGTGCCTGCCTCCGGAGCAGGACCTGCATCCAATGGGAACCCAGGCTTCCAACGAGCCGCAAGGCTGGGCAGGCGCCACGGGGTTTATTTCCCACCTGGTCCCTCTCATCACCCTACTCCCCCGCCCTTCCTCTTCGGCCCTTGATTTATAAATCCGAGATGGCCAGTGGCTCCGTTCTGTAAAACAAGAACAAACCTCAGAAATCCAGGAGCTGCGTGTGGGGGCCGGAGCATCTCTCTTGCTTACGGGAGCAAACGGTTCGGCCTTGGCCGGAACGAGCCCGTGCAGACAGCGCAGAGGGGCCTCTGCGGCGCGGCGCGAGGGGTGCAGGACACGTCGCAGTGCCCAGGGGCAGGGGCGCTCGGCCACGGTCAGCAAGGCCGCCGAGCAGCCCTGCGGAGCATCCCTGCTCGGAAACCTGCTCCGTGCCGCGCTCCCCGCTGCGCCTCGGCCCCCCGGCCCCTGGGGGAGACTCGTGCGTGGCTCCCGCGCCGGTTCGCTCCCCCGTCGGCTCTGGAGGTGTCTATTTTTATAATGCCAGCTGCCTCTCACACGAAGCAGCCGCTGCCGCTCTGGCGCTGCTCGCGATGCATTATTCAACGCCCTCTTTAGACTCTCCCATTTAAAGAGCTTCATTAATGTTTCAGCGGTTGCTGTGATTCTCTCCAAGGGGGCTCCTTTTCTCTTCTCCCTTAGCACCCCTATATTTCTGTGGGTGGCAAAGATGCTCCAACTGTGCATTGCCTTTGATAGAACAAACTCGGCGTTTTCCAAATTAGGTGGATCTTAAAAGAAACTTGGAGATTGGTTCTAAGCGGATGCCTGGTTTATCCAAGTTCTTATTGTACCCTAGGAAACAGCAGTGGTTTCCTAGGTATTGGGATGGAGAGGTTGATTTATTTTCAGTTTTTATTTTTTGCAATGACCATGAATGTTTGTGCCGCATCACAAAACTGGTCTTTCTGGTTGGCTTTTCCAGCAGAGAGGGAATGCTAGAAAGGGAATTTGAAAAGGAGAATTGAAACATGTTGGTTATCTCTACTTAAAGATTTACTTAGGAACATTTTCTTACTTAAACATTAACTGCATTTGCACTGATTTCAAAACCATACTGAGGATTATTTTTTCCTGCTTCTCGGTATTAAGTAGAGAATCCGTGGAGAGGATGGGTTTTTGAGAGTGAACATAGTGATTTCATCACCTGAAATTTCGGTAGCAAAGAAGTGCCTAGCAGGTGTAGAAATGTAGAAATGCTGCCTTTAAATGGAGAGATGAGAAGGACTAACTGTTCTGAACTGGCTGTGTAAGAGCAGTTTTCTTAATCCATGAGTTCTTTCTTTTTTCCTTCTGAGGCCAAGATAAAAGATTCCTTTGGCTTGATTGTGCATGACGGTCTTCGACGCTGGGAGATGGATTCCTAGTGATAGAGCTGTGTCATAATTCTAAAAGGTGATTTCTCAATACCTGAAGCAATTAAGGGTTTGAAGATAAGACAAGTGTTCAAAGCTGCTGCTCACCCATGAAACGAGAGGGCGGGTGATGATGCCTGCCAAAAATCAGTGTTGCAGTCTCTGGGGTAAGTGAGAGCTGATGCCTGGGATCCCTTCCGCGGATGGAAGCAGTGGAAGAACAGACCTTGACTGCCTTGGTCTAAGCAGGATGGGGATAGTTGGTAAGGAGAGGAGGTAACTGCCAGCATTTAGGGGAGTCTCACAGAGCCTTATTTATTTATTTATATAAATAAATAAATAATAATAAATAATGATAGACAATAAATGAATAACGTGTTCCCGCTGCCGGCGGCCGCGCGGCGCCTCCGGGACGCTCCCTGGGGCGGCTGCAGGAGATGAGCGCGTCACGCGGCCCCCGGCTGCCCTTGGTCTGCACCCGCCGTGTGGGATCACGGCCCGGGTGAGAGGGGCAGCCAACAACCCGGATTCGCCTGCCCATGGCAGGGCAGGAGCAGAGACGGCGAGGAGATGGTCTTAGGGCTCTGCAGTGCACGGGAGGGAAAGAACACCCCGGGAAAAGGGAGAGGCTGCAGAGCTGCTTCTTGCTTTTCTTGCAGTGAGCCCACCAGAATTACCTTTCTCTAGAGAAAAAAATGGGAATTTTGTTCTTCTTAGGTTGTTCTTCCTGGTCAAATATTTTTTCCGTGTGATGCTGTGAGTCCCAGGGGTGATTTGACTCCAGTCCACTTGCTCTTGGAGATCACTGCACATATCTGCAGTGTCCCTATCCCAGGAGAGAGGAAGCTGTCCTCTCCGTCCTGCTGTCATGTTGCCTGCCTTCCCCTGCTTTCCTCCAGCAAACCAAGTTATTTTATATATATAAAACTATATTACCAAATTATATATATAATTAAAACCAAATGTCTGCTAAGCTGGTTAGTGCTCTAAGTGAGGAACTCGTGTCTCGCTATCAAAGGGGCTGCATGAGGGTCCAGGCTCAAGGCCCCTCTCCGGAAACTCTTTGGAGCAGTGGAGCCCAGCTGCTTCTGAAGCAGTTTGTGCTCATGTTGTTCACAGAATCACAGGATGGTTGAGGTTGGAAGGGACCTCCAGAGATGATCTAGTCCAACCCCCTGCTCCAGCAGGGACACCCAGAGCATGGGGCACAGGGTGACATGTCTGAACGGTGGCTGCTGGAGACCTCGAGCCCTTTGTACAGGGGCACTGCCTGCTGTGAGCACAGCAGGAAGAGGAGTTCAGTCCTCAGCTTGGGAATGACTTAGTTTGGGAACAGCTTCGCTTGGGAAACCCTTGGGAAACCCTTGGGAAAAGGGTCTTACCATGAGATAAACAGATCTTTTATTCCTCTCCGCTTCTTCCAAGTAAATACAAAGAAGTCCTCCAAGATTGAGTTGTCCTTTCCTGATGGGAGGCAGGTGTTCTACAAGACATGATTTTTTAAATTTAATTTAATTTTATTTTATTTTGCTCAGAAGAGGGACAGGTAGGTTTGGAGAAAGGAGCTGGTTTGCTTGGAGAAGGGCCAGGCAATCGGGCACTTGCACAAAGCAGTGCTACTGATGGAGTGCAACACTGCTAGAAGTGACTCAGAGCAATTGGCTGACTCACCCCGCAGCTACTGAGCAGTACAGAGAGCAAAGCGCTGTCAGCAGAACATTTGGGGATGCGCTAGGTAAGCTTCTTTCTAGTGGAAACTGAGAAGCTTGGAAAAATGTCAGGCATCACCTATCAGGTAGAAATTCATTGTGTTCTGGAATATGTGTAGTATTTGTAGTGCTTACTTAAGAGCGGAAAGGTAATTTGCTAATTAAATGTGCTGTCAGCTTGTTCCTCAGTGCCAGCTGGTCTGAGTCACCCGCTATCAGCGAAACCTCCTTTCTGAGGTGCCCGAGAGGTAGCGCTGGAGAGCAGCGGAGCAGAGCCCTGGCACCACGTGAGTGCCAGGGAACCCAGCTGCTGCTGCACGGCGCAGCGAGGCAGCGCCTCGTGCCACTGCACAGTCCGGATTGCCTCTTGGTGTTCCTTCAGGTGCTTGCCCCGGGCTGGGGCTTTTGCCAGGCATTAGGGCATGGTTGCTCAGCTGCAGCCTCTCCATAGCAGGCCCTTGGTGTGGGTCCCAGCAGGGGATGCCTGTGGCAGACACAGAAACGTAGCTCAGAACAGTAAGAAATCCCATTAAGCACCTGATGTGCCTTCTGTCTAGACAGGCATCTGGTTTTAAGTCTCTAGGGGTGATGCCACTGCTGAGCTGCTCCCACTAAACTCCAGCAAGACCCTGCGCTCTCAGGAAGGAGCTCTGGGTCCGAGTGCTGCTCTCACTTGTAGGGGAGAAGAGGAAAGGCCTTTTCTGTGGGGGCTGCTCAGGCTGCGAAGCTTTTGCAGAAGGATGTTCAGGAGAGCCCCTCGTTCTGCTGGTGGTGCCATCCCTGCTGGGGGTCGGTGCCATCCAGGAGGGGCCACGCAGCGAGGCAGGTCCTGGCTCTCCTGCTGCTCCCGGCTCGTGGGGCTTTGCAGAGATGGAGCCTGTCGCCTGTGTCACCTACCGCTGAGGTGATAGCTGAGGGGCAAGGCAAGTGTCTGCACTGCTGATTTACACTCTTTGCAGCAGCATCCATAAAAGTCTGCATGTGATTTTACTAAGCTTTCCAGGTAGCTACCTCGGGTCAGCTCTTGGAGGCTTCCTCTGAACAAGAGAGTGAGTTCCTAAGTGAACCCCTTAAAGAGCAACTTTCACCAGTACAAAAAGAAGTGGCCCTTTCTATGTACTTTGACAGTGTTACTGCTGCGTATTAAATTAGGTTTTGGGCTTGAAATTAAGCTATTGGGGCCCTTAGATCTGTTAGTAGGAGAGGTTCAAAGGCATTATCCCCCTCCATCTACCTACTCTTTCTTGCCGCACCTTTCCCCTTCTTACTTACAGCTCTGCGATGATTTCAGGTGGCCACAGATGAGCCTTCTGGAAAGGAATACAGAGCTATCCAACATCAGCTAAGCCCAGGCAGCATAAAGAATATTTCCTTGAGCTTGTGGCATGGCCGCATGCTGGCCATTAGTGAGCGTAACGGGAGCAAGCAGCAAAACTCTTGGCCAGCGCCTGCAAATGCAGCTCGGTGCCTGTTTATTTAGAGGCTTTAGAGGCTTTCCCTTCCGCACGCGCCTCCTGCTTCCGACGGGACACGCGCTGGCTCCGCTGAGCTGCGGCCTCATGTGCCTGTACAGCGGATGGGAAGACATACATGCTATATACATGAGGACATGCTATACACACATGTGGACAGGCTATACAGCATCTCCTCAGCGCGCCGCACTGGCCACTGCTCCGCGCTGTCCGGCACGTCCGGAGAGCACTAAATACCCTGCAGAAGAAGCCTGATTTATTTCCCCATGGCAGAGCCTGGGCTTTCTGCTCTTCTGCTCCCCTTTCTGTTTCTGTCACAGCTGCACTGCTGTGTGGGGAGAGCTCCTGGCCTCCTTCTTCCTGCGGGCCATCCCGCACAGCTGTTTATTTATTTATTGAAACGTAGCTGGTGATGAGCTTGGTTTAGAGATGAATACCTGAAATATTAAAATG
This sequence comes from Nothoprocta perdicaria, assembly GCF_003342845.1. Classification (NCBI taxonomy): domain Eukaryota; kingdom Metazoa; phylum Chordata; class Aves; order Tinamiformes; family Tinamidae; genus Nothoprocta; species Nothoprocta perdicaria. Next base: position 4,009,958 of record NW_020455743.1, read on the forward strand.
CTCCTAAAAAAAAGTGTTTTGAATCCCATTTGCAATCCGCCTGGGTTTACAGCATTCGTGGCATGCAGCCATTTTCCCTCTGGAGATGGGGGAGGCGCGAGGGGAGGCACCGAGAGGGACAAGTGATGGCCCTGCCATGGGGCAGAGTTCAGCCCTGGTCGCGGTGCCAGGAGCAGGGCTCTTGCTGCCTTGCAGGGAGCTGTTCATTGCATTACAGTAAATAGGGGACTTGGACAGCGACACCAAGCCTTGGATATCTGTCTCCCTCTTATCAGGGCTTTCTTGGGAAGATTTTCCGTCACCTCGTATAAGAAGTTGCTTCCCTTTTAAAAGATATGTTGCTTCCTATCAGTTCTTGTTGACCTAGAGAGCCCTGGACACTCCCTGTGCAACTGCTGCTGTCTCCTGGTCTTGGTGGTTCCCTGAAGAGCCCCGAGAGGCCAAGAGGGTGCGACGGTGTCGAGAGGAAGGCAGGGGCAGCCTCTTGCCCCCCGCGCCCTCTGGGCAACGTGCTGCCCTCGTGGGGTGGCAGTGGGAGGGCTGTCTGCCCTAGCAAGCAGCCCAAATGAGCAAAATAGCGTGTATCCGCAGTGCCCTGTCCTGCACACCCGTGCTGGCTGCCGTAACTTTCCTCCTCCGACTCGTGCCATTAACTTGACTGGCTCGCATTATCCTGCCCTTCCTTGTGCCTCACTGGCCTCTCGTTCCTGTGCGGCGCTCCCGTGCGCAGGCTCCCCTGCTCGTGCTCTTTCGGCCACCTGCGGAGCAAGGAGGGCACTTCCATGCTTTCTGCCCTAAACAACCTCTGGAAGTACATTTTGCATGGAAAGTAATTTCACGGTTCGTGTTTCTGTTTTCAAGCGATGTCAGCATCAGCAAGAAAACAAGGAGCGAGACCAGTAAAAGATCTGTGCAGCGTGCACCCTGGCAAATAACGGCAGTGCTGGCCTTAGTCCAGGAGAAATGTGACCCAGTAAACTTCTTAAAAGACTGTTCAATTGCTCTCTTTATAATGCAGGAGCATGCGGGCTATAGACAGAATGAGCAGTATTTTCTCAACTGCTGCCAAAGGAAACATTTGCTGCCCGATGCGCGATCGTTCTCTCCACTTGGGTCTCCCCTCGCAGTGGCAGAGAGCGGCTTCACGTCTTTCTGCGCGGGCGACTTGTAGTGGTGCAGCTGGAAAACCATGGAGGGGCACAGGGAACACCCACTGTGTTTTCCCTCAAGCAAGCCCAATAACTCATTGCATCGGGATATTCCGCTGGAATTGCGCTGGTTTTCCTAGTTGGATGGAGGGGGATTTCCCAGCTCGGCGGGAGGCGGAGGCCCTGCCGTGGGTCCCGTGGGCTCGCGCTGGGCACGGGGGCTGTGGCTCCCGGCTCCTTGTGCCGGCGCCTGGCCGGCCCCTCGGCTCCCCCACGGCTTTGGGTGAGCGGCAGCAGCCAGGCCTGCGGGGCCCCGCTTTGATGCCGTGTGACGCCATCCCTCGTGGAAGGGGTGTCCCGGCTGCTGCGGCGGGAGCGGAGCAGAGGGCGAATCCTCGGATTCCGTGGACGTCCTGGAGGAGCCCAGGCTGCCAGCCAAGGCGCCCTCGGGCCCCGCTGGGCTCTTCATTCCCGTGTGGCTGTGCTGGCAGACAGGACGGCCTGGCTAGAGGCCGGGGCGCTCTGCAGAGAGCCTTGTGGCCAGGCCCAGCCAAGCGCTGCACCGAGCTCTAGCCCGGCCGGCCCTATTCCCGGTGCTGCCGCGGATGGGAGTGATCCGCGCCATCCCTCCCACCTCCCTGCCGGAGGGAGCCGAGCGGAGCACATGGCGTTGGCTGCGGCGCGAGGATCGGGCCTGAAATGGTGGCCCGGCTGCGGCTCGCGGCCCTCAGCGCAGCCCCACAGCCTCCTCCGAAGCCTTGGCCGCTTGCCAGCGGTTTGCCGCTTTCCCAAATGAGGTTTCCCGGGAAAAGAAATTTTCCACCAGGCTTCTCCTCCAGCCAGAGTGACAAGCTGTTTATTTATTTAATTGATTTTACCTGGAGAACAACAAATTAATCTCCTGTGTGTTTTGTTTTAAGGGAAGCAAAAGGAGAGGGGAGCACATACCAGAGAGGTGGGTGGAGGGTTTTCTTGTTTGTTTGCCTTCATGCTCTAGCAGCCTTTCATTTAAATAAAAAGCTTAATTAAGCATATCTTTCTCATTACAGCCTGTATAAATGTGGAGCCTAAAGAATACGAATTGGGCTTAAGATTACTATTCCTATGCAGCCCATCATTTTCCTTACAAAAGCAATTCTTGCATGTAATTATTTGGTTATCCCAATACATTTATGTTTTGCACCTTTATATGTGACCGTTAAAGATTTTCCTGCCATTCTGACAGTCTGACCTTCTCCAGCACACAGGTTACATTTTTTCTCCTAAGCTTCTAAAATTGCATTAGAATGGATTTTTTTTTCTTATTTTTAATCTTTTTTTTTTATTCTTGGTGTGCCACAATGATCATACTTGTGTGAACAGCCCATCTGCACACAGACAAAAATCAAACATGCAAGGTTCACTAGTCAGATACAGTGAATGGTTTGAAATGATTAATTAAAAAAGTAAAATAAAAGGACTCTGTGAGTCAGATGTTCAGACCGTAATAGAGGTGGGGAAGAAAATTTTGTGAATAATAGGATATTTGAAGTAGAGACTTCCTTAATTTGCTCATGAGTCCTATGTCTTTCTGCAAGGAATCTCAGTCAAAAAGTGCACTGTTTCCTCAACGTTGCGTTTTTGTGCAAATTCTGTTCTTCTGTTATGTTAATGGTAGACTTTCTGTCCTCTGGCTGTTTTTTTAATGCTAGTTATTTCTGCAGTTTGAAACGTACCTTTGTTTCAGAATAAAATGCACAAATTGTGCCGAACTGTGCCATGACACTCTTGTCTTAGAACAGAAGCAGAAAGAAAGCCCATTCCCACTGAATTTCTGCAAAGTAACTTGCATGAACACTCCCAACTTGCTAATCAGCACTTGCAAGATTGAAAAAGCACACAGAAAGTAAGTGCTTTATTTATCTAGTCGGTGCTGTAACATTTTGGTGTATTTTTAAGCCTCTCCTGACGATGCACGCTCCTTGTGAGCTTCTCATCAGTGCAGAAGCCGAACAGAATAGGGATAATTCCAGATAATTACAGGATGACGTTATAGCTTGAAATGGTGGGTGCGGAGTGAGCAGCGCTCCGGAGCGCCGCAGCCCCGTCCCGCTCGCTGCGTGCATGGAACGGCCGGATCTCATGGAGTGTTTGTAAGGCCAGTCTCCCGGTGTGTTTTGAAGGCTGTGTCCAGCCTCAGTAGCGTGGCTGCTTGCGGGGCCCCTCTCCTGTGCCTGTTTGTGTGCCTGACAAAGGCTGCGCTGTCCCCGTGGCGGGAGCCGGGCCATAGGCTGCTCGCGGGGGTGCTCCTCATCTGTATGCTGCTCAGGGGGCTGCGCCTGCCACAAGGCTTCCCTTGCAAGAAAGGTCCTTCGGCCTCCTTCCTTTTTCCTGGGACTTGTCGCCTCTGGGAGCTGCAGGGTGTTTTCTTCCGAGCTGTGGCTGGTGGTTTCACGCGCTCGCGTGCCGCCCTGCGCTGAGAGCGGCTGTTTCTTTCCAGCCGCGCCGTGGGAGATCCCTGCCATGGACGGGGCCGGACCCGCTTCAGTGATGCCCCTGACGGGGCCAGAGCACCGGCCTCTCATCACTCTGTGATTAATGGAGGGCTCGACAGCGCCAACTTTCATCCTCTGCCGTGTGTTTCACCCCCACCCGTGAGAGGAGGGTCTGTCTCTTCTGGTGAAACGCCCAGTCTGTGCTGTGACCCACACGCTGGTGCGATTTTTCTCTTCTCCGTCCTTTCTGCAGCTTCTTTTTGCCCCCTGCCCTTGAAGACTCCCATGTAAAGGCCAGTTCAAACATTTGCCCCAGGAGGAAACCACAGAGCAGAGGAAAGGCCGTGTCGGTGAGGACTGCAGGTCGTATGTCAGGTCAGATCAGCCTCGGATGGAAACGGCAAAGAAAATGCAATGTTGCAGGCAGTAATGAGAACAAATGCAGTTTGCTGAGGCAGGGCCCACGGTTGCTCTTTGCTTCAGAGTCATCGACAGGGCTCCCCACAAAGCAATTAGATTTGTATGCGGTGCCGGCCTCTCGCAGGGGCGGAGGGTGAGGAGCAGAATGAGGTTACTGGACACGAGCCAAGGCAAATCCTGGCCATTTGTACAAGCCTTATTAGGCGCAGGACAAAGCGGTTCCCATCCCCAGTTGCCCCGGGAGGGCCAGGGAATGAGTGAAGGTGCCAGTCGCTTGTGCTCTACTGCTCAGCCCTCCTGTGGCTCCTTCTGCCTATCTGTCCGTCCCCAAAGACAGGGTCTGTTTCTAGCTTTAAGGAGTCGCAGGTGGAATCCAGGTCAGTGAGAAACTTCTGGATAAATGCCGTAAGGAAACATTCTCTTTGTGCTGCTTCCCAAGCCCTTTTTGGAAGCAGAGTTTGCTTTCTTCCTGAGCTGCAGCAACGCTTCCTATGGTGGGTGCTTCAGAATTGCATTCTTGCTGATATTAGAAAGAGGGAAATTGGTGCAGTATTGCTCTTGAACAGCACTTGCGATGAAGGCTCAGTAATCAAAATGGAAGTGGCGGCGAATACAGAGAGCAGTGTATCCTGGATCCATGATAAACAAGCACAGATGGCAGCAGAGAATAAAAGTGGTGCACAATATCAAGGCGAAGGAGGCTGCAAAGAGATAAATAAGTGTTGTTGCAGTTACAGAGCTGTGTTTGTTTACTGGATCCTAACAGGAGTATGGATTCTGTTTACAGAGTGAGAACAGCGATGCAATACTCACGCGGAGCCCTATGCCATAATTTTCACTATTCCTTGGCATCATCACAGGTTGATAGAAAGCAAAGTCCCATCACCATCGAGAGCGAAAGCAAGGCAGCAGACTTCTCAAAGGAAGGCGTGCAGTGCCACAGCAAAGCCGATGAGCGGTTCTGTGGCTGATGCTGGCTAGAAACAACTCTTTCATTCTTCGCTCCTTTGGGAGGGATTAGCAGAAGGAGAGAGGGCAGCACGCTCTGAAGGGAATGCCGTGCTCTGCTGCGGTCCCAAGGCGCTGCTGCTTCCTCTTATTGCAGACGTGCTGCTGTCGTGACAGTCGCTGGGTTGGGGGGATTTGCACAGTGACTGGGAGGAACTGGATCGCCTTGAGAGCAAACCAGCTGCTTCGGGAACAATTCCCATTTGGTTGTGTGCTGCTTATTGTCAAGAAAATTAATGCTGGGGATCTTTTTTGTGACTGACCTGTAGCTGGCAATGTCCCTTGTGTTAAAGTAATATGATGTGTTGGCTGCTGACCATTTTTCATCTGAAGTGAGCTAAGTCCCTTGGCCCCTCTGCATATCTGGCTTTGAGCTCATGAGCAATTTCTCAAGTCTTTGCATTGTCTCTGTTAGATATCTTCCTTTTTGACTTCCAAGACCATGGCAAGAAAAGAGCATACCTCAAATTATTCCTGTCAAGCCTTCTGATTTTCTCCCTTACTATTTCAGAGCTAATCTTTCAGCCACAACTAGGCATGTCCGAAACTGATGAACAGATAAAGCAATCAGTCTGCTTATGAGTCCTAGCTTAAAGCCAACAGCTGTAGTTTATTCTACTAGTTAAGCAAAATCTGTAGCTTAAGTACATTTTAAGCATGCAAAATTTAGCTTGGGATTACTCTTAGAGCTGTGCAGTATATTTATGTGTCTGAGTAAAGAATCAGCTCTCTGTACTACATCTTAGGAAGAAAACTGACAATTAAATAGGCCACCTTCCCTAATACAGTCTTCTGATCACAAATTTTCAAGGCCCTTAAGGGTGATCTTGCCTCTTTTTAATACCTGGTTAGGCTGAGCCTCTGGTGCAGATCTTGTTGTGTTGTGCAGTATTATGGCAAGGTCCTTGAGAGCAGCTCTCTACAGCCAGACCAGCCTGTACCACTGGGCAGAAGGAAGCGTTGTCTCAACGCCTGCAAGGGGTATGTTGTGTTGGCAGCTGAAAGACACAGCTGAATATGAATTCTTCTAATTTTCTGTCAGCTATCAGTTAGGGGACACATTCTATGTATAGATTTCTGGAGGAGCTGCAGTTTATGCAGTTAAGTGGCACGAGATGCATGTACAATGTTACCTTTACAAAAAAATTGCATGACTGCAGCCAGTATGTCAGGGAGGCTGTGGAGTCTCCTTCTCTGGAGATCTTCCAAACCCGCCTGGATGCCGCCCTGTGCCCCGTGCTCTGGGTGTCCCTGCTGGAGCAGGGGGTTGGACTGGATGGTCTCTAGAGGTCCCTTCCAACCTCAACCATCCTGTGATTCTGTGAAAGGCTTGAAGGTCTCAGCACTGCAGTCATGGCCCATGTTCTGGATTCCAGACCTGTGAGAAGTGTTTTCTGTTGCAACAACAGACCTAAGAAGAGACTTGGCAATCAAGAATGTATATATTAGAACCAATACTTTGCTTTAAAAGTTGTATTAAAACAAACATACCAGCCAAAAACTGTGCCCTTCATAGAGGCCTGACCTGAATAGCCCATTTTTGCATAGAACTTAACTCTGTACGTGTTAGGGACTGTGGAGCTTGCTTGCCTAAAATGGAAATTTGCATCATAAACCTAACAACATCCCCTGAAATAACATCCTCACAGCAGTTGCTGTAACATAGGCTTCTGTCTGCTGTGCATATTGTATGGAGTTTATCTGACCAAAAGAACCTCTACCTTTGAGCTGCCAAAGGACCTTTTTCAAGATTCAGTTTCCTTGTCTGCTTATGGAAGTGCCCATGATGGCAGCACCTAAAGAGATGTGCTTATGTGGGTAGAAAAACACAAATCTTTTTATGTGCAAAGACCTGGATCTTTCTCAAACACTCCTTCAGCCAGCAAGTCCTTCAAGGTTAGAAAGCCTAGAAGTGAAAACTCACAGGATGCTAATTCTTCAACATTCATTCTTGCCAAATGAGCTGTATGGAGTTGCAACACTGAGTGCCCGTCCAGAGCACTGCTGGCACTTCTTTGCTTGAAAATCTTCTTAATCCCACTTAAAAAAACACACAGGGCAATGTAGATTGGTCATAAATATGAGGATTTTGGTAGCTGATAGGAGGGAAATGCAGGTATGGCTGTATTTCTTGATTTTTAAATTCTTCAAGAACATGCTTCCAAATGCATCTAGAACTGCAATACAAGAATGTTGGAGCTGGAAAACCTTCGTGTTAAGTGGCCCTATAGAAATGAAAGTTAGCATAGTTCTTAGGCTGAGCTGGAAGTAGGTTCAAGTACTATATATATCCCTAAATATATGTCAGTGTGCAGATTTCACAGTAGGTGTTTTAAATATATATTACTTCTGCGCAAATTGCTTTTTTTCCCCTCTTCTTTATGTGTTTTAGATGCGACAGCTGGGGAGAATGCAGATAGCATGTGTGGCACTGACAAATGCTCAAACTGAAATAATCTGGAAAAAGAGTCTTCACACAAATTTGTCTTCAGGTTCCTGATAGCAGATGTCTGCGGTGATGGAAGAGGCAGACTCCTACTGTGAAAGACTGTAATAATTAGAAGCGTTTGATGAGCTGACTCTGTTTCATTCTTCCTGATGAGTTGCTACTTTAAGAGTACAAGTAATTACAGCAACTTTGATCAGATTTAGTTTAGGTGCAACTGGAACTGATTGCAAGAGATGGACTGAAAAGTAACTAAGATGTGATAAGGCCGGGTGCGCTATCCTGTTACTCTTTTTTCTTGTTTCATCTTACTCTCTCCCTTCTTTACCTGTTTTTACTGTCTGCCTAGCACTGCTTTTGCTTTTATTTTAAATATCTCCTTAATCTTAAATATTTTGCCCTTTGCTGCTGCCAACCGAGTGAGCCTCACTGCCTGCCTCTGGCCGCATTTGAAGAAACTGGGAGGGCTTCTATGGGAGGAGAAATTTTGGTGGCTCCGCCTAGCCCTGCACTTCATAGCAGTCATTCCAGGCTGGTGGACTGGAGTATTTCCAATGAAAAGGGTACTGATAGCAGAATATCTTCACACGCCGCTGCTAACCGTGGGAAGGCCAGTGCCTGAGGGAAGGGCAAAACTCGGTAAACAGCTCCGAGATGGAAATATGTGCTGCAGTCCCTCCAGTTGTTTTGACCCGGGGTCGAGCAGCGGGTGGTCTTCAGGAGGTCCTTGCTTTCTCCAGATGAAGGAAAACATTTGAGAAGTGATCTCCCTCCACCTTGTTTTCCTTCAGGTTCTTGTCAAATATTTAGAATTGAAGAATAGCTGGTCAGCGGTTGTTATTTCATAGGCAATGCCCCAGGGAGGGCGACCGACAACCTGGTACCTCCCCTGTTAGGTGGTCGCTGGCCTCCCCATGAAAATTGGGGGCAGAAGCTGTTGTGAATCATCGAATCACAGAATGCTTAAGGTTGGAAGGGACCTCAGAGGTCATCGAGTCCAACCCCCCTGCTCACGCAGGGTCACCCAGAGCACGTGGCACAGGGCTGCGTCCTGTGTCTGGCAGGTGTCCCGCTGCCCGCCACAGCTGTGGCTCTGCTTCGAAAGACCCAGCTCCACAGAGAGCTAAAATTCATCCCACCTCGCCCCCACACGATGTCCTGAGGCCTCTTGGTGAGGTCGCTGGCGTCGCGCTGCGGCGCAGGGGCTCGCTCATGGAGCGCCAAAGAGGCCGCACGCCATGTCGCGCGTGTCGGCCGGGCCTGTTCGGTGCCTCGGGGCCGCCACACACGTTCTTGCTCAGCCTGCGTCCCGCTGCCCGTGTTTCCTCACACGGAGTCTCGCTGGGCTCCGGGGAGGGTCGGGGCTGTGCGGACGCGTCGTGGCTCTGCCGTGGTGGAGCTCTGCAGCCTCCATAGCGCCTCTCCGCCGCCAGCGCCGTGCGGCCGCTGAGACGTGAGGTGAAGGAAGCCGAAACCGGCTGCCGCGGTGGAAGCGCGCGGGGAAGGCCCCGGATTGTGGCTCTGATGTGTCTCCCGCCTGGCAGCCAGCGGTTAAATGGTGGTTGTGAAATTTGGGCAGACGAGAGGCGGTCGTTTTTAGAGTGCCGCTGGTGAATGTGTCGCGGAGCCGCGTCTCTTCGCTGAGCCCTGCCGGCGGGCGCTCGGGAACGAGGCCCGCGCTATGATTAGCCGGGCGGCCGCGCGCTGCTCTCGGGGGTGGAACATCTGAAGCGGTGAATAAAGAAAATAAATCTTTAATGCCTCTATCTTCCTTTTGCAAAAATGGACAGATTTTTTAAAGACGGATATTAGATCCTTTTTAAACTGTTTTTGTAATTCAGTAGCAGATTGATCTTTGTGTTCACTGGTGATTGTGGAAGATGTGATGAAACATTAAGAAGCTTTATTGATATTTCTTTGCAAGCCCTTGAGTTCATTGTAAGCTTTGGTCTCATCAGAAAACCCTCCCGGGTGAGCTTATGCGCAGATCTTTTTCCAGAGACGATCTCGTGGCATCCCTTCAGGCTTTCCCCTTACACTGTGCTTTGATTGAACCTCTTGGGAATGCGGGAACTCATATGAGGCTGGAAGTTTCCTTACACTGATGACTTTCTCTTTACTTTGTGTGGCAAGTTCATGGCTATGTTTTTATCTACAGCCATTTCCCCACAGGTAGATGGATTAAAATATCTCACCATCCTCTCTGGCTTGGGCCATTTACATGTGTCTGTCTCATGGAGAAGAGATTTGATCCCATACGCTCAGCCCAGTGTTCAGGAACTGAAGCTAGGGCAGGATGCAATGTGCTCTTTGCTTTATTCTTTTTTCCCTTTTTCTGGATTCTTTTTCAGGACTTTTACTGACTTCTAATAGCTTTTCTAGGGGGAAGAGAAGTAGTTAAATGGTTTGACACTTGCCTTGTAGTACAAGTTATCCATTCCTATTATTTCTTTTCTGTGATAGCAGAGAACTTGCTCCAAAAGGGTGTTCAAGCCCCTATGCATTGATAGTTGCACTGGCGGTTCCCAGTATTAAATCTTTCTTCCCTTCTTTCTTTGCATTCAAAGCCATTAACCCTTAAGAGCAAATGAAAACCATGGCCAATTCCATCCACTGAGAAAGTGTTGAATTAATTTTAAAATTATAATGTGCTTGGGAAGATTTTTTTGCACAGGTTAATTAATGCATCCTCTATGTACACAGTGTTTCTGTATTTTTTTTAAGTATTTCTTTAATTTTTGATATAGCTTTTGAGGAAGTATTAATCTATCAGCCAAAGATGCAAACACTAAATTTATTTTTCTTTATTATTTTCTGTATATGTTGCTTGTTTTAAGAACAAAAGAACAGCTTTTCTTTGGAACTGGAAGGTCTAGGTTCCTGTTGAGGGTTGAACGAAATGTCTTAAATTTCACCCTCTCAGTCTTGCCCTCTTCTTTCATAACACCAGCTCTTCTGTTTGTCTTCTGGGTGGAAGATAGGAGGTTTCTTTTTATAATGCAGAGGCCAAGAACTGGCCCAACCGACTGTCCCTCCTCCGAAAATGTTCACCATACTTCAATTTTTATCTTTTTGTTGGCATGTCATGCCCTAGCACTACCACTTTGCTGGCAGCACCGTAAGTCTAGGAAAGGGGAGTGGAGCCTCACATGCTGGTGGGCAGGGTGGGATCCAGCAGTCTGCATTATATCAGCCTGAGCAAAACTGAGTTTGACCTTGTTCTGTCAAACTCCAATGCTGATGATAAGAGCTTCAAACGTGGACTCCTTTTGGTGCCTGCAGTTGCGGGGCATGGTTGGCCTGCCTTGCATTTGGGTAGGGAACTGGACAAGCACATTTTAAGTACTGAAGCACATTTTAAGCACATTTTAAGATTCTGAAGACTATTATTATTATTATTATTACTATTATTGTTGTTGTTGTTGTTGTTTTTTAATCAAAGTTGTCTGTTCTGCTTCCTGTGGAATTTGACTTGTGCTCCGATAGCCCTTGTTTGCGGTTGTTTGCAGTCCTTTGTGAGAGGGAGAGCGCAGCCTTCGCAGCCATTGCCTTGAGTGCAAGTCTCTGGCTTGTGTGGAGTCTCAGCCGACGTCTCAGCACTGTGCCCAGCCTCCTGATCCCGTGTGTTCACAGCAGAGGGGTGCTACGAGCTCAGCAGGTCTCAGCCTGGATCTCCATGGTGCTGCTTTGAACCATTAACCTCTCCTGCGGTCGCTGATGTGCATTTGGAAGCACAAAGTGACATAATACAGCTTTAAAGCCCAGCCTGGCAGATAACTTTGCGCTGTTTTCTTTCAAAGTTAAGTATTTTTTTCTTCAGGTCTGTACATACGTTCTAATGTGGAGCACCTTGTTTGTCCCTGTCTCTTTCTTTTGTCTGATGAATTATTCACAATGCCATGAATAAGTAAGGACCTGAATACATTTTTGGAGATTTCACAAATGCTGTTTATAGCATAAATTCAAACAGTGCAAAAGGTGGCTGCAAAAAGTATTGGGCATCAGGTAACAAAACCTTACTAAGCTCCTGCTTCACCCCTGGGTTGCCGTATCCCACAGGATCAATGGCTAGATCGGAAAGTTTTAGAATGAAATACTACCTGTAATGATTTGTGCTGGAAGTGGCTGCTTCCTGACATACTGGGGAACTGATCTGCACCCTTAGCAGTTGTATTTATCGCATGCAACACCCAGAGACAGCCCAGCAAGCGGAACTGCTCTTCGTTATGGTGGGAATTCCCCAGTGTTATGCCTTAGCAGAAGGCCGGGGCCATCTCATGGCTGAGATATTTGGTGCTCAGACCCCCAGCTCAAAGTAGTTTTCCTTGGACAAGCCATGTGCCTTGTTTGTGCCAAGGCTGGTGTGTTCCACTTTCCAGAAGCTCTGTTTTCCATATACTCTCTCTATATATCCTCCATTATACTCCTTACTGCTCTGTGGCGTGAATAGCACAAATAGAAAAATAAGTAATCTGCCATGTTCTGTTGTTGCCTTGTGATGCCTCTCTCCTCGCCCCCTGTGCTGACCCGCTTCAGTCCTTAAATGGTTTCGAGTGTTGGGTCATGTTATTCAGTCAGTTAACCTACGAGAAAAAATAGTTTTCATCTCTGGACCTCCAAATTTCTCTGCCCAAAGCCCGCTGAAAGTGTGATTTAAACAGCCATGACTTCAATCATGGTTTTGGACTGATTTATGCCAGGAATGGCATTGGAAGCAGGAATGGAAGCAGGAATTTACCCCTTCTAATCATGCTTGTAGCACTTGCATCTTACCTCGGAAAGGGCTCAAGATACTATTTTTAAAAATACTTCTTTTTTTCTACAAGGAAATGCATATTACATCTGCAGAGAGACCACTTTGACATCCTCCTCATGTTGAAAGAATGCAGAAAATTAGTTGTAATAACGTTTAAAAAGCTTTGGTATGTTTCTGGAAAGGTGGCATAGGAGGAAGGCCGGCTCGTGCCGCGCGTAGTCGCGTCAGGCCAGTTCCCTCTTGCAACCCAAACCCAACGGTGGCCTTGCCCCCTGCGTGCGGCGCACCATTTCCACCTCGTGCCAAAGTCACCTTATGTGCCCTGCTTCTCCATCCTGTATTCCAGGCCGTCCTCTCAAGCCCTGCTGTGGAGTGATTTAAAGGAGCACTCTGCGGTTGGCAGGAAGGATGCGTCTGCTGAGGAATTTCTAGCGCATCCTCCTATGTTTTATTCATCACTGACAGGGGATTCGGAGAAGGCTGAGAAGCTGAGCGAGTGTGTACGGGCTGCTGCCGGCAGCGTGGTAATTAAAGGAGGGAAGATGACAGCACATGTAATAATATAGTTACATATGCACAAAGCAGAGCTGATCTGAACTTGGCAGTTTGGGTATTTCTGAGCTATTTGCCTTCAAGACCTACCTAATGCCACTGTGTTACCTTGGGGTTTTTCTTTAGAATTTGCAGCTTCAGAAGAAAACAAGCTTTTTCTTTTTAAATTCCTTTCTTTTCCTCCTTGCCAGATGTCACCCTCAAAGCCTGATAGATCGTTGCATGCAAGATAGGAGGTGATAAGCCCTGTTGAGGCAATTACTAGTTAAATCAATTTGACTCGACTGTCGCAGAGATAGCGAGGCTGATGTGGCTTTAACGTGCGCCCTCGCCTTCCTCACGCCAGCTTCCCACTTAGGACAACTGCAATCACGTTTTCTCTATTGCTCCCTGACATCTGGTGGCAGCAGCAGGTAGTGCGCTTAATTTGTGTAAAATCTTGCCCAAGGGCCAACCTCAGACAGCAGGTCTTGAATCTCCAGGAGCTTTGAGGGACCCAAACTGACTTGGCTCGCGATACTGCATTTTTTTGGTTTCTTTTTTCCTCTGTTTGTTGGTTTTTTTCTGCCTGGGTACAAACACTTCCAGAAGAATGAGAGTAGAGCAGGGCGGATCTTTCAGTAAAATGGTATATTGTGTCAGCATATGCAACTTCTGAAGTTAAATGGTGAGCTAGAGTTACATAGTGAATCCCAACTTCCTGATTAAAAACACTGTCTGTGAAATTTCATTAAGAGCTGCTTTAATGTATGGAGCATAAGCCCAAAAAGAGCAGTGCTGCAGAAGAGGTAAGGGCTTCTGGCTGTCTCGTTTTCTTGCTCTAACAACTTAAGTTACAGTTTGCCAGGCTGCTCTGAAGAAAAAGGCTAGGTCTGGAAACAAAATGACCCCATCATCCTCGGCCACAAAGTGAATTATATGTGCTTTTTACTAGAAAACGTGGGGTCTTTTCTCCATTTCTTTTCCTTCGCTTCGCTTCTGAGTGCGAGCTGAACAGAAGCAGAATTGGGGAGGGAACCTGCAGAATGGATGGCAGATGCACAAGTGTGTTGCAGGGGCAGTGGTAAATGGCACCTCCAGCTCAGGGGCTTGAGTTTTGCAGGACGGGCAGTTTGCTTTGTAAAGGTTGCTCTTCTGCTCTCTGCTTTCCCTTGTAGTACCTGCTTCTATCTTGTCAGTGGGTAAGGGTGGCGAAGGCATCGCTGGGAATGTAAAGTGACAGTGATTGTTTTTTCAAATTAATTTTGCATATTGCCACTCTTGTGCCAGCTTTGGGTTGAGTGCTTGAAAAAATCTCTTTTTTTCCTCCCTAATCTCCAGAAAGAGGATGTGAAACTGGCCAGCTGGTACCTGTAAGCATATTCCCTATGGGCACTATGCTGGGCCGTGAGAAGTGCCGTGCACAGGATGGGTTTTTCTGCCCTGGTTCCTGTGCTTACACCCCGTGACATCTTGCCTGTCCGTGTATGTGGACCACATGGTACTGTAAGCAGTTCGTCCCCTGTTTTTGTAGCAACAAAACGAGCTGATGGCCATGAGGATCTCTTTTTGTTGTTTTGTTCTGTGAGTTTTTCTTGGTTGCTTGGTTGTTTCCAAATCCCTTTTCTTACCGGAATGGTCTAGGAGATTGCACAGTTCTTACTTCTGAGGCACAGTTGCCATTTATTCATCACTATGACTTTTATGGCATGGTAGATTACAGTGTTTTCTAATTTTTGGCTTTCATTGCCAAACGGCCTGGAAGCAGAGCAGAAACAAGGATGGCTCTTTGAACGGTCCTGCTGTTGTGCCCAAAGCAAACCTGCAGTGAGTGCCAAGATTTATGTCCATCAGCATTGAACTTTGAATAGAAGAGAACTTAAAGATTAACAAGGCTCAGCAGATGGGACAGCTTCGTTGCTCCGAAAGTCCCTGCCGTGGCCTCACTGCGTATGACTGGGTATCCAGAAAGAGCAAACAGGGTGAGCTCTGGTCAGGTTTGCAGCCCCAGAATACTAGAACAGGCTTGCATTCATGTGGATGGGGAGAATGGCTTTGTCCAGGCCAGCAGAAGACACAGTCTTCTGGGCCAGCTGTGTTCTCCTGGAGGGCAGCTCCACGTTGTGTGTCTCTTGCTCATAGAGCCAACCATTGGCCAAAAGGTCTGAAAGCTCCAGAAATGATGTCAAGACAGCAAGAGAAAACAACATACATTGTGCTTATCAATCCGTGACGTTGAATATTTCAGGCATCTGGCTCCTCTCAGTGACCTCAGGTGTTACCCTTCTAAAAGAAGAAATCGATGTCCCCATTCTGTCTGTCTGCTGACATGTGGCAGCTGTAGAAACGCGTTTGAGTATGTGTATTTTAGGGGGAAGTTATGCCCTGTCTTGCCAACGTGACTGTTTCCTGTAGGCAGTTTATCTCGGGATACCTCAGGAAGCCTGTGTCTCTCCCACCACAGTCTCTTCCGGGGCCTGCAGCCTTACAGCCATGGACCGTTCTCATGACAGCAGAAAAGTTAATCTTCCCTGAGTTTCAGTGGCTCCATCTTGCCCAGTAAGACAAGGAGTTCCGTGCAAAGTCTGGAAAACACGGAGACTTTGCAGGCAGCATCGGCAGCGCCTTTCCCCAGCTAGAATGTTGCAGGGAAACTGCCCCCCTTCTAACCTCATCCTTGTTCAAAGTGTCAGTATTCCTGTGTCACCGAGCACAAGCCCCTAAAAACAAATGAAGTTTGCAAGCAAGTTTATTACACTGAATTTTATCCAAGTCCATTATAGCTAACTGTGTAAAGCATTTCCCATATGTGTTTTCCCACTGTGAAAAACAGTCAGTTTTGATTAGTTTTTTTTTTAAAAGGAGCATTCAGAATGAGGAGTTCAAAGGAAGCTCTTGTTTTGTGACAGAGGGAGAATGAGCCTATGGAAATGCCACAAGTCTCTCAAGTCATAAAACTGCCCTGTTTCATCTTTCAGGATCAACATGGCTTAATCTTGACTCTAAAAAAAAAAAAACAAAATTACTGTTCACTAGAGAAACAAGTGGTCATCACACAAAAATCTCTGCTGAGTTGTTTTGTGAGAAG
Organism: Nothoprocta perdicaria; assembly: GCF_003342845.1. Classification (NCBI taxonomy): domain Eukaryota; kingdom Metazoa; phylum Chordata; class Aves; order Tinamiformes; family Tinamidae; genus Nothoprocta; species Nothoprocta perdicaria. Next base: position 4,025,829 of record NW_020455743.1, read on the forward strand.
ATGGCAGTTGAAAAGATGGGGCTTTTTTGCTGAACTCCGGGTTGCCCTGGTCAACCTTGTCTTGTAGAAGGAGGGGGGTCCTCTTGATATCAACTATCATCTTTTCATGTCACAAAGAAGATCTTCTGTTCTCCTTCTTATCTGCTGCCTTCTGTATGGATGGCAACTAAACTTATTATGATGAAATGTTGGGCTTTGTGCACTGCAGTCGTTCCAAATTCTTCCAACATATAGACCGCTCCTTAACAGAGAGGTTGTTTCACATAACTTTAATATTGGGTAATGCCCCCAAAGTAGTTACAGCTCTCCCTTCTATATGAAAATAATGAGTTCATGTATTTTGGCTCCATTTACGGCAGTTTAGGAATTGGGTCTAAGTAGTGCAATAAGCCTCGTGTGTCAGGACAGCTCTCTGTTTGCTGTTGCTGTGCATGGCGTGTGACTTGAGAGCTGACAGTGTGGCATAATTTTAAGAGCTGTCCCAGCACTTAGTGTTTTTAGCACAGCTCTGGGGAAAAGTGACTTGGGAACCTGTCACCACAGGGCTAGGAAGTGTTGGCAGATGCAGATTGATCCTTTTGTATATAAAATGTCTCGACACTGAGGTAAAAGATTTTAATTTAAAAGATTAAAATTTGAGAGAGATTTTTGCTGTCCAGTTGTGCAGTAGGTCAAGGTCGAGTCCCAGACCATCATACCTGGCACCATCTATGACAGGCTGCTGCAGATACACACGTACATACCTCATCTGTTGCTGTGAGGAGCACAAGAGAGCTCCCAGAAGATGCCAAACCACAGGTCGATGCGTGTCCTATATTACGTGCAAACGTCTGGAGACAAAATGGTGACCAAGCCATCTTAAAGATGGATTATCAAGTTTATCTCTAATCTTGCAGGCATTTAAGCCCATAAACTAGATCCCTAGTGTTGTCTTTAGAGGGCAGCAGGGTTTGTGTATTTTTCTGAAGCAGGGCTGCCTTACATTCTTCTTGTCTCACCTCCTTGAATTTTCCGTGCTAAATAGCTAACTATATTGTTTTGAGCATTTTGTTTTACGGTAAAACAGGGGTAGCTTGAAGGTATAACAAGAATATTAGCCAGTTGTAGTTATAGCAGTAAGCACTTGCCTACCATCACTGCTTTTCTTCTCATCTCTTAAAAAATAGATATTACTAAAGCACTTTGGGCTGTACAGATCAACTGTGAAGTATCAACAGAAAAAAACTGTGGTGATGTCTGTCTGCTTTCCTTCTCTCTTTTCGTTTCTTGCTTTACTTCATTGCTGTTCATTCCCTTGTCAGGGAAGTCTTCTCTCTTTTCCCAGTTCCTTGCTATCACAGCTAATTCCAAAGGGAACTGGCAGGAGGCTTGGTGAGGCTCATGCAGCAGTAAACCCATGTGTGTGTGGTGTGTAGTTCTGTCTTGTTTGCCGTTTTCCTGCAACTGCAATGCACTGGAATTGCAGGAATTGCAATCTGCTAAGGGATAAGGATTAGAAACCAGAAGATAGAATTCATCTTGCTTTCATCACGATGGTGGATCATTTTCCACTAATACACTCAGGACATTTGGATGGCAATGGGAAGAACATGGAGGAAAAGCCTCCAGGAAAGACATCTGGGTTACTATTCATGTGCCAAGAAAAAAAAAAAATAAAACCATAGCCAGTGCTGTGTGTAAAGTGGTGGGTCTGGTCAGCCTGTGGTGTCCTGCTGCATGACACAGGTGTCCTGCACGTGAAGCAGTGGTGGAGGCCTCTCGCAAGGAGGAGCGGCAGTGTGCAAAGGGCTGCTCTCTTACATTACTTAAGCCAAATTTGAAGCATGCTGTTTTATTTTTGAAAGGAAGTGTGCTGAACCAATGGATGTTGTTGGGAATTGAGGTGCTGCATGGATGTTGCCATCACAAAATTCAAGGGAGGCGTGAGAAGGGAGCTGCGGCAAGGGCTGAACTCATCCACGTCTCTGAAGAAGGAAGAGCAGAACGTGGTTGTAGCTACACAAATCCACCCAGATGCCTCAGCAGTTCAGCACTCTTCTTAAGTGTGTTCCTGATATGAAAAGAAAGGGTTCAGTGTAGAGCAACGAAGATAATCGATTAAGGGACTGCAGCATCTGTCTTATGAGGAAAGACTAAGTGAGCTGGGCCTCTTCAGCCTGGAGAAGACTGAGAGGGAATCTGATCAATATGTACAAAAACCTGAGGGGAGAATGTAAAAAAGATGGGGCCAAACTCTTCTCAGAGGTGGCCAGAGATAAGACAAGGGACAATGAGTACAAGTTGCACCACAGGCAGTTCCATCTCCATGTGAGGAGGAACTTCTTTCCTGTGAGGGTGCCAGAGCCCTGGCACAGGCTGCCCAGGGAGGCTGTGGAGTCTCCTTCTCTGGAGATCTTCCAAACCCGCCTGGATGCCGCCCTGTGCCCCGTGCTCTGGGTGTCCCTGCTGGAGCAGGGGGTTGGACTGGATGAGCTCTAGAGGTCCCTTCCAACCACTCAGTGAATGCTAGTGTGGCCATGAACATGCTTACTTCATGTTGCCTAAAGAGATCCATTTTGGTCCTGTTAGAAGCAATTTAAATCAGTCCAGCTTTGTTTTACCAAGTGTACAGTGCATGGAGCCCGTGCACGTAAGCAGCGGGTTTCTTTGTAACAGAAAGGGCACGAGAGCTGTGGTGTTCGGGCCTGTGCGTGTCCTGGGGAGGCAGAACTTGGAGCTAACGAAACTCAATGAGGATCTGGCGCCGGAGTAATAGGAGCGAGTCGGGATTAGTGTCACTGCCATCCTTCTCCATATGCTTTGCCACAATGCAAAAGCCTTATAAGTCCCGTTTGATACAGAGTACCATCTGTAGGGGGACTGGGAGTAATGATTGATTAGCAGCACAGCTGACAGGCTGCATGTGTGTCACTTCAGCATGGAGTGACCCTCTTTCTTCGCTTCGAGCCGTGGCCCTTTGCTGTCCCCCTGCCCGAGGTTACGTTTCACAGAACACCTGGAGCCCCGCTGAGGACTCTGCCCTAGTAATCGGGTTGCTCTCGGCCATCCCTGCAGCCCCTCTGTAGCTTCTTGACAGCGTCCCCAGCGCTAGCTGCAGCGGTGCAAGCTCCTTCAAAGGGGAAAAAAAGAAAATAGCAGAGTAGCCTTGGGTAATGCTCATTCTGCTAATGTGCTTTGCCGTGATAAGAGGAATGACTGTCACTTGAGATAGCGGGGAAAGGAAATGAGGAATTTATGCAGCAGAGTGCCAGTCATGCTGCGCTCTTCCACGGAGCCGGCAGGTACCAGCAGTTGGTGGGAGAGGGAAGGTTGCACCATATCTGGGCATCCGTCATATTCCAGGCCACACGGACGCCTTCCCTTTGCTGTTCCTCCCTGGGAATGACCCAGCCAAGCAGAGACCTCAGCCGTACGCAGCGCGCCCTGGCAGCCCTGGTCATCGGGTCCCTCACGCTGGTGTGAGGTGCCGCTGCCCCGGGGGCTCTGCGCTCTGCGGTGCTTTCGGCCACCCCCCCTTTACCGGTCGTGTTTTTGGAGTCTGCTTTCTGTTGCCTGCTTAGAAGCCCCCGGTGCTGGAGATGCCGAGCTCGGCTGCAGCGGCGGGCAGGTTCCCTTGCAGAGGCTGCTCAGGCGCCTCTCCTGCTTCCTCCCGCCCGCTGCATCCTCACCGCCAGCAGGAAAGCGGGTCACCGGGAAGCCAGGCATGTACGTAGCAAAATGCACATGTTTTGTCCTGCTTTATTCTTCCCAGGAGAGAGAGGAGAAAGAAGGAGCTGCACTGGAGAAAACAGATTCCCTGGCTCCCTGCTAATCTCCTGGCCGGATGGGCAATTTTCCGTGGAGAGCGTTACCCTCCTGTTTCCCACGTGCTGCCCCTGAGGTGCTTGCAGAACAAACGCAATCTGCTTGGGAGCTACCCTGGGAATGAAGGATGAGAAGCACGGACGCGTTTTTCAGAGCAGAGAGTAGAGCTGAGGAAAGGACTTAAGCTGTTTTAATAAACTGAATTTCTGTCCAGGGTTTCCCAAGATAAAACCACTGCGCAAAGTGTATGACGTTTAGCTGCGAGTTTGCATAGGGTAAAAGTGTTTAGGTCTGATTAAGATATATTAAAATTACGGTAATTGATGTAATTCAGTTGGGTTTTGATCGTCCAACTGTGATTTTTTTTTGTTGTGTTTTACCTCTAAATTGCCATAAAGAAAATACATTTAATGAAGAACAACTTCTGGTCAAATATTTACTGCATTTTCTCAGTATGTCTTAAATGCTTAGGCTTAATTCAGACCTAAGTATTAATAATTGCATTGTATTCATTTATTTTTAACTTGACTCTCAGCCTGGAAGCAGCCAAGCAGAAAAAGTATTTAATAATAGAGAAACTTAGAGGAACGGTGCCCATAGCCCAGTGCTTTGAACAGCCTTCAGCAGAAACGATTAAATGCTACAGTTAAGCTGGGAGAGGAGGGGGCAGAAGGCAGACGTCTGATCCACTTAATGCAAAGTATAAATTGATGTCGTTTTAATTTTCTTATAAGATTTACCACTTTACATGTAAATACCAGCCAGCGATGTGGGCTGTGTTGGGTTTTCTATTCACAGGGCCAATGTGTTCATCTACTGGAACTTAACTGATGGCCCTGAGTTAAGGGGAGGATAATAAAAAGCTGTGGGGGGAATAATGGGAGGCTTTAGAAATGAGGCAGGGGGTTAGAAGATAGAATACAGTGTAATTTTGGAGGTAAAACTAGAGTTGACATTAACCGTTTATTTCTGGGCATCTGGCTGATCAAATGTTTGCATGACCGTTAGCCCGTAATTGTTAGACCTGCTGTCCTTCCGTGCAGGATTGGGTTTGTGTAAATATGCATGCAGAAAGCAAACAGTTCTCCATTCCGGGCAGCGTGATTTGTGTGCGTCTTAGTTTGGAGCTGAACGGCTTTTATTTCTGCTTTAATTCCCGGGTATTTGGTTCACGAGTTGCTCTTTTTCAGAAAGCAATATCAAAATAGGAGCATTCGTGAGAAGCTTAGTGATAGGAGAGAGTTTAAAGAAACAAGCAAAGAGCATCCTAGGGGAACCTTTTAGTAAGGAAAATCAGGGTAAAGTTCTGAACGATTGTATGAAAGCTGTCATCGAGCAATACTGTATCTGTACTTAAATTCCATTCGCTATAACCGATTTTTAATCTAAATTTTGTTTTGTTTTTTGATTTTTGTTTTTTTTTGTCTCTACCCCAATTACTTTGAGAACTTAACCTTCCTGCTTAGCAGAAATGGTTGCAGGAGCAATGCTGACAGCCTCATGACTGTAAAGAAAGAAAACAGCTAGGGAAAGCACACTGCTAATACCAGCTGCCATAGAAACACTCGGGCATTTCATGAGCTGCAGAGACAACAAGGAAGACCGTGTTGGAGTAGCGATGGTGAATGGAAAATTGGCAATAGGAAGCTGATAAGGATGAAGGGCTCCCAACTGCACCCTTGTTTGATGGTTTTTGTGTTTGCATTTCCATCCTGCTCTGATTGCAGGTCTCCAAGACCACCTCATGGCTGAGTAACCCAACCTCGACAAGGCAAAAGAAACCCCCAGTGAGGAACCCCGAGCTCTGCGGCCCCCTGGTCCCCGTCAGCCCCACAGCAGCCAGGGCTCTGTGAGCAGGAAGCGCGGATCGTTCCTGGAGGCCTGGTGGTCAGAATGTCACCGATCCGGTGCCCTTGGCAGAGGACGTTGAACGTGACCTTTCCCTTACAGGAATGCTCATCCCGAGTGTTTCTAGTTAGATATCTATGTTAAAGATCCATTGGAAATGTAATGTTTCTGTATTGAAAGAATGAGGGTAGGGAGCGGAAGGATTAGATGGTTTGGCATGATATGCTAAAATAGATTAAATAAATAAATAAAAAAGAGCACATGCCAAGGGATGTGGGAAATGGGACAGAGGTGTGACATTGAGAGCACTGGTGATATTTGTGTAGAGGCAGATTTTTGGTATTTGTGATGTACCTGAAACTACAGGTAGGGCCTGGTGTTTTCAGATGCTCTGTGTGGATCTCAGTGTGATAAAAGACAGTGCTTGGACACCGGGTGTCTGATTTTTCTTGTGCTCTCCCCTCTTAGTTCAGTACTGTGGCACATTGGAAAATTTCTCCATTTGCATGCTGAGCTGCCTGTAAATAGAGCCAGGGATAGCCTGGTTTGTGGTAGCCAGGAAGGCTGCACCCTCTGTTTTACTGTCTCCCCGTGGTTGAGTGAGGTGCTCTGGCCTTGTAGGTAACGCTCAGGGTCTCGTGTCAACTGTGTTTGTGGCCTGAGGAATTAATGGAGGAAAGAAAGGACATGGGAGTTTGCGGTTCTGGCTGAGCATTTAAGCACCCAAAACCAGTTGAAAGAAGTGTGTCGTTGTCTAGCAAGCGTGCAGGGTGCTCAGTCTTCTGAGCCATTATTTCAGGGTATCTGCAGTCAAGCAGTCATTTGCTACGTGTGTGTGGGTGCTCGTTGTACTTGGAAAGGCTACACATTTGCTTATGTATTAAAAAAGGGGAAATGAGATCTGAAGACTCAGTTCAAGTAGTGCTGAAGGGGTTTATTCAGCAAGCCGAGGGCTTGATGCTCCCGAGATCGGGCTGGAAAGCATGGCAGGCGCCGTCAGCATGGAATAGAAACCCCGTAAACCGCAGTGAGATCTTCCCCACAAGAATTCCCACATCCGCTCCTGCAGCCAGATCTAATTTAAACTGGCTGTTGCTCAGAGGAACGTGGGTCATGCATGCTTGCAAAGAAGGAGCTAGAGCATGACTGGGGAATAAGCTCAGAACTCGCGCTGGATTCGTGCCACTGCTGCAGGAGGAGGAGGACCCCGCGAGGCACGTGGAGAAACTGCAGTAGATGAGCACCCGCCAAGGAGGGGTCCATGGCATCTCCTTACAGGTCCCCACGCGTGGTCATGCACGTGAGTTTCAATGACTCAGTCCAGGGACGTGGATTTGAAGGGGAAAAAAACAAATCTTAGTAAAAAATTTGCAACTTTCGTTCCTGTCTTGCCTTTGCTACTTGTGCAGGCTCTGCTCCTGGGAAGTGATGTCCGAACGGCACTGTAGGCATTTGCTGCTATGCACTGTGAACACAGGGTTCTCCAGGCTTCTTGGCAGCGTGGACCTCTTCCAACTTGGACATATCTGAGGGCTTAGGTTCTTCTCAGTGCTGCCTGCAGGTCAGGGAGAGCAGAATTCTGCTGCAGAAAGCCTGGATCTGGGCCAGTCATGTAAAAAAGAAGTCTATATGTTTTAAAACACTGAAAAGGATCTGCCATGAATACATATTTTGTGGTATGTAGATATTTCTAGAGCTGTAGAAAGTCAGGATTAGAAGGCACCTCCTCATGGAATGATTCAGACTTGCTATGACGACAGAAAACTACATTGTCTAATGCCTTAATATATTGCCCAAATCTATCTCAAAGCCAACTGGGAATCACCCTTATCAGTCTTGTTGAAAGGTTCCTCAGACACTGTGGGTTAGACACCTTGTTTTATTCCCAGATTAAGGAAAAGGGGAGCCAGCTGAACTAAATTGCAGTCAATCTTATTCTCAGGTGTAGCTGTGTACAGCAGAGCAAGCCACCCTCTTTGGATCCTGCCTCATACAGCAGACTCATCAGAGGTGGCAGATCCTAGCACCTCTTCTCTGCATCTCTTTCCTTAGCTTATTCTCATTTTGTCATCCTTGAACATGACAACCAGACTCATAGTCTATTCCATAGGAGTCGTCATTGGTGCTTCGTCCTGTATCACTCATTTTTTCACTACGCCTGCTGGAAATATCTGCTTTGCAGCAGCTTTTCTTGCACCTGCATTGCATCAGTAGCTATTCACCTGTTTGCCCTCGAAGCACCTGATAAGGTTTCTTTCATCTGCAACTCCTGACTGCTGCATCTACCATATTGTGGAGGACTCTGTGTTAAAACAGTGAGTTTGTTGCTTCTGCTTGGTTTGAAAACTCATCCATTTCCTCCAGTACCAGACAGTGTTTCTGTGTGAAAGTGTTGGCCTGTTGCATCACCCATAAACTTTCCTGAGGATACTCCTAAGGTATTGGCAACGTTCCTTTATACAAATAAGTCTACTCCAATGCTTGCAGAGTTTCTCCAACTCCAAATAATTTCCCGCTCAGCAAAGGTTGTTGCGCCTTCTCCCTTCCTTTATCATCAGCCTATGTCTGTACAGCTTTCCATTCCCTTCTCCATGTGGTGCTCTGTCAGGTGATTTACTGAGAGGAACTTGGGTGGTTCCAGTCGTGTATTTCTTGTATAAAAAATGAGTTAGCTTTCCAGAAAGATTTCTGAGGGTTAATCTGCAATAAGTAGGTCAACATGCATGTCATAACACTTCCTACTTACCTCGAAGCCTTAATTTACTCCAGCAAGTAAGGCAAAATAGAAAAAAAAAAAAAGATTCTTTTTTTTTTTTTAATGTCTGTTTCAATGAGCAAAACAATCATTTGCTTCATTTAGCAATAGTGGGCAATATTGCTACAGACTCACGCTGGTGACCTCTCTTTGAAAATTAATGCTGGCTTTAAATTTTGAAAGGAATTTCTTAACACTGATGCATTCTAATGAGACATTATCAGTTTAAAAGTAATAATGAAGAAAATACCTCGCCAGTAGCTTGCTGCCAGGTGCCAGCTGTTCCAAATGGGGCAGACAGCAGCACGTGGTTACTGCAGTGTGCCTGCCAGTAAATGCGAGGGGAATTTTTTTCCTTTTTTTTTTTTTTTTTTTTTTTTAATCGGGAAGGATTATGGCATCTCCCTCTAGAGATTTTACTTTCCCTTATCTTTGCTTTTTTAAAGAGTATGAATCATGTAATGATGCTACAGGGATGTATTTCATTCTGTTGTCTTTGAAATATCCGTTTGAAGTATCCCTGTAAATGAAAGCCCTTTCAGTCCTGAGTTTTGTTGGCAAGTCTGGCCAGGTGGCACCTTTTGGTCCCTCGGCTACTTTGGGCCTTTTCTTGTGTTCTTGGGAGATCATCTCCCTATAGCAAGTTAGCACAGAGGAAAATTTGGCTGTGGTTGGGTTCCCTATAAGGAGGGATGGGGGAAATATGTGGAAATGACTTTCTTTTCATTGAAGCTTAAGCTTAGCCTTACTTTGGAAGATACTCTGAGTATTGTTCATATGATCTGCGCAAGTAAGTAAGAGAGCGTAGTGAAAAACAGAGTACCCAGGTGTGGATTGTCCCAGCTTTCCTCAGCGTATGCCCAACGGCGGGACTCAAAGTCAGCATTAACTAAACCTACAAACTTATTTTATTTTATTTTTGAAACGTTTGATTTGTGCTTCTTAGCACATCCTTACACCTTAGCACATCCTTACCTTTGATACTTCATGTAAGGCCAGAGTCTTTCATAATGGAGTTCAGGCAGTGTTTCCATGTTTGCAAATAGCTTCTCACATTCTTATTTTCCAAAACCAGTAACTCCCTTTAACCATAATGAGCTAGATATATGTTTTGAGTCTTTATTTTCTAAGATAACAACATTGGCCTAATTTCAGATGTAGGAAGTACTGCCAGAAGATCGTCTCAACAACGACTTTGAAGCTGATCAAATAATGAGCAAAAAATAGTTTAAGAAAACTAAGACAGTCACGCACATGACTGCAGGACTGTAAAGGCTTGTCAAAAAATGACTTAAATGACTTAAAAAACAATGTATTCTTTGGTGGAGGAGAAGGGGAGTAGGACTAATGAATGAGAAGTGGGTTTTTTTGCGATATCCCCTCTCCTTCCACCACCCTGGCACAACAAGAACCAGTCACCCAGGGGTGAAACTTCAGGGTGTAATCAGCACTCCGAATACCACGGAGTTTTGAGTTTTTAACCCTCGCGGCGACGATTACTCTATTCACATTAGCCAGCCCCTTTGGGGAAGTAGGGGGAGCACAGAGTACCTTTTTTTCCGGGGGAGCATTTTTAAATGCCTCATTTAGCTCGTTTGACGGAAGCCGAGGCTCTGAGGGACGTGGTTTCCCGGGCGTGGGTGTTCACGGTTGGACCCGATGGTGCTGAGGGCCTTTTCCAGGCCTAGTGACGTGCCGGTTACAGGCCTGCTGGTGGGAGGCGCTGGCGCTACCCTGTGGAGCCTGCTGCGTTGCCCTGGCATTCCCAGGGGATCCCCAAGGGAGCTCCCTGGAGGAGCAGCTCACATCCATCTCCACCGTTATTTATTGACTTCCCTTTTCCTGTGGGGCTGGCGTTTACAAGCCAGGCACGTGCAGCCCTTGTGCTGGGGAGCCCGCGCGCCGGGCGGGCTGGCCTAGGAGACGATACCCAGTACCTGTGAGGAGGAAAAACCATGGAGAGGGAGGAAAGCAGCAGCCAAAGCTGCAAGCGGATGACAGAAAGATGGCAGAAGATGCTTAAAAAACTTTATTTTTCATCCAAAGTGGGGAAGAAATATACCAAAACCATTCCTGTCACAAACCAAATCTTGGCTAATTTTCTTCAGGAAAAAACATTTTTGCTCTTTGAGCTTTTTTTCCCCCCCCACTACTTATTCTATGTTTTTCCATGCTCCTTTATTTATCTTCATTTTGCTGTTGGTCTCTCAGTAAGTGTGTGTGTTGGTGAGTGAGGTTCATCCCTTCACTGCGCAGTGTATCTTAAATCTTATCTTTGCAGTGTATCTTAAATATCTTTTTGAAGATCTGGCTCCATTTCAAATGAAAAAGGCTCATTCTCGTTAAGTTGTTACGTGTCTATAGATAGTGGTCTAGATCGTCACCTTCCTTGGTGTGGCATGTTTTGGGATGACTTCTACTGATAACCAAGACTAGCAGGCAGTGCTGCTGCTGCAGTGCAGCAAAATGTAGCATTTGCTGCAGTCAGTCTTCATGGTATCTATATTTATAGCTGAAACACCGAGATTGGTAGAGGTATGCATGGAAATACGTGTCATGACTAGAAGCGGCTTTTGTTGTGTATTTTCTCCCTTTGACTCCTAGAAAGTACCTGGCTCCCTAAAATTGTCCTCAGCAGTGTTTGAGCAAGATTGCTGCCCAAAAGCTTGCAATTTTGCGGAGCTATCAAATCCATTTATTAATATAATTCATATAACAAATTGAGTCTTTGATGTTTTTATAATTAAGTAGGATATACCACTTTCATGTATGAGTGGAAACGTGGCAATGAAAACACTTGTGTGTTAACGTGATTGGCAGCATGAAATGGAAAAGGGACATCTAGTCTTTCCCAGCAGTGTTTTGTATTAGGGTTATATGAGGATGATGATGATGATGGTGATGGTGATGTAGGAAACTGTTCGGTTCTGTGTTTTGCTGTTACCTCGCTCACCGATCCTGCTGCTGTTGTGTCCTTGGGCATCGGCTGGAGCCAGATAGCAGGGCAGATCTGGGGACTACGTCGCCTTCTGGAGCAAGTCACAGCACAGAGTTAGGTGGCAGCTGCTAACAGCATGCCTTAGGAGCTGGTGAACTGAAGTAGGAAAGCTTGGTAAAAGTATGTAAAAGGGAGAGAAACTAGGCATTTGTATAGCTCCGGCACAGCTTTTTAACGCCTTCCATTTTCTCTCGTTTGTAGATGGCTCCCTAAACTGGAACAATTCAAGATCATAGATGGGGCTTGAACAAAAATGACTGACAACAATGCAAACATTAATTTTAGTACAGCCAGTCAAATGAAGTAAAACAGAACGATCTGGATAATGACAGTAATATTATCTTGCCTTACTGTTAATATGAATACTAGCAAAATAAATATTGGATGTCAGTAAATAAAGCATTATTATACTAGCATGAAACCTCCCTTCAAAGTGTAATTCTTCTTCAGAAAGAGGTGATGGTTTTCTTTAATCTCTTCAATGGGAGCTCTGCACTGAATCATTTCCTTTAATTGCTGTTCTAAAACATATAACAGGTTTTTTAATGCCTGCTTTTTATATTTATCTTTTTACTTTTCATTAGTTGCAGTACTTCCATTCAAGCTTGAAAAGGAAATTGCCTCCTCAACATATTTCTTTTCTGCTCTGTGTAAACACAGGCTTTTTCATTAGCCCCATTGGCAGTGAAGCTGGAAGTGCCCTGAGAGGCTTTCACCACTTGTCTCCGTCACAGGCATCGTAAAGGAACCTTGGAGGATCTGCCGTGGGGGACAAACCTCATCTCTTGCTCTTGTTCTGGGCAGCTTATCTCACCTTTGGGGGACTGATCAGCAAAAACTGGTGGAATTCACTTTCACTGTCATGTGACTGTGTCCTGGCTGGAAGGATTTGGGCAGCAATTACGTCAAGCTTCTCCTGCCGTAGTTATAAGAGGCTGCGTCAGGGTGAAGCCCGAAGGGGAGCGAGGGGCAGGCGGCTCTGCCCTGCCCTGCCCTGCCAGGGGCTGCCGTGGGGCGCGGAGGGCCCCGTCCCCACAAGTCAGAGCCTGCAGCTCTGTGTGCCCTGCAGCTCTGCGGCTCCTCTGGAGCCCCCGGCACCCCCTGCGCTTACGCGATTCAGCTGCCTCGGCTGTTCGCTTTGATTGCAAGTGGGTTTGGTTAGGAAGCGCGCTGGTGTTGTGTCAAAGCCTGGTCAGAGCTGGTGAGATGAATAGGAAGAAAGAAGTCTTCAAATATTTAAAAATGAATCATCCTTAATAGCAATAAGGTATGCAAGGTCTGGTGTAATTGAATACATCATTTGAAAACCTTGCATAATGTAAAACAGCTTTTTTTTGTTCTTGCATTTCTTCTTTCCTCCTCCTGCTCACAAGATGTTATGTTGCTTGCTTACATAAAGGGACAGTGTTCAAGAGGTGCAGGGTGGAATAAACTTGGAAGGTGCTAATTTATACTCCCCAGCTTTGGGAGGAGAGGGCAGAGTGAGAGGACTGTGCTCCTTTCGAGAAAGGTAAAGTATGAAGGAGAGAGGAGCAAGTTAGCTGTGCATACTGTATGTAGAAATCTATTGCTAGGTTTGGGGCTTTTTAAAAAATCCTCTGCAAATCTTGCACTGCATCTGAAAAAGCAAGAGGATTACTGTGTGGAAGTTGCAGGTTTTTCACTGTTGGTGACGAGGGAAGTTTCAGAGGCCACGTGGAGTCACTTCAGGGAGTGCAAATGCGGCTGCTGCATCCACGGCCCTGTGAGGCTCTGTGACGGTTTCCAGAGCAGGTTGGCTAAGGTGAGGGAGAGCAGTAGTGCTTGGGACTCCAGAGGAGCTGTGGCAAAACTCCGGGGGGAAATAGGAAATCCTGCACGTGTTTCACAGCTTCCGAGGCCACAGCATAGAATCAAATGGGTGTAGTGAGGAGAGTGCTACGATCAAACTAGCCTTTCTGGTGGCCTTGCAGTCCTGACACGGGAAATGCAGGTGCACATCAGTTTGTCCATTTATAGGGGGGCTGTAGGATGTGACTCAGTAGCTCTTGTAAACCGAAATGAAAATTATAAACTTAAAAAATGTTTGAATTTACAGTAGAATTTGTACAGATCTGGCTGGAGATGACCAAGAATTTCTGTCTTGAAAGAGTGCTAAAGTGCAAGCAAGAGAGTCACTTCTGTGTTATCAGCAATCTGGTAATGCTATTATGATTACCTACTGTTTTCTATTATGAGCTTTTTTTTTTTAAATCAAACTGCAGAACTTTAGATAACGGAGCTGAAATTTTTAAGGCTCTATTCCTGCTTCTAACTGACTTATTTTGCCCTTTTTTTCCTCTCCACTTGGAATTTAACAAATTCTGAGGTCAAAGCTAAATGAAAAATGTGATTTTTAACATGAGAACATATACTTACCACACTAAGAAGTATCAATATTTTCTTTAAGACACTGAAGCTTCCATGCTTCCGCTGCGAAGGAACAACTTTTGTGTGAAGAATATGCCTTTATTTTCATACACGTGCCAAAACCACGAACACAGGTACTCAGGTGTCTAAACCCATTAAGTGACAGTTTCCGTATAGATAAATATAAAATACTTGCATTTCTAATCTATAATATAATTCAGGGAGTTTTTCATTGTTGTTTTGGTTGCAGCTCATAAACTGTTGCAAAATACTGTTTATGAACGAAAGACTGGCAGATGTTGGGATGGTCATTTTGAATTTATCTTTTTTTTTCAATAAGGTGATGTTGTTGTAGCAGTTGTAGATTTTTAAGGAATATGTATTCTAAAAATCAGTAAGTCCTACTTGCATGCTGCACAAACAACTGTTTTTTTTAACTTTGGAAAATGGTAAGAGTTGGCAACTCCCAGTATCTGTTCACTGTGTGGACTATAGAAGAACTTGCAAATTTGAATTTCGTCTGTTTCCTTCCTTCTCCTTCTAGTTTTTAGGAAGATATGACTTGGGAGAAGCACTTTGGTTATTAAATCCATCACCCAGCAGTGCGGAGAAGTCAAAAGAGCATCTGTACACCACAGTTCTTGGGAACGCCTTCCTGTTGGGATTTGGGGCAGATGTTTCCTTCCTCTCCCTGAAAAAGCATTTGGGTATTAAAAAAAGCCGCTTCTGGCTTTGACTTTGACTTCTTTAGTAGGAGTGGCCCATGAAAAACAGAGCTGTAAGCAAATGAAAACCAGCAGCGTGTAGACACAGAGCCAGGGTGCTGCATCCTTCCCTGGGACAGAGCTGGGTTATCTGGAGGTCGAACAAATGACGCCTTTCTCCTCCGTAGCTCTGCCCTGCAAATATTTTTGCTGCCTTGGATGCATGTTACTTTTGTCTGGAAGGAGAGGCAGTAGCGTGTGTGGATATAGATGGTCATGGAAGGTAAAACAGCCCCTTGGTAAGAATGACAGCTCTCTGCTAATAAACATAATTGGGCGAATGTAAATAGCTTGTGGTTTTTAGATAAAACAGGATCAATGCAGTAGGGATTTAGCTGCAATAATCACATGTTTTTTAAATGTTACAGAGAGCCCTTATCAGATAGCGCAGATGTATCCATGGTCAGAGCACGCTCGTTTTGTCCTGGCGCGCTTGTCCCTTGCCTTAAGTAGCCTTTCCTTGTCCTCAGTATGTAATCTCCTTATGGACAGACTCATATCCCCCATCCCTCCTGAGCCTCCTCATCTTCTGCTTCTGAGACTTTCCGCTCATCATCACTTTCCTGGAATGATGACGAGTGATCATCCTAGGAGCGATCATCCTAGGAGTGCTGCCCTGTCCCTGCTGCAGCTTCACCTCGTCTTTCCTGAGCTGAGGTAACTGGACTTAAACTCACCACTGCAGGTGCGGCTCAGTGCTTCCCTATGCAGTGGTCACGTTTGAAGTTTCTAAGGAAATATCTCACCTTTGGAAGTGTTTTTTTGGGGTTGCATGTGCCTGTTTCTCATACTTGTGTGACAGGAGTCGTTCCAGATGATAAACCTGAGTTCAGCTGCCATTGCCAAGTCATCATCCTCCTTTATTAGTTGCAAATTAGGAGCTTGAAATTTCTAGCATTGGTCACAGTGGCATGACCTTGAATTTGATGCTATTGAATTTCATCATGTATCTATTATTGAGCTATTCAATGCCATATTCAGCTATTTCCGTAGGAAATTAGGTCCACAGATTCTTGAATAGAGCATGGTTCAAAGAGAAATTCAGACCAGTGCTGTTATGTGCGCTCATTAATGAGCTTGTTAATTACCTTTTAATTCTTTTTAGGTTTTATTACTCTTAAATCTTAGCTTTATAAAAGCAGAAGATCAAAACCTGATAGTTTTGGTTTTCCTCCAGTTCCCACAGTTGGCAAAGTGAGAAGTCATTGAGTCTTGTGCTGCTACAGACATCATTATCATCTCTTTATATTAAGGAAGGAACTGTGTAAGACTAGTGAATATAATTCTATAATTATAGAAATTTCATAGCCATATGGACAGTGCAGACTAGTGTCTAGTGAATGATGGGACTGGATTGATATTACTCTACATCCGCCAAAGATGTTTTCAGTGCCCAGTAGACCTGGTTGCTACCCTCAGCCTCTGGACGTGTTCCTTGTAATGGTGTGATTGAGAACCTTTTCTCCATATACAAACTGTGTGCATATCTTAGATGGATGCAGTAATTCCCTGGAGGAGATTTTTTTCCTAAACTGGAAAGCAGCTCCCATTCACAGAAGCTCTTTTGCAGAATCTTTGCTGGCTGTATTTTTTTCTGATAACTTTTATGGTGTTTGCTGTCATCCAATACCTGTGCTAGCACAGAATAATGTAATTCTTTCTTCATATTTGATTCAGAATACACCTGTTTTCTTCCTCACTAGAACTGAGTGAACTGTACTACATGGTCACTTTACATTCGTTGCATCTTCTTTTTTAATTTGTTTTTATTCCTGTTGAGAGCTGAATAAGATCAGATGATTCGCTTGGGTTTAAAGTGGCCTGGTGTGATGCTGTGGTTTGTCTGAAAACTCTTACATGTGGAGACAGGGATTGTAACAGGGATCTTTCCCTGAATCTGAAGATCTTCAAAAGGGAAAGCTCCCATTCTTTGCCAGAGATGAAAAGGGCACAAGAGACCAGAAGGCTCCCAGCCTCTGCACTGGCCCAGCATGGGAAATCACCCCATCTGTTGAAGCTCACCAATGAATAGTAGAAGGGAAGAGCTTACAGAGAGCCATAACTCTCCTGGGATGTGGCTTATATGGTGAAGTCTTCCTTCATGAGTGAAGATGAAGACTTCCCTTATGAAGACTCATCGTCACTCATGAAGGAAGACTTCACCAAAGAAGATGAATGAAGATGAGGTTTTCACTCATGAAGGAAACTCAGAGTGACTGGATGCTTGGGACACTTGCCCTTCTGCATTTATGCTTGCATGCAAAATGCCAGACCTGAAGACTTTTTAGTTTTCCTTATACACATTCTGCCCTTTACACACGTGAGTCCCCTGGTCAAACGTAGATGGTGACTCCATTTCCTCTTCTTGACCTCTCCCATCCCCAATAGCACCTGGACCATTAACCTTTGCTTTAGTTAGGTTTGATGCAAGTGCCAGAGATTTCTTTCGGTCACCTACAGGAAAGCTATTCCCACTTTCCCGTTGCTAGCCTATTGCTCAGCAGGACTTCTGGAGCCCTATGCCCTGTGGTGGGTCTGATGGTGCTGAGTGCCCGTGGGACGTCCATCGCTCTGCTGCTCCCCGGCCGGCGTGGACACCAGTCTCCTTCCTCCTCCATCGACCTCAGGTGCCTAAACATGTGCCTCGAGATAAGCATGGAAATGCCTGGCTGAGGAGAGGCCTCACTCTGCAAAGACCCGGTGGGATTTGCACCAGCGCGAGGACTGCGTGTGCCTGACGGCCTTCGGGTGCTGGAGGAGGGCAGAGCAGGCAAAAGGGAGCCCGGAAAGGGATTTCGGGGAACCTTATGCCTTATAGGACAGAACATGGGTGCCTGCCGCCGCTAAATATGAACGTGCTGGCGCGGAGGGGCGGCGAGGCCCGGGGGGCGGCTCACACGTGGCCAGCGGCCTGGCCCGTGGGCCGCGCGCTCCCGCCGCACGCAGGCCGCGGCTCTGCTGCGTAGGATCCGGCTTAAACGGCTTCCCCGCCCTCGGGAAGGAGCACGGGAAGGCCGCCCTGGCTCCCTCCCCCTCCCGTTACGTGGTTTAGTTCGCAGGGCTGGATGCTGCTTATTTCTTCCTCTGTTTTTCCAGTCTGTAAGTTCTTCTCCCTTAGACATTCATTTATGCATATTTAAAGCTAAGTTTCAAGAAACCGGCACTGAAAGTTCCCAATAGGTATATGTTTTTGCATTTTATTTTTACCCAAAGACAACCACATTTTTCTTTTTCTGTCTTAGCTAACTTAAAAGACGCATCAATTAATAGAGCCACTGGTGGCTAAATAATAAAACAGAATATATTCTCACTTAATGAAGTATCTCATATAAAAAGGCATAAAGCTCAGAATGAAGAACTTTGTGTTTTCATGCTGGGAGATTTCCTTGCACTTCAGCAACTGCAAAGTGGAATAAGGCAGGGTTTTTACCATGAGATGGTTTATTATCACCGTTCGTTATCTATGTTAGCATGAAAATCCAGAATCTTTCTGCAAGTGGCATGTAATTAATGCTTTGCTTATAGCAAGAATCTAAAAGACAATGTTTTGCTACTGTATTAGCAAGAAATAATCAGTTTTGAGCCACACTACAAAGGTATTTTCAGGCTACTATGTGGTATCCCCTCGACATCACACTTTTGTTAATGCTTTTAGGATTTCTGGTGTCACATCCAGTTCTTTATTCCAAAGCAAAATAAATGACTCTTTCTCCCTGCCGTTAATTACGGGAGCATGAGCCTGTCCTCTTGGTTGCAAGGAGAGGTGTGGGAAGGCTTTAATCTTCTGTGTGATTTTTAACCTCTCTTTCTTCCAGAACGAGCAACACACATTTGATGGTTGTTTCCACCCCACCACTCCGGTCTGAAAGCATCATCAAACCTTGGTATATGGTTAGTGTGCGGATGTGTAGGGATTCTGGGAAGTTCCTGAACAATATATAGCATTGGGACTTGTAAAGAGAATTCAGTTAACTCTACCTCTTGTTGTTAAAGTAAAACTCTTCAAGGAAGTGTTAAACACACTCTTTTTTCTACTGTTAGTAGAACAAGTGCTATTAGTAGTGAATAGTCTGTTCAACTAAATTATCTGTGCTGTCTGTGATTAGCATTCACTTCCAGCACATACCTGAGAGTGGGATTTTTATTTCCTTTTCATACATTTTTTAAGCAGCAGACATTTTAATCTCTGAGGATATTAATCTGATAGCAGCTCACTTGTGACAAGTATTCATGTGCTTGTAATAGTGTTACAGCAAGGAAGAATGGCATACCTTTAAAAATATTTTTGAAGTGGGATACCAATCCACTTGTAGAAAAGTAGCTGGGAAAAAGCATAGTTTGTTAAACTGTACGTGAGTGTGTCCAATCGAAATTTGGCTCTGTATCCCAAGGCCATCATATCTGGTGCCTGTGCCGGGATCCAAACTCCATATGTCATCTGCTGAGTTGTGGGAGCCATGGCAGCATCCCCCCTTGCCACCGTTTGCACACACTGGCATTCGTGATGAAAACTGCAGCAGAGAGAGTATGGACCAGTGGTTTTAGTACCCGGGAATCGCAGCTTTGAGTGAAAGCAGCAAGAACTGTGGCGCATAATCTGTGTTCTGACAGTGTCTGGTGCTAGATGATTCAGCTTAACTCAAACCTATGGTGAGGGCGAAGGGGCAAACCAAGAGTCATCCTGCTGGGCATGAGGCATGTCTAACACCAAGGGCCAAGCCTAAGCCCAGGGAGTTTCTCCCTCTCTGGGCAAGACCAGCAAAGGTCAGCAGAGGGGAACCTCATGCAACAGATTCACTTCATGATGCTGTTCTTTAAATCTCGTGGGCAGGATTATCTAGAGGGGAAGTCCTTGTAGGAAAGGAGAAGAGGAGGAGAACAGGCTTAAGTGAGAAGACAAGGGAGATGAGAAATTGTCATGCTGAGCACTGGAGGGGGTGCTAGGAATTGCTGAAGGCAGGGATTGGAGGGAGCTGCAGTCGTTACTATTCCTGAATGGCTACTAAAGATGTCTGCTCCTAGTACAGAGCTTGCAAGTGGTCCAGAAATAGATATTAATTGGCTTTCATCTTTTCCTTGAGTTTCCTTGAGTTCAGTATAATATGCTGGATTAAAAAMAAAAAAAAAAAAAAAAAAAAAGAAGGAAGTTGGGTCTGAAATGTTTGTTTCTGTAATTATTCAGGAGTCTCTTTTGTGGTGGGAGGGATAGGTTTCATGCAAACGCATTTTAGCAGTAACACTGGGCAGTAACACTGCTTGAATTAGATTGCTTTTATTCATTTGTCAGTGTGCATCCTTTTTTATTTTATATGCTTTATTCTACACATGTAGTTTCTCCAAAACAGTTTGAGTCTGACCTTTTTCAAAGGTGGTGAGGGAAGGGAGCCACAGTTGTTGCAACTACTATCAATTTGAAATGAGAGTTTGAAAAATAAATCCATCTTCCTGCCCTTTGACACCTAGGACTGTATGAGAATCGTCACAATGTTTTGGGGGGTTTGTTTGTTTTTTGGTAATAATTAAAGAGAATTGTTCTGAAATGTGACATGAAAGACATAAAAGTGTTGTCCTATTCCAACGATTTAGTGAATGACATCCTGCTTTCTCATTAGTTCCAGCAGAGGTCAATACTTGGCAAAAATATAGCTAGAGTTGATTTCCTAGGTGCAATCAAGTTGACCAGATGTGAGAATATAGACACTTGAGCTGCAATGCAGGCACACCTGCATCTCCATGCTGCATCATGCCTCTCCTTACTGCGGGGTTCCTGCCTACCAAGACCTGAGACTGAAGCTCGGAGGAAGAGGATTTAGATTTGTGTTAGTCCTCAGGCTGCCCGATTAGAGCTCGGAGGCTGAGCCAGGAACAGATTCCAAGGCAGCCGCTCCCCCTGCTTGGCGGGCTGCAAAGCAAGAACGTTCTGAATGTGATCCCTCGCTTATTTTGGGAAACTTATAAAATTTTCAGAGGTAGGCCAGTTATTTTTAAACCTCTCTGGACATGCTTGTAGTGCAGGGTACATTCTGGATGCAGTCAAGGTCGAACACGTTCTCTGGGAACAAGTTTCCCTCCGTTGGGGCAACGTCTCGTAGATCCAATTAGTTATGTGCCGTGGTCCTCTCTTAGTTCCTCACAGCCCACCAAACCTATGGGACATCACTAGACCTTTCAGTTTCAGCCAGGATGGATGGCATTAGTTCTTTCTGCCTTCCCCTGGCTTCATCCATTTTATTACAGACTTTCTCTAACTTTGAGGAGGAGATTGCAGTGCTGGGGCAGCATGCCTGGAAACCTGCAGGATACCAAAATATGGGGTCGGGCTCTTGGAAAGGAAATATTGGGATATGAAATGAGAATATGAGAAACATGGATATTTGCCTTGCATTTGACTCTTTTGCACAATATTGGATCTCATTTGAAGTTTCACGCCTTTCATATTCATTTAACGAGGTCTGTGAATATGAAATGAAACAGAAAAAAATGATCCCTACGATGAGACCCTATTTAATGAAGCTGACCTCCTGCTTCCAAGTTCTGTGGATGAAAAACTGCTCCCGAGAAATGCTGAGCTCCTCCAGCTACTTTTGAAAGCCACAGGAATTGCTATGTGCCCAGCACCAGTCAGGATTGGCTCCTAAATCTTATTTTGCCAGAGCTCAGGAAGCAAAATAGCTGACATCTGTAATGAACAGGAGGACATGAATTATGTAGACAAATAAACTAGCAATTACTGCTGCACATTTATCTTCACCTCTGTAAATGATAAACTTTAAATGTTCCATATGGAAGCCCTGCGTACAAATTAGTTCCTCTGCATTCGGGCCTTGTGAAATCTCTGTGGATATGAGATGTACTGGCTTTTATTTTTTCTGTCCTAGTTTAAGGTAATTCCCTTTATCCTGTGCTACAAATGTTCTGCGAATTTGGGGTTATGAAGAAAGAAGATTCAATTAAGATTTAATATGCATTTTGTTTTAAGGAGTACATAGTGTTTTTCTGGGCAGTTCTGACAGAATTTGAACTTGTGCTGTTTCAAAAATTAATTTTTGAATCCTCTTATGTATTTCATCTCTGTTAGGCCAGAAAGAGGGGGTTGATAGTTTAATTTTTGTGCAAGCGTTGTTGAAGTAAGTAATTCTTAAGCATCTTTGTATCTGTCTTTAGAAACGGAATTTGTTAAATGTTAGCTCTAATTTCAGAAACACATCGCATTATCAGAATCATCATTGTCTCTGGCTCCTGTAAAGCTGAACCACGTACCTCTGTGTACCTCTGTGTACCTCCTATAAAGCTGAACCACGTACCTCTGTGTTAAAGCTGTGGCCTCCTCTTTGCCTGTATGTCTTTTAAAAGCATATGGTTTATTGAACAAGTGAAAGGAGAGCTGCCATTCACTCTTGCCATATTCCTGCCTGTCTGTAACACGTTAGCTTCTTAAACGCCCCAAATCAGTTCCAGACGTGGCAGCAGTATTGGAGGTGCCATTAAGAGCATCAGCCCTGACTTGGGCCAGCGGAGCAGCGCTTGCCTAGGCTTGGTTGACTGGTGGATGTGTCTGTGGCACCGTGCCTGAGGAGAAGCAGGGCCAGGCAAGCAGAGAGGCTTTCGTGGTCTTGGCTTGTTGTTCACAGTCCTGCTGACACCTCCCGACACTGAATGAGACTCCGGGTGAGCTGCCCACGGAGCTGTTAACCTGGAAGGCCCTGGTAAGGGTAGAGGTGCGTGGGATGACGGTGGCGTTCGAATCTGAAGCCTTACGTGGCCAGGGCAAGGGGTAGAGCTGCTTGGAATTTTTCTCCCAGATGCATTTTCTAATCAGCCAGAAAACGCTGATTCATCTGGCTTGAAACTCCACAGAGGAGCTTGATTTCAGGGGTTTTTTCTTGGAAGACGCCCAGCTTGCCTACCTGCTTCATTTCCTGCCCCCCAGCCCGGCAGGAGCTCCTGGGGGGCGTTCGCCAAGGCTGAGCTCACAAGCAGTGAAATGTGAGGCCCTTTAGCACTGAGCAATACAACTCATAGTTGCATCTAATCTTTAAAATCCTTGCCCTACTTGGATATCTGCTGTATATATTTTTTTTTTTCCCTTTAAGATGTTTGACCTAAAAGAAAGGGCAGGCCTAATAATATTTTATTAAGTACTCCATCTCGGGTTTCAAGGCTGAGGAAACATGAGTCCAGGGCCTTCCACAGTGGTGAATACATTTTTGTAAGGCCTTGGGACATGACCTACCTTGATGAAATCCAGGATAAAATAGCTTTCTAATCATGGTTATGGCTGGAGAGAGAGCACAAAAGAGTACCAGAACTACTTTTTTTTTTTTCTTGCCTTTTTGCACCCTAAAAAGGAATGACTCGTGATAGAAGGTTGCCTGTTTTGAAAGGTCAGTGCAGGAATACTGTATCAAAGGGTTACTTAATTTTCCTAACTTTTATCTGGAACATGTCATCAGTAGCTTGCAATCCTCTGTGCTATTAGGAGACCAGGATGCATCCTGGTTTTTGAGCAAGCGTGGATGGGGAAGTAGAGTGGAGAAAAGATGATATCCCACTATTCTGTTTGACTCTTCCCTTTTGTTTTGTGTGAAACAGTTTGTTCAGCTTCTCAGTTCCAAAGGTGAGCTCTGTAGCATATTAAACACATACGGAGATATTCACACCATCTACTCCAGGTTACTTTAGCCTTCTACCTCGCTTATTTTCTGTGTTGCATGTTCAGTGTAACTCTCCCTTTCCCTCCTTCCCTTTATGCCAGCTGGATGTGGGGCTGAGAATTACAATCGGCATGGGGAGATGAGACTTATGAGGAATGAAAATGCTATTGAATATTAATAAAAAGCTTAACTACTAAAAAGTCTACTCCCTGGCAAGAAGGGTGAGCGGGAGAAGGACAGCCCCAGCCCGGGTCACAGTCCGTGTCCCACATATCCGAAGGGTATGTGACAGGTTGCCCTTGTGCTAGAGCAACATGACGGTGGCCGTATCTGCGCTGCTGCCAAAGGGGAAAAACGAAAGCGTCTATACTTGCTGGTTTTTACTTCGGTGATAGTGATATACCCTTGCTGTGGTGATATTTATCCCTAAAATACAGTCTTGTACAGATGGAGGTCTTTTTTTTCCCTCCTGTATTCTGTCCAATACACCGAGGCCTTTCTCACTTAGCAGCTTTTCAGGTGAATTTGATTGCAGCTTGAAGAAATCTTTGAACCTGCTGGAAGGTGAAGGCTGCTTTTCTCTCCCGTGCAGTGCTTCAGGGCTGCTGCGTTGGCTGCAGCTGCTGGGCGGAAAAGCTGTGGGTGGGTTTAGGGATGAGGGAATTCTGCAGGGTGGGCACGACGGTTTCAGGCCCGGGGTGCTTTATTGCTGCTGGCCTCCGAGGCCTAAAGCTTTTTTGGCCACACACAGCTTTGTGTGAGGCTGGAAGAAGAGACCATACATCAGGAGACGAAGCAAAGTGCTTCGTCCTGGAAATATATGCAGAGAATGAGGATCCATCAACATAGATTAAGCAGCCCTCGGTATGCAAGAGGCAGGGCCATTTGCAAGCGTTAGAAAGAGGCGGCAAAGATCGGCCCCAGCAAACAGCTTGCGAGCCCATTTGTGGGCATGAAGCTTGCCTGGGTTTCCAGGAGGCTTCTTATGTACCCTGGGCTGCCTTGAGCACGCATAAAAAAGGGCTTCACTGACACTTGGTGCAAGTTTATCTCTCTGGCGGTGTCATCTGTTTGGGTGTGTGTATGTGGTCTGACCATTTGTTGGGCCTCCACGCGAATCTGAGCCGTTAATTCTGGCTTCTAGTCATAACTGAGAACAACAACAGGGTTTTTAACCCTTTCACCACGAGTGTTAGGTTTTGAAAGCTTCTCTGTGCTGAAGTTGCCGTGTCCCCCGCTCCAGCTCTGCCTCCAGCCCTTGTTTCCCTCACTCTACCCATGTCCTTTCTCCCACAGGTCCAATCCATCAATCCCCCAACACACACACTCCCCGCAGGGCCCCGGAGCTGCCCTGGTCTGCCATTGCCTTGCATGCACTGTACAAGCCAAAAAAATTGAAACCCTTTGCAGATATTAAAGCTTCACAAGACCTCTCAGGCCGTGTCTGTTCTCCCTTCTGCCTTGCCACCTCCTCCAGCCCAGCTCCGGAGTGCGTCACGCTCCTCTGTATGAACATCCATCACCACTGGCTTCTGCAAAGCTGTCCTGGGGTTTGCTTTGGTTGCACTGAGCGGGGAGGTCAGGGTGGCCGGGGATGTGGAGGTGGAGACTGGGAGCGGGTCTGTGCAGCGGCCGGGCCGTGGGAGCTGCTCGGGCTGGGGCGCCTCCCGGCCTCCAAGGTAGCAGCCCGGAAAGAAACACCCGGAAAAGCAGCTAGTGCCGTTATGTGATGGGACAGGGAGAGAGAAAATGCACGTCTTGAAAATAAGAAAGGTAGGTTTCCCTGTTTAAAAAAAAAGGAAAAAAAAGGTTCTTAAGGATTGTCAGGGGAAAAAAAAAAGTCTCCTTTTTGTTTTCTCTTCAGGAGAAAATCCCAAACTGCATGGCCCAAACTGTGCACAGTGCCACTAGCGGAGATTTGCTGGGATTTTGTACCTCACCATGAGCGCAAGACTTTCTAAACCCATGGAAATGGGTGTTTTATTAAGGCACAGAAGTGGGATAAGCCATCAGTAGTCCTGGCTCCTTTCTTCTGAAGACTTTATGCATCACAGATTGGAAAGGCCCTCCTGAGATATAAGAAAACCAAACTTTTCAAATACCTAGTTCAGGCCCAGTAATTGTTTTAAATAGCTGAATAAAAACACTTTTTTATTATAAGGCTGCAGTTCTCTTTCACATGTGAAGCCGCTTGTTTCTTTTGGCAGTAAAGGGTGATTTTACTTCTCTCCGAGGACAGTGGTAAAACTTTCAACAGCTCCGGCACAGAAACCAGCTCTTTGTGTAACTGGAGTCTGGAGACCAGAATTTTTTCTTCGGGTTTTTGAGTTCCCCACAAGCTCGCTTTTTGTCTTTGCTTTTAGCAAAGGATTTAGGATTTAGCATTTTTTCTTAGGGATAAGAGAGACAGAAGTTAGGATATTCCCTCTGTTCAGGGACTTACTTTTATTCACCTATTTAAAACAATTACTCACCCTGAATGAGGCCAAACGCAGGCAGGATGCATGATGGTTGTGGTTACGTGTGATACTAGGTAAATTTTTTGACATCAAACTGTTCATGGAGGGATTGCAAGAGTAAAGGCATCAGCCCTCTGCACAGGGCTGCGTAGGAAGATGAGCAGAGCTTGGACCTACCCTTCCCTCTGCCCTGGACTGAAGAGCAGAAATGTCTGTGAATCCCACTCTGAAAGTGTGACCTGATTGCCAGCCCCTAGGGCAGCCACAGGAGGCGAGAACCGGAGGGTTGGAGAAACAAGAAGGGACGTGTGAGGAGCGCTGGATCATAGCACCAGCAGGAAGGATGGAGGAAGGGCCCTTTGGCCTGCTCATAGGGAATAGCGGGACAGGGACGCGGCTGAGGAGGGAGCAGCAGGGTGCCCGCTGCTTCCTCAGTCCGTTTTGAAGCAACCTGGGGGAAAATGAAGCAGTTGCTTTCTTTTTCCTTGGAGAGGGCTTTTCCTGGGTTAATGCGTAACACCCATTGCAGACAGGCAGCTTTTGCAGAGCTGGTGCTCACGGGCGGCGCTTCATGTTTCCTCCCTGGGAGGAAACAGATCTGGCAACAGATGAGGTGTGCGCAGCCTTGAAGCAGATGTGTCAGCTCTGGGGCATGGCAAACGTGCGTGGTGAGCCAGTGTTGGTAGGGATTAAACTGCTGCATCAAAGCTGTGAGGAAGCCAGGAGTGCGCTCACCTGCGCTGCTCCCCCTCCATCACAGACTCCCTTCCCGGTGCCACCTCCCCAGCTCTACCATTGCCCAGCAGCTCCTCTGAAGACTACCTTGATAACTCCTTAAATTCAGATTTTTAAATTCAGATTTTAAAGCACTCATTAGCAAGATAGAACCACTGGATTCCCAGTGCTGGGGCCCTTTGCAGCCTGCTCTGAGCACCGGAGCAAGGCAGGTGTGGGCATCATCCCTGCTCCAGCTGCTGCTCAGTGCCAGTATGGGGCACCCCATGGACTTCTCCTGCGATCCCATGGCCCGGATAACTCAGTGGATAAAGTGGGGAGGTGGGAAAAGACTCATCTTTCACAGTAACATGCTACAGAAGATGCTCGTATCCCTGAAACTGGGTACATCTACGTTAAGGAGGACGGGACATCAGGTAGAAGGTTTTGGTGGTGAGGTCGTTTTCATGGCAAAGCTCAGGACATGCGAGGAAGCAGTGGTTGTGGTTGGCTTTTGTAGGAGCGGGTGAGTTGGCTGCCCTTCCCCGGTGTGCTGTAAGAGCAGGGGGCATGGCTCAAGCCCTGGTGCTGCTCTCTGCAGGCAGAACACTGTTTTGGCCCCAGCAATGGTCAGCGTTGCAGTGATTAGTCCTAGAGGTCCGTGCTCTCGCGTGACTTTTAATGAAACATCTCCAGATCTGAGAATTCATCTTTACGGTCAATCCCACTGGAATTAGTCAGACTCCTGGTGCTTCCTTTCCCCACAGTGACACTGGGTCCAACCCACACGCGTTGGGTTTGGATCTCTTCGCCGATAGCTCCTGACTGTTTTCTCCTCCTGCCTTACAGATCACCGGTGTCATCCTTCTCGCCGTCGGCGTCTGGGGCAAGCTCACTCTAGGCACGTACATCTCTCTCATTGCTGAAAACTCCACCAATGCCCCCTACGTGCTCATTGGGACGGGCACCACGATCATCGTCTTCGGGCTTTTCGGCTGCTTTGCCACTTGCCGGGGCAGCCCATGGATGCTGAAGCTGGTAAGTAAGCCAGAGTGCCAGCGAGGGAGAGGGTTTGTGCATGGAGGGGGATTCTTTTCCGCCCTCTTAAGTTTCACCAGATGTCAACATGGTTTTTCAGACATGGAAACTAGGCTTTATTGACCTTAATGTTCAACATGTGTGCTTTTTTGGACAAAGAAGGGAAAAAAAATGTTCTTGCCAAAACCATTTGGTGATTGAATATGAATGAATTTTGCTACTGCACAGCACACAAGCCCATGTGTTTGGGAGCAGGGGTAAAATCTGCTGCTGAATTGCCCTGTGAGTAATCCTATGATTCTAATGTGAAATTTATGGACAAAATAGTTGGTACCTTGTAAATGCACTTCATTTTTTTTTTCCTCCCTAGCATTCATTTAAATTGAGGCGCATTAAGCACAGACACAGCAGCCATCTCACTCTGTAAAATTTTCTCTATTCTGAGTTTTCCAGTCTGCCTTAAAATGCAAAATAGCTATAGCTGGTGAATTAGAGAATGATAAAACAAACAGTGTTTGTAGTCATCAGGAGTAAAATGTTACATATGTTATGGTTTACAGGGTGGAAATACCCCCTGTGAAGCACTGGGGTAGTGCAAAAGGGTTTGGCAGTACAATGCATTTCCTGCTAGGATATTTTGTAGCTTATTTCTTATGATGATGAGATGACTCTTGTCCAGATCCCACCAGATCTGAAAGGGGACATCCCACAGGAGTTAATTTCCTAAAGCAGTGGCTCAGTATGGGAGAGGTGCTGGATGTAGATGGGTCCCCGGGCGCGTAGAGGCTGGCCGGTGGGCATGGGTCTCAGGCTGTCCTTGGCAGTCAGGGTGCATGTAGTGGCTCGTCAGAGTTACCACACACACAGCCCAGATGAGGGCGGATAAAGGGTGAAAGAGGATATAAATCCATAGGAAACCAGGCCCTGCTAGTTGCCCCATGAGTCACGTAGCTTCTTTAGAGGTAAATCCTCCGACTTCCTGTAGCACAAGCTCTTCCAAACACATAGTTTTATTGTCATTTTACACATTAGAAACACATCAAAACTGAGCTTCTGTCTCGAAAGGAATGCTGACAGTGATTTGACAGCTGCATTGATAGCAGAGAATACTTTTTTTTCTGGTTCTGCCTTCATTGCTGTCCTTCCTTTCCCTCTCCCAACAACCTTCCATTGAAAATAAATTCCCTTCTTTCCATCAACTCCTACAAGCATTGAATTTAATTTAAATTGTTTCCTTTTTAATTAACCATTGAGTTACTGAGAATGTAAAGATTTTTTTTTTCTTCCCCACCAGGAGATTAAGCCTCAACTTGAGACCTGCTTCGCAATATATATATATATATATATTTTTTTTTTTGATTATATGCATTCCTAATAGTCTGTGAGCAGATACACTGCAAACTCTTCTGTTTGTAAGGCTTGATTAGTTCTGAATCCATATGGCTCTCCAAACCTAAACATGGACCTTAATCTAGAAAGATGTTTGGGACATCCATCTACGTATTATTATAAGTAGTATTACTATGAGAATATTTCTAGTGATGTTAATAGTTCAGTACACACATTCAAGAAATTTGTAGAGTTAGGCTGCAAGTCTCAGTCTTGCAATGAGGTAGATGTAGATAAACCAATACACCTGGATAAGCCTGTTTATTTTAGTTGAGTGCCATACAAATTTAAAAGGTCATTTGTATTCCTTATGACATGATCAAAACCTTAGTGGCTTGTGATCCATCTTTGCTGTGAGAAAGTGTAAGTTGATATGAAAACACTAAGAAATGTGGTGATAGAAATGTTAGAAAAGCTAATAATTACAGAATACGTTACCTGAGTTATATAAAAACTTATATTCATGCAATAACTTATGCAACTCTGCCTAAAGACCATTGCTTTTTTATAACATCTTAAAGACGATCTAGAACAGACAGTTAAAACCGAACTTTTATGTGATAACTAAGCAGTGTTTGTGCTGAGAAATAATAATAATAAAAAAAAGCATGTCCTGTTCAGCTTGTCCTTGCTTCTTCTCTTTTCAGTATGCCATGTTCTTGTCCCTGGTGTTCCTGGCTGAGCTCGTGGCTGGCATTTCAGGGTTTGTGTTTCGCCACGAGGTGAGTGGAAACGGGCTGGGGTTACACGTGGCAGCACCTCTCTGAGCCGGAGTTGCTGGGAAGTCCTGTGGAGCGCAGACAATCTGCAGCTCCCCGAGTTCAGCGGTTCCATGTTCGTCTCCAAGGTTGCAGCTGATTTTCAGCTATAACATGTGGAGCTCTTAAAAACTGATATGTTCCAAATGAACGGATTTAGCCAAAGCTTTTGGCCGTAGCTGGCTGATATTTACTCTGGACCTATCATTTTTTGTGTGTCCATCATGCAAAGTCTTCTTTACCCTTTTGCATATGCTGAGAGCTGCAAGATAGATTAAATGGTTTTCTTCAGTGCAGCTTCTTCAGCTAGGCAAGCAGTTGTTTATATAAGGCAGAGAGTATTTTCTGAGAATATTTCATCCAACCAGGCTAGTTTTCTGGAGGACTTGTAAATCACATATGTGCTATATGGGATTGTTCTATTCTGAGAATAGGGAGAAGTTAGAAATAGCAAGTGGTAGGAAATAGGGACAAAAGGAAGCTTTAAAAGAGGCTGATGATCTAGATTAGTAGTAGCACTTCTGTTTTACCCACTGTAATCATGACTATCTGATTTTAATTCCATGGACCTATATGCCATTAGTACTGAAAAAGGACAAGCCCAGAGACCTTCTGTCTCTTCTCTTTGTGTCAAGTGTCTTTGTATTGGTTTTATAGCCTCTTCTTCGG
This sequence comes from Nothoprocta perdicaria, assembly GCF_003342845.1. Lineage (NCBI taxonomy): Eukaryota > Metazoa > Chordata > Aves > Tinamiformes > Tinamidae > Nothoprocta > Nothoprocta perdicaria. Next base: position 4,056,067 of record NW_020455743.1, read on the forward strand.
GGTTTTCCCTTCGTATAGGTTTTTCTGGGTTCTACCTTTACAAGTGTTGGACAGTTTTTAATTTGATCCTGAAACACCTGGCCAGTTGCTGAGGGCCAGCATTTCATCCAGCCTTGCGGGTGGTATCCTGGGTATCATGCTGCTCTTCCCTTTTGGGAAAGGCAGTCTCCTGTGAAGGTCACAGCCGTCGGGTTGCCCAAGTCATCTGCCACCCATCGCTTTTACCACCCTCTTTGAGTCCTTTTGTGGCAACGTGCCTGACCTTCTCCAGCTGAGAGCTCTTGCTCCTCACACAGGCACCGGTGGTGCTGTGAGCCAGCATTGCGCCCTGCTCCAGAGAGTCACTTTTGCTTTGATGTCCTCTGTCTCCTGGCTGGGACTGTGTGACAGAGAAGCCTGGGCTGCTCCCCTCTCTGCCGCTGCTCTCATCAGCACTCGCGGCTCTCTGGCAAAGACCTCCTCCCTTCCACCAGCCCACGCTCTGCACAAAAGCTCCCAGGCCCTTGGAAGGTCAAAGGAGAAGTGCAGCTGAGAGGACAACCCAAAACTATTCTTGCTTTTGCCACTTCTCTTATGCCTGTTTGATATTGTCCTGTGTTTCGTGAAGGACCTCACCATTTGTCACGTTCTCAAGTGATGTGTTCTCTCCTGGCTTCCCCGAGCGCAGTGATATTTCTCCTTCCTTTCCCCTTCTCCCTCTCCAAAAAAAGCCTAAGGCCTTAGCTGGATAATCTGAAGCTATCAGTCTGTAAGCCCTCTGCACAAGATCTTCTTCACTTTGTTATGAATGCCAAGGATCATAACCCCAAAGCTTTTGCTTCGAGATGGGACATGGCACCATTTTTTGCCATATCTGCCTTTCCTTCCAGACAACCTCTGTTGAGCTGAAGGAGTACATTCATACCCCAACCATCCCAAACAAGAGTAACCAGCTTTTTGTGTAGTATTCTTAACACCCAAGCCATGTCACTGGAAACATGTGTTGTTAGGGTTTAAAACACCTTTGTTTCCCCCAAAGACTGTTGCAGATCTGCTTTTCATTGTTCACATCAGCTGTTTTTTTCTCCTGTCCTCTTAGATCAAGGATACTTTCCTCAGGACATACACTGAAGCGATCCAGAATTACAATAAGAATGATGAGCGGAGCCATGCAGTGGATAACGTCCAGGAAAGTGTAAGTTTGAAAGAAGGTATTAAAAGTAAATACAATTTAAAGTCAATGAAAAGGCAAAAGTCAGACATGCTGATTTGGTCACAGAACATGAAATGTTTTTTTTGTTTGAAGTAAAATGTGGCATTTAAGTTTGATCCTGCTCCCCAATTCTGATTACTTGCTCTTCTGGTTGCATGGCTGTCTCATGCAATAGCAAATTGGGTTTCTGAATGCTTGAGAGGATATGTTGCCCTGGCAAATCAGTGGGAGTTTTTCCATACAGATCAGGGAAAGTGGGTTTTGTGTTGGTCTCTCTAAGGAGTCCTGTTTTGTTTGGCATATTCACTGCATACCATGCCTAAGGCATCAGCCTTAGGTTGGCTACCAAATGGCAATACTTCAGAAACACTTCTGCAGCAGCATCTTGTTATGCTGTTGCTTTGTCAGATCAGTCAAATTAGGCCCTCTAATCTTGGGCCTGGCCTGTGTTAGGAAACTCGTACCATTAGGATAGAAATGTCTGACAACTCCTGAGATAAACTCATATAAACCAACCATAGAGACTGGTAAAACTGGTCTTAAGAACAAGCATTTCAATGGGTAAACTTGTATGAGATGATTTATTTTTTAATAAACTCAGTGAAATCTGTCTAATAAAAAAGGGCCTGTGGTACTTGCTAAATGTTGGCACCAGATTTTGAATTAGATTTAAAGTTGGTTCCATCTTTAAGGATTGTGGAAGGTGGGCAGCTTTATTCTTAAAGGACTCTACCAGTAGATTATAAATAGAGTTACGATTTGACCAGGATTAGACAGAAGTTAATAATCTAGCATCTTTCGACAATGATAAGCAGCAGCAGCAGTTCTGCTCACAAATGCAATGAAAGACTTGGCATAGAGACTTAATGAGTGGAAGTCAAGGGGAAAAATGGAATGTATTCCACCTGAAGCGAGGATGGGAGGACCAATGTGGCTGCTTGCCAGGACTCTAGAGAGATATGTATAAAATAAACATTTTTCTTGTTCAGCACTTGAAGACAAATAAATAAAAACATGAAGAAAGTAGGACAGTGTTTTTAGGAACTTTTGAAGGAAGAATACAGTGTTCACTTGCATGATATCGGGCTACCAAAGCACTGTGTTTTATCCATAACCTGAGGTAACGGAGGTCAGGCTTGGTGGTCCATACTCCATGAGAAACCCTTTCTGACCTGAGGGGTGCTGAGACAGAGAAGTGGGGGGTTTTCCAGCCCTGCAGTGGAGCATAGAGCACGAGCAAATGCCACAGCACGGCTGTCTTTATTTGTATTTAGTTTTAAGTGGGCATTGATGATGGTTTAAATTATTGCACTGAAAAGGAAAATCTTCATCTGTTTCTGTACTTGTTTTCATTCTGGTTCCTTTTTGTTGTCTCCCTCTTTTCCTCATAGCTGAGCTGCTGTGGCATTCAGAGCTACACTAACTGGAGCACCAGCCCTTATTTCTTCAAACATGGCATCCCTACAAGCTGTTGCATGAACTCCAGTGACTGCAATACTCAGGATCTGCGCAATATGACCGTGGCTGCCACTAAAGTAAACCAGAAGGTACCAGCAACTTTGTGCCAGAGGCAATGGTTATGAAACCATCCAGCAAAACATTTGAGCAAATGACTGCTAACGATTGTATTTTGATTCAAATGCTTGATTGATAAGGATTGCATTGTTTATTGGGATGGACAGCTGATAAGAGTTGGGTTTGCATTTGAATTCTTTATACTCACATTTTTGAAATGACCAGGTGCAAGGGCATTTCTGGTGAGATAGGAGTTTGTTCCCCTTTCTCATTACACTGGTTCAGGCACAGCATTGCACGAAGAGGCACTGCTGAATAGGCAAAGGAATATATACAGCATGTGCATTTGACTGCAGTCAGCACATCTCTGCTTGTTTCTGCTGAATACTGTGGGGTTTTGTTTGTTTGTTTTGTTTTTGTTGAGGACAAAAATGTAGTTAGGTGGAAGGAAGAACGGGTTTTATTCTTTTTTAGTTCTAATAGAAATGTCAGTGCCTGTTGTCCCAAAAAGAGAAAAGAGAGGTGATTAAAAGAAAGCATTGTGGTTGGCTGGCTATGTTTACAGTGCCTGTTAAGAAACATGGATACATGCTGTTGCAAGCATCACAAAGCCAAGCTGAGCCCTCTCCTGAGGTCACCTAAAAAAGGAGGTTGGAGGAACAGAATCAAGGGAGAGGAAGAAATTGAAAAATTGAAAAATAAAAATAGCACAAAAAACCCATACACAAACACACACACACACAAAAAAAAAAAACCAAAAGCAGGGGGGAATATGGAAAATAATGCAGCATATACAGCAAATATTGCACTGTAGAAGTACAGCTCAAGTTATTCTTTTAACTTCTGGTGCACCATCAGTTCTTTCCTTCTCACTTAAGATTTGCAAGAGATGCAACAAGACAGTTTGTAGATAACAGGAAAGGTTTTGCAGACAAATAGGCAACTTGAATTGCAGCATAGATCAGTCAGACTTACGGGTGATTCCATTTGCCTTTTCTATTTCCATGGGACCTGCTGAACACAAAGAAAAAAAGATAGGGAAAAAAAAAAAAAGAGGAAAAGCCTGAGTAGATAAAGGGGAAAATATAGAAATACCTGCTTGTCATCTGTTTTAGTCTTTCGTGCCTCAGACACTTCAGTCAGGAAGTTGGACTGCTGACTGAACATACTCTGAGGGTCTTTCCGTGTAAAGCACTCAAGTGAATGCTGTTTTCTAGATTGTATCCCAAAAAAAAAGGATAACAGAGGATTATCTTCCACTAATATCGTCTCTTGAACCACAATAGTATAATGAGAGTCATTTGTTACAAATATATTTGGAACAGTAGTGACTCAGTCTGTTAAAAAACTCCTCAGAAACATCAGCCAGGTAATCCTGATGTGTTGCAGGAGGATAAAGGATAAACAGTTCAGTTATTGGAACCTGGTAAAAGTGTCGTGACTTTCCATTTTTTGGAGGAGAGGAAATTCCCCTTCCAGAAAGGCTCTCTGTTGCATGTGTGTCCTCGGTGATTACCCTTGTACTGCACCAGCAGGTCCCACCACACGTGCTTGGGAGAGCTGTGTGCTTTGAACCTTGCCCAGCTGCACAACCCTGCAGATGCTGCCCATGTCACCACCATCAGTCTGGTGTTTCCTCCAAGTGTCAGACTTCCTTTGCATGCTCTGCATGGCATGTATGCCCAGGTACATCCCCATCCACATGCAAGTTCCTCTTGTAAAGGTTTGAACAGAGCAGCTGCAGGAGGTAAGTGAGCAGATAACCACTAACCACTGGATAAAGGTCTCCAGTGGTTAGTGGTTATCTGCTCACTTACAGCTGTGTTTGTTCCTAAGAAGTTGTGAACCTCTCTCATATCAAAGGCACAAGTCACTGGACAGAAGAGGACTGCTGATTCCTCAGGAAACAGTTGAATTAATTATTGGATTTAATTACCCAGAGGTAGCTCAAACATTCTGTAATATCTGAGAACTGTCCAAGTCCCCCGCGTCTCATGATAGCCATTTCTAAACAAAGGTTGGAAAGAATTATGTTCAACAGTGGTCAGATCTTGGAGTTAGCCAAGTATGAACAAGGTAGGGTGTTTCGGAAAGAGGCATGAGAATAAAAATGGAGAAAATGTTGTTGGGCCTTGTGCTTTAATTGCAAATAAGGAGCAAACATCATTGCCTCTGATCCACGCCCCATGTTCTCTTGGGAATAGGTACTTCACTCTGTTGCGTTTTGGAGAAAGCAAAAAATGTGTATGTCTCTGTTGCAGAATTATAGAATCACTAAGGTTGGAATGGACCTTTAGAGATCATCTAGTTCAACCCCCCTGCACATGCAGGGTCACCCAGAGCACGGGGCGCAGGGCTGCGTCCAGGCGGGTTTTGAAGACCTCCAGAGAAGGAGACTCCACAGCCTCCTTGGACAGCCTGTTCCAGTGCCCTGTCATCCTCACAGAGAAGAAATTTTTCCTTAAGTTCCTGTGGAACTTTTGGTGCCTCAGCTTGTGGCCGTTTCCTCTAGTCCTATCACTGGCCACCACTGAAAAGAGGCCGCCCCCTCCTCCTCACTGCCTCCCTTGAGGTATTTATACACGCTGATCAGGTCCCCCCTCAGCCTCCTCTTCGCCAGGCTGAACAGGCCCAGCTCTCTCAGCCTTTGCTCATAGGGCAGATGTTCCAGGCCCCTGATCATCCTCGTAGCCCTGCGCTGGACTCTCTCCAGCAGCTCCACATCCCTCTTGTAGAGGAGGAAAACAACTTATTATTGTTTCTACAGTCCCTTATTGTTGTTTCTGTAGAAAAGTATATTTGAAAAATCTTTTTGATGGATCTATCAGAACTATCAGACAAGTTCTCAACAAGCTAATGAATTTACCAGCAGTTTATGAGGTCTAATGATATGATCCAAATGATCCAAAGAGGCTTAAACTAATGGTCTAACTGCAAGACTAAAAGACAAGTGCTATTAGATCTTTTTTGCTAACTCTACCACTAAATTTCTTAGCAACCATGGTAAATAATTTAATCTCTGTGTCTCTTTTTTTTTTTGATCTGAGATTAGCCTAATACCTAGTTCTAATAACTGTTGTTAGGATTAGCCAATTCATCTAGTGGTTTTAATCTTCAGTGGTCATTACCAACAAATCTCAAGAACTCATTTTTTTCTAAAACCTTAATAAGGGAACAAGTGTGTGGCATTGACAGTGATATTTGCTAAAATGTCATTTCTGTCTTCCGAACCATCACCCAGTTGTACGCACAGTGCTCAGCCTCCTTTTGTGGTACATGTGCAACTCTGGGGCGTTTCTTGCACTCTCATCCCTGTGCACAGTGAGGACTGAGCAATTAAGCCATATTTATGCAAAACACTTCAGAAAGCAGACTACTGCAGTTTGGGAAAACATAGTCCTCACATGAGGAAAGCAATCAAAACTATCTCACTCACATATGCTTTTAACAAGATTGGTCTCCCTCAAATTGCCATTAGTGTCAGATGTTGCATCTTTTGACTGACAGAGCAGGTTTCAAAAGAGTTGGGAGAACTTCAAGCCGTGTCACACAGGAGGAAAGAACGGGTTGAGAAATCTAATTTTGTTTCATAATGTGTAAGACATATCTATAGTTGTCTGATGGGTTAAATAAGTAAGCTTAAATCTAACAGACAGTAGACTGTTGTAAGGCCTAATTAAGGCTTAATAAATAGGCTGTGTTGATCTTGAGTTATGAGTAACTTGAGCACTTTGGTACTCTCAGGATTATATAGGATATATTCTGCTATTACGTAAGAGATTAAAGAAATGATGCTACCTATATTGAAATGGCCCATCTTGACAAAAGACATTATTTCAGTTATTTTATGTGCAACATACTGTCCTGAAATCTTGCACAGAGTTGATAAAGTGTTTGCAGATTGGTGTGTGTGTAGGGTAGGGGCATGTGAACACAATTCTGACTGGTAGGACTGGAGTCCAAACTGGGAAAGTGAACTCACTGTTATTTGTGTTTTCTCAAACTTCTGATAAAGTGGATCAAGTTATTACATGAGCTAAAATGGCTCAGGACTGGCTTCATGGCTGAGAGAGTTGTTGGTTATTTGGTGTGGCCAAACAGACTGAGAAATGTGTACTTTATAGGCAGATGGGTTTGTAAAGAAAAGAAAATAGATATTTATCTTTTTATTCAAGTTTTGTTTCACGTGTTCAGATTCATTTAGGTACCACAGGGTAGGAAAGCTAATTACAAATGCTGTTTGGGGGAATTGGGTAGGTGTGGGGAAAAGATTGGAGAAAATAAACATACTGGGAGGGGACATGTCAAAAATGCCTGTCCAGGAGCAAGGATGTGTATGGATTTGCACACCCTGGTAGCTACTGTGAATTGAGGTACAAAGAAGTAATTCAGATGGTGGAATCGGTGTCTGATCTGTCTAGAGACAGAAATGTGATTTTGGGGAACAGGAAGGGATTTTTTTATGGCCTAGAGGGGAAAAAAAAAAGAAAACAAAAAGAAAAAAGAAGGAAAACAAACCAAACCCTTGACAACTTAGTTAAGTATTTGGAAGTTCTGAAGTATTCTATACTTACCTGGTTACCTTTGACAAAGGCCAGCAGAGCTTCTTACCACACACCTGAGGCAAGCTTGCATTAAGCATCGGGAATCTGAGGAGATCAACATCAATTACTCATTTTTAACAGCCTACATTGTTTTACCATTATTTTATACTTCGGTTTCAGACTGAAACTGTGTTAATTGTTTTTTTTTTTAATCAATGCTGGCAGCTTTTCTTTAATAAGTAATCCTGGGAAAATGAGTGCAATGTCATATTTGTTTTTAAAAAATATCAAAATATATTTGCATCCCAAAGGAACTATTTTTGTCACCCCATTTCCTCATATAGTTAGAACTGGCATTAAATAAAAAAGTGATATTGTTGGACATTACAGCAAATACACCATCCAGCCCAAGTCCATTCCAAATGGGAGGCATGTATCTATGTGCATGGGGGAAGAGCTGTGCAGTGAATGATTATGTTTGTCTCTATTTTCTAGGGCTGTTATGATTTGGTGACCAGTTTTATGGAGACAAATATGGGAATCATAGCTGGAGTGGCTTTTGGGATTGCATTCTCACAGGTAAGTGCATAAATACACTTTTTGGGGGTTGTTTATTTTTTTTGGGGGGGTGTCATTCCCCCTTCCCCTTCTGTTTACCTGACTTCAAGGAAGGGAGGATTGCAGTGAGGGACTGAGCACAGCATGCTCATTAGTCTTGAGGTCATCTGTTCATTGATTTTCTTTTTTTCAACTTAAATGAAGTTTCTCCTTGGGAATATCAGTTACGGTTGAGCTAATGACTAGCTCTAGGAAAACAACTTGTCCCTCTCCTGGGTCAAATAGAGGTTAACCCAATAAAACATTGGCTTAAATGGAGCATAAACAGCTAAGAAGACAAATAGCTGATCTATTGTTTGGATAGGCTTCCCTCTTCTAAACACTCTTATTTTTCTTTAAAGGCACCTAGAGTTCAAGTAATGTTAAGCTAAGGCCTCTCCACTCTGGAGAAGGGAGAGCCTGGAATGGGCAACTGGTTTTGGTAGCTGATGTACTATTTACATTTTTTTTCCCTTTTAGCATAGAACACTGAGCAGAAATCTGCCAAAAACAGAATATTAAGCCAACTTCTTGCCTGCACCAAAATGAGTTTGGTATGGGAAGGAAAAGAGGAGAGCTAAGAATTGGTTGCTGCTCACTGACATTCAGCCTGTCGTTACCTAGATGGAAGTTAGGGGAATTAAAAGGTCTGTTGAGAATCTTTTAATCAGGAAGTGATAGGAAAACACTTCCATCTTGCAACAACTCTGACTCTCCCACACTGCTCACTGTCTCTGCAATGGCGAGAACTCTCCAGGAAACGTGCGGCAATGAGCTGGAGGGGAGCGCAGGCAGCGCAGAACTGCTGGCGGGAGGCAGCAGCAAAACGCGTTTCAGTGTGCAGGGTGCCTCAGCCACTGCTGTTTGAGAGCCATCTGCCTTGCCTCTCTGGAGAGCCTGTGCCATGACTGTGAATGCTGCACTTACAAACTCTCTTTAACGCTTTGATTTGCTTCACTCGCACGGTATTAAAAACCTGGGGCCTGAGGCACCACTTCAAAATAAATATTTTTATTGAATGATTTGTTTTCCCCACATTTGACAAAATTAGGTGCTAGGACAACGTATTTGACTTCCTCTTAAAACCTTGGCCTTCGTGTTCTTCAGTGTAAGTGCCCTAAGCTCTGTGGCAAGTGGTCCCTGTGTCCTCCTAGACTTGGTAAGCACAACCCAAAGCAGCCCTAAATAGAGGTGGGCTCGAATCAGCTGTCTTCTCTGCTTCGGGCATATGTGCAAAAGTAGTGTCTTCTTGCCTCTGTTCAGATGGCAGAAGCCCAGTACTGAGAGCTTTGATCCTGTTTTCTGTGAACCACTTTGGTTCATCTTACCTCCAGCCACAGAGCTCCCACAGAGCTGATACCACATAGGGTAGAAGTGGTGAAATCACCAGTTTTGAGTTGTGAGGGAAGGGAGGATTTTGTTGTTGCCTTTTTCTTTCTTTTTAATAGGTTCTTCTGGTTCTTGTTGCCTTGTCACAGCTGCCCTGGTACTTTTCCAGGCTTAATGACTGGAGTATGACTTGTGACATGCACTTGGGATGGAGAGCATAGGAAGAGCTTAGCTGGAATTGTTGCGTTTTGGTGCATGCCTGCATGTTCACCCTAGGTTATCAGCCCTTCCTAAGCTTGGCAGGGCAAGGCAGGAGATGCTGCAGAGAAGGAGAGCAAAGCCTGCAGGATGTGGCCGCTGCCCCAGGAGCCTCTTGGTGCGAGGCAGCATTCAGGCTGCAGGCAGTGCAGCCCGACACACACTTTGCCGTGGCAGCTCCAGGTGAAATCTGAGCGTGTTGGGATGTGGTGTAGGCGGCTCGCTCTGCCCATCAGCACCAGTGCTCCCCCGCCAGCTGGGCTGTTACTTCCCATTGGGAAGCGGGGCTTTGCACTCCAGGCAGAGACACCAGGACAGGAAAAGCCTCCCGGACACGTTCACAGAAGAGAGAAGGGTGCAGAGGAGAAAAATGCACCTCCCCTGGTGTGCAAAGAATGGAAGGCAACTAGTTCCTGACAAATCTGTTTTGCTGGGTGCAATTAAGAATGATGTTTACAAACTGGTTTTCGGTTGGCTGTGGCTGGCAGTACTGCCAGGCAGTGTTCCAGCTGTAGGCGAGGTTTCGCTGTTCCTACTGAGAACAGTTTTAATCTAAATAAAAGACGAATTAGATCATTTTGCTCTTCTACAGAAAAGTGAGCTCAAGGGCCTTTCTTCGCACGATTTGTTGGGTTTTGACTAGCGTGAGGAATGTGCTGATTCTCTCAAATGAGAAAAGTGATGTAATGGCATTGCACATATTTTAGCTCTACCATAGGCATCTCGGTCAGAGTTTGAAAAGCTGCTGTGTTGCGGACACTGAATGTGTGTTGAGAAGCAGACATTGCTTCTTGGGTCTGAAATAATAGTAATAAAATACAACTTGATTGTTTTCTGGAATTTGATGCCAGTGCAGACTTCCAGATGGAATAATTTCAGCTTAGCAGGTGCTCTTTAGAACAGCAAAATGCTCTCTGCTTTCTGCCCAGCAGAGAATAAACTTATGCAAGCAGTGGAGCTGACAAAGAGCTTTGCCTGGATAAAACTACAGTGCAAGCGTTGTCTTAGGGATCACAAGAGACAAGCTTTGGGAGGCTGATAGATTTTGGTTCCATTAGATAAGTTTAAATGCCAAGTAGGGGACTCTCAGTGCAATGGACCGAGGCTGAGACCTGGCCTGTCTTCGATACTCCATCATATAAGAAATATTTTTCAAGGTCTTTACTCCAATTTTGACCAGTGTCTGCACTACTATGTTAGAAGAACAAACAGCTGACTCTGAGCAGTTGTGTGTGGATCTGCTGAAGATGAGGAAGGGCCTTTTTGGCAGATGTTCTTCCTTGAAGATGCCAGTGAACTTGGAGGAAGAACCGATGATGGGGCAGGGCTGTTCTTCAGTGCTCTTTTCTCTGCTTATGCCTGTGGCACACAGGCTGGCAGTGACGCCCACAGTTATTTTCACTCATGCTTTCCTGCTCTGGGGAAGGGAGATAGGCTCCTCTCTGACCCCTTGCACTGGGGTTAAGGACTTGAAGACAAGCTTTGACATTGCATGGAAGAGAGGAACTGGGATCCTCTCAGTACATATGTCTTCAAATCTAATATATGGCTGAGTTTATTGCTTCTAAAGACTTACACTCTTCGTTTAGTGTTGAATGCACATGCTTTGCCAGAAGCATGCCTCAGCACATGAGGCTGTCAGGTAAGTGACGTGAGCTAAAAAAGTCTCATAAAATAGTCAGGGAAATGGGATGCTTGAGCTCTGCATATGGAAAATATGGCAAGAAAAAGAAAAGAACCACTGCCCTAGTCTGTTATTCCTGAGACAGAAAAAAACTCAACTTAGTTTACCTGAGCCACTGATGAACTTCCAGTTAATTCAACAAAGCAGCACTTATATATTCAGACTTTACAAAGTTCCAAAGAATGAGGAAGGGTAAAGATACCAAGACCTACCAAGAAATGGAATTTGGATTTGCATTCCAGTTCAGTATAACAAGATACAGTCAATATGTCATGTGAGACATCTGCCAATCAATGTGAAAAAAATACATAAAAAGCCAGACCTCATGCATGTGATGGAAGGCAGGATTGCCAGGAAGTTGCTTTGGGTGGATTTTAGTGGTCAGATCTGAGATATACTGGAGATTACTCCTGGGAACCACTGCAAGATAAACAGTGCATGCCCTGGGTTGTGCTTGTGAGAATGAACTTACATCAGCAGTGTGGTGATAAAGACAACACACCTAAGGGATGTTGTTTCCCAAGCAAGAACTTCGCAGTGTTTAAAAGCTCTCTGCAGCGAGACCAGCGGTACCAAGGCAAACCCTGTTTTGCACAGAATAGTTCAGGAGACCAAGATAATCTTAGGAAGAAAATAAAAATGAGAGAGAATAACAACAGAATTGAATAACGGAACAAAACATAATAATGATGATGATTATGATGATGATAATAATAATAAAGAGTAAGTGGATAAAAGTTGAGAACGAGGCACTTGAGAGCCGAGCTGGTCTAGCAGCCAGCTTCTTTGCTGGGATCCCTTATGCTGCTTCCGGATGGATTTCAAGGGGGCTGCAGGGACCGGCTGTGCAGGAGGAGCAGGCGCTTCCCGGCGCCTGAAGAGCAGAGGTTGCCCCCATCAAGCAGAGGCGGCGAGCAGGGGGCACAGAGCCAGCTCCTCCGCTGCTCGCAGGCTGGGGGCTTCCAGCCGGATTTAAGTACAGGGGATTGGCTGTAACCAGAGGGCACTGAGGGGAGAACTCAGCAGCTTACCGCAGCAGAATCACCTTAGAATCCTTAAGGTTGGAAGGGACCTCTAGAGATCACCCAGTCCAACCCCCTGCTCCAGCAGGGACACCCAGAGCACGGGGCACAGGGCGGCATCCAGGCGGGTTTGGAAGATCTCCAGAGCAGGAGACTCCACAGCCTCTGCCCTCTTGGCTACAGAAAGGACAGTACTCATATGTGGTTAACACATCTTGTAAAATGCACATTTTTATATGTGTTAAGAGTACTTGCAAGATACTAATTATAGCTCTGCCAACTCCTAGTGATGGCTGGAAGTGTGGTATAAAATCAGCGTGTGTAATGGCTTGATAGACGAGACATACCATCACTTGGGAAATAAATTTAATAATATGATACTATCACCACCTAAGACTATAAACCAGCATATAAATGGTACCAATAATTAATAAATGGACCAAAGATCAGAAAGATGCATTTATGGGTAACCTGACATTCATCTTATGATTGAGTGGATTCAATCAAAGCATTTTCAATAACTGGAAATGCTACGAAACTTGCACACTTCAATTACTAGAGAGTTACAGCTTCTATAAAATGTCAGAATCCCTAATTAAAGATAGCTGGAGAAGTCTACTGCAGTGTTTTGGGGAGGAGAAAGAAGGGTTTGTCATTGGTAAAAGTTGCAGTATCTTTCCCTTGTAAAATTATTCACCTCAAAATATGAAATAAGCAACAGACTCTGGCAGGGGATCATAATGTCAGTAATATGGGTGCTAACTGAATGCTTGTGTTTTTCAAGATGTTGCTGTCCTCATTTTCCTCTCAGCTCCATAGAATTTGCACGGGATTTGCTAGCCTGGCCAGGTTGTGCCGGAGGAGTGGTTAATGTGCTGCACCAAATAAAAAAGGGAGAGAATGAAATTAAGGTGCCTGTGAGCTTTGTTTTGATTCAAATGAAAGGATATTCCTTGTTCCTTTGTGACACAGTGGCTCTAGGAATTCATGTTGTAGTGCACCAGTATTTTGTTTCTTTACAAATAGCACCTAGCATTCACCTGGATTGTTTGGCCATTGTTGAGCAGATGTTTCCATGAAACAATCTGTGGTAAATCCAAGATCTTGTGCCTGGGTGGTGAGAGTCAGCTCGCAGTCCGAGTAGACAGGGGATCATCTCAACGTAGCTTTGGTTTCCAGTAGATTCATGGCCCTTGGTGTGACTGTCCTATCTGCTCTTGCAATCCTATTCTGCAGAGTGCCACCAAATCATATGGTTAGTGCAGGATTTTGGTGCAGCTGGTAAAAAGCTTAAGCTTTCCTGGCTTAAGAACTGCCTTGGCAGCTGAGCTCCTTTCCTTCCTGCGCACTGCTCCTCAGCACCACGTTGGTTTGGTGACTGTGGGCTGAGTTATCCCAGTAAGGGGCAAGTGTCTGTTGGGGCACTTTTAGTTCTTGGTACTGAGGTGGATCTCGCGAGACAGACCCACCGGCACTGTGTTGCTGCACACACCAGTGTGTCCATCCGTGCCTGACATGGTCAGGAATTGAAAAAAAACTCTCAAAAAGTGGTAAAAAGGCATGTGGTCCTAACAGTCAAGAGGAAGACCCAATGAAGAACAGCAGGGCATCCTGCTGCTCTTCCTCTGAGCAGAACTGAAATTAATGTGTAAACTCTGTTGTACATGATAACTCCTGACCCTTGGCTTCCCACGGCTTCCCTCAGCAAATCTGCTTTGTATGCCTTCAACTTCATTTCTCACTTCCCGTTTTTTGTCTCTAACAGTTGATCGGAATGCTTCTGGCGTGCTGTCTGTCCCGGTTTATTACTGCTAATCAGTATGAGATGGTGTAACGAGGTGAGTTTTTACCACCTTCTGCATGCTACGCTGTGAGGTGCTCTCCCGATGAAGATAGTTGGCAAGTTTTAGATGCTCAAGAACGTCATCTTCCCAAATGACCTTTGGTTTGGATTTTGTGTTCCAGTGACAAAAGGGGATACTCTTTGGAGTATCATTTCTTAGAAAGAGGGGGCAAACTATTTGTGGCGCACGCTGTTAGCAACATTCACCTCTCTCCTTGCTCTCTCGCCTTGCAGAAGTGAGAAACCCAGCGCCTGTCCCAAGACGAGGATCCGCAGAACTGGAGAAGGACTGAAACGAATGTCATAGCACACACACTGTCTCCCGCCCGCACACCCACCCACCCGCGCGCGCGCGCCGCCTCACGAAGTCTCTGCCACGCGCCGCGCCCCACGCCCTGAAGCGCCACGCCCCACGCCGTGAAGCGCCGCGCCCCACGCCGTGAAGCGCCGCGGTGCCGCGCGCGGCCCGAGCCGCCGCCCGCCGCCGGGGCCCCGCGCGGCGCCGCCCGTGTGTTCGTGCTCATGCCGTAGTTGCGTTGTAAGTTAACAAAGGTAACCTCATCCATTAACCGCAGCGCCCGGCGGGCTGTGCATGTAGTGACCGGAGGGCGTAACTCGCCTTTCACCGTGGTTAATAAGTGTTGCACACATTCGTATAAGCCGGTATATGAAATATATATTCTTTGGGGTTGATCTCAGTTTGTTTATTTGCTTTACTGAGGTTTTTGTCCTTTCCCCCTTCCCTGCATCTGTGCCCCCCCCTGCCCCGCCAACAAAGAAATCAGTAACAAAACATGAAGATACTTGAAACTGATGTTAAAACGTTGTGCTTGAAGGGAACTGTTACTCCTGGTGTTCTTCTACATCTTTGATTCTTACTCAGTGTTGTATGCCTAGTGCGTATCCCGGTAGGCTTGTCTAGTGCATTTTGCCTCTGAACCTGAACCTGTGTAATACTGTTATTAAGCTGTGTTGTTGCTTACTGTGAAGGCAGTAATTTTGCTTCCTTTATTTTTGTTAGATAGTTACGAACTAATTGACCTGTGCTGTACTGCGGCCTTCATACCTTTTCCTCTTCTTTTTCTTTCTTTTTGCATTGAAGTTGCAGCCACCGAATACATTGTTGAATCAAATCAAAATAAAAACAAACACACACAAAAAAAAAAAAAACCACAGAAAGCCAGGCATATGGAATATTTTTTGGGGAAAGCAAAAGTTTAAAATCTTTTTAAAGAATAGGACTTTTTTAATAATGCCTCTGTCTAGCATGCCAACGAGAATGCGTTGATTATTGTGAGTACTTGTGATATACGTATTAATAAATGGAAACCATTACGGATTTGTCGCTGCTTCCTTTTTGTTCTTTAGTCTTCACAAAACTCTTCTCAGGGGGGAGGAGTGGAAAGGAAACCCAAGTGCCCAGCTTCGCGTGACATGTTTCTCTGTGCATATTTCAATTTGCCACTCACATTCGAGGGGAAAAATGTTATTACCCTGGAAAAGAGAAAGCTGGAATTGTTTCAAAACTCCAAGAAAAATCCTTCCACAGCTGCTTTTGCCACGTGACAAGAACGTACCCTGTGCTTTGCAATTTCTCTTCTTGTGACTGATGGTATCTGCAGTATTTAATTATCCTGTCCCTGGTGCTGTGTGTGATTTGGCACTAGGCAGTTCTCTCTGTGTGGCTGCAGTGAGTGTGTGGGTGGCGAGACGAGGGATGGGGAGGACATGGAGCCGCCTCTGCTGCCTTGACGGAAAGGCAGGCCCAAGTCTCTCTCTTTTGGGCTTGCAGAGAGCTGAAGGTCTGATCCAAAGTCTGATCCAAAGCCACTCTGGAAGTTTTGCACCAAGCCCTTAACCTGACATCTTGGGCAGAAGGGAAGATTTGAGGAACACTCCGTGGCTTTCTTGGGGTCTTTCTAAATACAATGAGGCAAATGCAGGAGACAGAGAGGCCCTTGCTGAGACAGGCAGCAGCCTCTCAGCCCTCTCCGCATCTCTGTGGGGGCTGTTGCATGGGTGCTCACACGGGCCCTTGAGCTGCTGCAGGCCCTGCCTGCGTTATTGGCCATTGCTGGCCTGCAAGATAGCGACCGCCTGGCCTTAGGGTACCGAAATACCCCGTGCTGTGGGACAGTTGCTGTGCTGTGGCCTAAGAGATCATTTCAAAGGGCTCTGAGAGCATGGTGATGTTCACTAATGGGGGCTGCAAAATGATACCTACTGTAGTCATGGCCTGGGTGGTTTGAGGTTTCAGATGGCCAGAAAGGACAGAGGAACATCTGGGCATGTCTTGGAATAAATAAAAGCTGCACTGCTGACTGCACTTTCACAAAGGCCTAGCGCTGCTCCAAACGTGGTCCCCACAGCTCTCTGCCAGGCACTGACCCCCCATCTGCCTCCTCCCCTTGTCCATCCCCCCCTGCCCTACCCCAGCGCGTAGCAGCAGCCGCCGGGGGTCCCTCATCCGTGCAGCGCCGGGGCTCTGGGGAGCCTGCAGGTCCTTTTGGCAGCCAGCAGGATCCCTGCGGAGGGATCCCGCATCGCTGGGGCTGGGATCCGAGTGTGCCGGGGCACCTGGAGCCTGAGCGGCACCGCCCGGGGTGCCGGCACGCGCCGCTGCCGCCTCGGCTGCCGAAGGCAACGCGAGCGGTGCCGGCGCTCTCCTCACGGCCGCTGCGGCCGCGCTGGGAGTGCCTGCAAAATGGGCAAGCGTGGCGCTCCACTTTGCTTTCCCCCAGGAAGACGGGAAGTCAGCGCTGTCGCTCCATCTCAAAATGCAAGTGATCCGTCTTTTGTGGATCCGATTCGCTGCCGAAGCGAGCAGCTCTGATTTGCTGCTCAGTCTCTGCTCCTGTATGTGATTCAGCTCTGCGCTTCGTCGTTTGGCTTCTGCCGCAGTCTGCACTGCCGGCTGCAAGTTCCTCGTGAAGGGGACAAAAAGGCTTAGTATGTGTGTGAGAGAAGCGTTAGGATGTGGGGCGTCTGAAGCGTATTACAGGAGTCTGTTTGGACTGGGGATATATTAAAACTCAGCTGAAGAACTTTCTCCTTTTCATACCTGAGACGTTCCCCTACCAAGGACAGGCATGTAAAGAATTTCCTAGCACCTGTCCTGTGAAAGTGTGTGCTTGTGCAGCACCCAAACGTGCACACGTGCATGCACACACCACACTGTGTCTCTGTATGAAATGCGAAGACTCACCCGTAGATGAAAAATGGCTCAACTTTCAATATGTGAACACTGCAGGTTAAGTCAGAAGAGCAGAAAGCTTCTGTTACTTGCAAGCGAAGAGTTCCTCTCTCCTCTGCATTTGTACATGTGAAAATGTTACTCATAATTTTTACTTTATTTAGAAGCTGTGATGCAAAGTACAGCAGGGCTCAACAAATCCTGCCTATCTCACATAAGTCATTTTGCTGATTTTTTCCTACCACGTAAATTACATTACCTCAGAGCAAACAAAGTGTTCACGAAGGCAATTTTTATGTCTCTTCTCCTTCGCTGCCATAGTCTCTCCTTGAAGTTCAGCACTGTGCTAATTTGACATAGAGATCTGTAAATAAGAGCAGAGGCAGCTGCTTCGTGAATTGAAATTCGTGCTGAATGCAGCTGCCTTCTGCAGCTCGGCGTTCCTGCAGCCTGTGCGCAGCGCAGAGCAGTCTCGGCGCACCGCGCGGCTGTGCTCAGGAGGAGCTGTCGTGGGTTCTGCTGTGTGCCGGGCAGTGGATCTGCCCGTAACTGCAGGCAGCAAATGCTGCAGACACCAGGCCGTTCGTCTGAGTCGGCTGAGGGGGTCAGTTAAAACCTGGGGGGTCTTTTTGGTTCTTTTAGATCCAAGCTCCTGCGCTGCAGTCCTCCGTTGGCTTCATGCGCGCCGTGCTCAGCAGCAGCAGATCCGAGGCCTTGCTTTCGCGCAGGGCCGGTGGTCAGTGGATGCTGGGGATGCCACTGCTTGACTGACTTGCCTTGAATTCTTTTTCTCCTTACCAATTACAAATGCTCTGGGTTCAGATGGAGGTTACTTATATGGCCTGTGGGCTCAAGCTTTGTAGTTCGGTCTGCGGTTTGTGCCTTTGAGGTCTTAATTTTATTTATTTTTATTTTGAATGTCTTTCATCTGTGCAGTTCAGCACTGCTTAGGACAGCAAGTAACCGCCTGCCTCGAGGGAGCAGGTCATTGTTTTTGGCTCAGCCTGGAGGGAGCTGCATTTCCCCATGATGAACAGAAACGCCCGTGCTTCGGGCATCCCCTTGCCTTTGGCAGCTTTGTGTTTGGCCAGACAGAGTGCCCAGCACTGTGCCCACGCTGAGGCCGCTTTGGCGCTCAGCTGTGCAGCAGGTTTGAGCTTAACTAAACGCGGGGAAGGTCAGCAGCACATCCGCCTAAATGCTGGGCAGTCGGCGTGCGAGTTTTTGAGCTGTAGCTTTATATGCTCTCCCGTCCTGCTGAACCACCATCCTTTCCCTCGCGAGCCAAATGAAACCGCCAGAACTGAATCAGAGGCAAAGATGTGGAGGCAGAAAGGAAGTGCCGCTCTGTACTGATCACCACACAGCTCATCTGCAGTTCCTTCCGAGGCCTCAAAGAAGCAGTAGCTGCTTGTTGAGCTGCCGGGACAGCTCGAGATGCTGGCGCAATGCCCTCCCTTACAGACGCAGGAAGTTTGTAGAGCAGCATTTTTCCATTTACCAGAAAGAGCTGCCCCACAGGCTGTCCCAGTTTTCCATCCCCATTCACCTCCTAGGCGCTTTCTCCTGTCACGTGCAGCGGGGAGAGGGGGCCAGACGCCCGTCTCCTCCTGCAGCAGTTAGGAGGGAGCTTTGGGATCAGAAAAGCACCCGCCCTTCCCTGGGGTCTGTCTGTCCTCAGCCCCCTGCTGCGGGGCTAGCAGAGCCACATTGGCCTCTGCTTTGTCCTCAGCCTCCTGATGGACCTCAGCTTGTCCCCTCTGCTTCCACGAGCCCTTCCCCATCTTGCCCATGACGGTGAGATCTGGGCCTGCGTCCCTGCACACAGGTAGGACCTGCCACGCGAGGGGCTTGGCTTCTCCCTGAGGGCAGCAGCCACTGCAGCACGAGAAGCAGGAGCAATCCCCAGCGGCGAGCTCCCCACGCTGCACAACCAACCCTGTGTGAGCTGAAGCAGCGAGTTTGAGAACCCCGATTTCTTTGAAAATGACCCCAGCCAGCTGTCAGAGCTCCCCGGTCTCCAGGGTGAGTGCGACACGGCACTGAAAGCGGTGAGTCAATAAACCTACAAGTTGCCATTGCTAAATAAAGAATTTCTATGGGAGAATGTTGCTCCAGGGGAAATAGGCTTGCGAAGACATCCAGATTTCAGCTTGTTGCTCCTCACAGAACCTCATGCAATGGCCACAATGATTTTATCCTCTGTAATATTTTTTTCCCATTAACTTTAATAGTTTATTACTGTTCAAGGTAATTTTGAGATTAGCAAATTAATTTACTGCCAGACAAGCTCCAAGTAGTATTTAGTTAATGCTGCATAAAACACATGGCATCCCACTGGAAAGTCTGGGTTGATGGTGTGGAGTTCCACTAGCGCTGATGTAGGGCTGCTTCTTTATAAATACATATAGCTAAAATATAAATCCTGATGACTTTTTTTTTTTGTTTGTCATAACAAAAGGTGTTTTGCCCCACAAACACATAAAATCTGGTCAACTATTGCAGGGTATTTTTTACCATCTTAGCCTAATTTTTAAGGAAGAGCTATTGCTTTCTGCCTTTCGTGAACATGCATTTTGCACAGTCTTTGCGCAAGTTTCTGTTGCAAACTGAAAAGGTTTTTATTTAAGGTGGGTTTCATTTTGGTCCAGCATAATGGCACATATTTGGTTGGTGGAAGCTCCCTAAAAGCAAGCTGGGCTGAGGCAGAGTCTCTTCGGGCTCTGAAGTCTGTTCTGGCAAACTGGCCAATGGGTCCTGTGGCCAAAAGGAGAGACTTTTGGCCTCTCCTGAAGCTATCTGGAGGGGACTCAGAGTCCTCTTGGCTTCCAGTCCTTCCACATTATTGGTAATTGGTGGGTGTACACACACACATATATAATATCCTTTCTGTGAGAGGCAATAACTTTTAATGTGATATATATTCCCAGTGCAACTACTGAATCACCGGATACCACTTTTTATTCATCATACTCAAATAACAGAGCAGCTTGGCCAAGACTTTCAGAAGCACTAGATTTTGGGTAACCCTCCTGGGGTACTTTCAAAATGTTCTCACTTTCAAGAAATGCTGAGCACTGTGCCTCTGAAAATCAAGCCTGTTCAAAACCTCTTACGGCACTCAGAAGTCAAAAGTCACATTTGAAAGCCAGCCCTATATGTTCTTGTAAAGGAGGCTATTCATCTAAGGAAAAGCCATTCATATTTTTTAACTGCACTTAATTCCAAAGCGAAGCAAGAACAACTTTCCGGCTCACGGAGGGGATACCATGGTGTGTTTTATCTTCTTGAGAACCAGGAAACATGATGCAAGAGAAGGCTCATGCCCAGTGAGATGACAGTCAAGCCAGAGTGGGATAGGGAGGGAAAAAGAGAAGGAAAAAAACCTATCCAATGCTCTCTCCATCACAAAAACCCCTCTCAGCAGAATCTGCTTGTGGCTGTTTTGTCAGCTGTAAGTTTAAACTCTGCTGAGACCTACTGTGGTCCACACGCAGTCAGCTGCAAGGTCAGCATAAATCCATGGCCCTACTTGAACGCTTGGCCCTAAGAGTTTCTTACTCTGGCTCCCATTGACGGGATGGGCCTTCCTTATTATTTTTTCCATTGAAAAATAATATTGAAGTTACTGCATGGTTGAAAAACTGGATGGTGCTTATGTTGATTGCTAGGTATCTCCAGGCCTGGAGTTATTTGCAAGTAGAAATAAATGGACTAAAAAAAAAATGCCAATAATTTTCTTCATCCTGGAATCACCAAATGTGAAATGTGCGAAGCCTTCCTCCAAATATAGAAACCAGCATATTGAACCCCGGGTAATTGCTGTATGCCGCTCCATTTACCTTTATACAATTCCTAGTAATTACTGGGCTGAGAACTGCTTCGTCTCTTCACACAAGGTTAAATGCAGCCCCATGCAGGGAGCCAGCGCAAGTCCTGTGTGCTCCTGGTGTCTCAGCCACACGGAGACCTGTCAAAATCAATGGACTTGCTCAAGAGAGAATGGAAAACAGACCTTAGCCTGTTGCGTGAAAGCATGAGGCAAGGTGAAGGTAAGAAATTCCAGAAATCCTGGAAATCCTGGCCAATCCTAGCTCTAATGCCAAGTCGAGAGTATGAAGACTAGCTTAATCTACCTGTATTTATGACCATAGGATTTCCTGCTTGTGCTTATCTGGATAACCTAGATGTTCTCGATCTGTTTGGACTAAGTATCTTAGACATTAGAATGTGACAGGGAAATCAGAAATGGCTTTACAAGACCAATGCAATAAAAAAGTTATTGGCAATTAGCACAGTTTTTTAAAAAAAGTAATTAGCCCTCCTGCCCTGAGAATTAATGGGCACTTTTCACTACACCCCAAGGGGCAGTCAGCCCAATAATAATCCATTTCAGATTAATGTTGTTCTAAAACTGCGCCGTTTGAAAGCGCAGGCGGCAAGGCGGCCGCAAACAGGAGGCAGCCGCACTGCGACGAACACGGCAGCGGGCTGCTCCCGAAACGAGAGGCCGTTAATAACTTGCTCCATTTAGTGCAATAAAGAGAACATTTTATCCGCTAAGGAGATAAAGTAAATCACATGAAAAGACCAGTGCCTATTTCATCCCAGGGTGCAAGCGTGATGAAGGCAACGGAGGTGCATTGGTTGCTGCCTTCGGCCTACATACACCCACGGGAGACTGCAGGGTAGACTGTGACTTGTCCAGCCAGGGCAGTTTTATCATCCAAGAGTTGTCTGGCAGCCAGCTGGCAGAGGGTTCTGTTCCCCGCTTGTCCCCTCTTTCCCATATAACTCAGTGAAACCCCCACGCGATGGCACCTGCCTGCCCCGGCCTGGCCTTCCCATTGCGAGGCGTGGGGTGAGCCGGTGTGCCCTGCCGGAGGGAAGTCCTTGAGCAGATCCAACAGTGGCTGTAAGGGCATGGATAGGAACATGCAGAGATGGAAAATATGGGAATTAGGCGGTGCTGTTTGGGCTGGAGAGAAGCGAGGATGCTCTTCTCTTGAGCATGAGGCCAGCTGAGGAGGCCGATCCCTGTGCTGCTCCGTGATTTTAGCACAAGACGAAAAAAAAGAGTTCCTTGGTTAACACTGTCCAGAGTTCTTGTCACTTCTTCTGTCTCAAATGGACCTAGGATTCTGGGGCAAGTCTTATAAGGAAAATAAAAATGATTTTTTCCACATAAAAATCTTGGAAAGTTTCACTACCTATAAGCCATTTTGAAACTTGAAGTAGCAATCACTTAGCTGCCACTCTTAAAAGGATCTGGGCTTGAGGACTGCATTTTTTGGTACTATCATTAATGTATTCACATTTGAAATTTTCACTTTAAATTTAGAGATCTGACCCTCTTTTTTGGCTCGTGTTTGAGCCTTTTTATATATATATATATGTATATATATATATAATCTAAATGTTGAAGACATGGTGTGGTATCACTACACAGAACTGAGGAAGATCAGGGCTAGATTCCCACAGAGATTGACACCATGAAGTGTGATTGACACTCTGAAGTCTGTTTCCCATTATCCATTTTCTTGCAACAGTAGGAAGAGCGATTCTTGTAGGAAAGATTGTAGTTTGAAACTGGCTTTGGAAAGGAGAGTGTCCTTTATCACATCACAGCCACAGGGCCAAGAAACACTGGCCACTGATATTTGTATCTAGGACAGCTCAAGAAGTCTGAGGTGTTGAAGCAGCTACAAGCTCCCAACAGGCTATGCCAGTGACCTTACAATGGAGTTAGTTACAGGATCAATATGCTTTAATTTTGTAGAAGCTAAGAACACAAGTGTACACACGTATACTTATTGAAGTGAGTTATAACCATAAATACTGCCTATAAATCACCTGCCCTGCCAAACTGCTCTTCCCTGTGGCGCATAATGGACCTGTCCCACACAGGCACAGCATCACGCGAGGCCTTGGCTCGTATTGCCACGTACACCCTGCACCTCCCAGGCTCCTCATCATTGCTGAGGAGGAGGAAAGCAGTGTTGCCCTCCCCTCTGAGCTCTCCCAGTACCAGTGCCATGGCCTCCAATGTGTTACCACTCGCACATGGCCAACGTTGCCTTCCCCCTGCTTAGGTTACCATTGGAGGAAAAGCATAGCGTGCAGTATCCCCACCTAAGTCCTGTTCGTGTAGCTCTCCTTGGCACCGTTACCTTTGGGAAGCACAGGTGAGTTAGCACAGAGCAGCCATCTCCCTGCCGGGGTTCTCCGTCCCTCCCTAGGCAGACACATGGGCTAGCAGGGCTTCATGTTGGGATCTTATGGAGTCCCCAGAGAGCACCCAAAGGACCTCTGCAAATTCAGTTTTTCTAGGACAAGTGGCAAGATGGCAAAGGGTCTGGCTTTCTGGCATGGTGGAATCACACCAATCCCCCTCTATTTTATTAAACGGGTTATGCTATGAGAGCAGTGAAGGAAAGGGAGTGTGAAACCCATGTCCCTTCCAGACCCATGTTGATACAGACTGTGCTGTTTTCAACATTGCATTCAACCTCCCTAATTTGTTGTTTTTTCCCCCACAACTAACACTCTCACAGCTCTTATTCCTCAAGGAAGATGGTCATCTGTGATGCCTGTGCACATCTCTGCACATGGCACAGCCTCCAGAAAGTCCAATAGCCAACAGCTGATTTACTAAACTGAATATATTAGTAAAAGCCTAATGAAGTGGCCTGTAAAATCTCTAAATTGGCAGATGCATATGACACACCAGCTGCTCATGTGAACCATACATTCTCTGTGCAGGTGCATGAATAAAAGAATCCCTAACCATGAAAAACCCTATATGGTCTTATCAATTTATCAGTATTTTTTATTTTTGCTACTCATCCTGAAGTGAAAGAAATAGGATCAGATAAGCTATGGCTAGGTGGCATTTCATACATATACTGAATATTTTGCATAAGAGAGTTGTGTGTGGAAGTACCCAAACCTGTATGTGTGTATAAAAGATAGTTGTATCATGTTTCATTAGAATAATAATGCTGTATATATGTTCATATGCCTTACACTCTGACTAAACTTGAATAAGTTTTTTGCTCTATGGGAAGGGAAGGTATGTGGCAGATGAAGAAAAAAAGTTCAAAGTGAACTAGGTGCTTTCAAACTGTTTCTGAGAGGTAATTTTCCAGGGTAGTGGAGATGTGTTTGATAGGAACCAAGAATGGTCCCAGGCGCTTTCATAGAATCACAGACTCACAGAATGGTTGAGGTTGGAAGGGACCTCTAGAGATCATCCAGTCCAACTCCCTGCTCCAGCAGGGACACCCAGAGCACGGAGCACAGGGTGGCATCCAGGCGGGTTTGGAAGATCTCCAGAGAAGGAGACTCCACAATCTCCCTGGGCAGCTTGTGCCAGGGCTCTGTCACCCTCACAGGGAAGAAGTTCCTCGTCACATGGAGATGGAGCTTCATGTGTTTCAACTTACACCCATTGCCCCTTGTCCTGTCACTGGCCACCAGTGAGAAGAGCTTGGCCCCTTCCTCCCCGCCTTTCCTGGGGGTATTCCCCATCACAGCACTCCTCTGCTTCTTCTAGACCATGAGCAAGGGGGAAACTGAGCAGGGCAAGCTCCAGAGCCTAAGAGCATGTTCACTGCATCCTTTGCAGTGCCTTTGCAGTGATGCCACTGCCGTGCAGCCATCAGGTCGAGCCTCGGTGCAATGTGGCGTTGCATCTGCCACGCACCCACACGCAAGACTCAGTTCAGGTCTGCAGGCTTTGGCAGTGTCCCTTCCCACACCTCTGTCATAACCACTGTTAGATCTGCGCCTCCACAGTCCCGGTTAGCGTTAAGGTGGCGCTTGCTGCACTGTTGCAAGGGCAGCTGACAGATCCCTTGCTTTTCCAGCTGCGGGCTTGGCGGCTGCCGGCGGGGCTGCCGAGTCGCTGAGGGAAAGCGAGTCGCGCTCGGCACCACATGCGCGTGGGGGAGCAGCGCTGCTGAACGGGGGGCCCCCGTGGCCGGCGGCAGCTCCTCCTGCCCCCCGGCCTCCCGCTAACGAGGCGCGGGGCGAACCAGGCACGGCTGAAGCACGCAGCTAGGCCTGTGATCATTAGGCAGGGCTCAGCCCGGAGGTTCCGGCGCCCAAACCGCAGGCTTAAAAAGGGATTCTCATTATCCAGTCATGACCACAGGCACGACACCGGGGTTTTACATATTCCTCCTGTTAAACAAGCTTGTTCACCGGTGCCTGCAGCCCACGGCGGCTCCGCTCACTCCCAGGAAGAAGGTGCCTGTAGCGCGGCACAAGCGTGGCTTGTTACATGGCTCCCGTTGTAGGGTCGGCACTTACATGCAGCTCAGGTGCTTGGGAGAGGACTGCCTAATCAAGGAGAGGTAAAATTAATATATTGCCCTCGTGTTTGAGATCAGAGCAACTAATCTTGTTAATAATACAATTTCCTACTCTGTCACAGATAAAGGACGTCTCATTTAGTTCAAGCTGGAAGAGCCTGGGTAGCGCAAGGCTCAATCTCTGCAAACGGAGGTAGTCTCCAATGAAGCACTAAGCACAGTGGTAAATCTAAAGTTACTGAGTTTCCTGTGCGGTAACAGATTTCCATCTCACTTTGGCAGAGCTTTGAATCCAAAACTGGGCAATGGTTCCAGGAAACACGGCTAGAATAAGACACAGTAGCATTGTAGGGCTGCTTGCTTTACATGTTTTTATTATTAGTCAAGAAAACAGATATTGCTCTCATCAAAATAAAACTTGCTATGAGGAATGGGATGTTGTTCAAGAACTTCAGGAAAAAAAAGTGAACTTGAACTTATTACTTTTGCTTTGCATTGTAATTATAATGTAAGTTGTAGAACATGTAGAAAGGTATCTTACAACTCAACTACTAGGCTAAAAAAATAAACGTGCAGAATGTGGAAGGGACTGTAGCAAAATTCAAATAAAACTTTGCATCTTAACCTCAGCTAAGTAGGAAAATGGAAAACAACAGAGTGAATGGTACTTTTACACGTTTTTAATCATAGTAGGAGTTACAAAACAGAAATGACAGAGAGACAGGAGGGAAAAATGTGACTTTGCAGATGACAAAGTCTGGCTTTGCCCTTTTAGGGACATGATCTACCAAAGATCTATCTATGTTCTTCATATATATAGCAAAGTGAACAATTAATTTTATTAATCTGGCATATTAAAAAAAGCCCTCTGTATTCAAAATTCATCACCTCTCTGCACATCTTCATTCAGCACATCCCTACAGCTGCAGAATGTCTCCTTATTCTGCTATAGAAATTTAAGGCAATGATAGTCTGTGTGTAGACGCAAAGATCATGCTGGGCAAAACAATGTACCAAAGCCAAGAAGTAGAACAAACAGACTTGTAAAGTGATGTCTAATAAGAGTCAAAGAGCATGTGGCTTAAAAAAGTCAGAACAAAACAGACAGGGAGAACTTTTTTTGTACAGAGAATTATATTGAGGTGGATTAATTCATATGTAGAAGTGCTTCCAACTCAAAACAATCACAAAACCTTCACAGAGTGGAAAATGTAGGCGGGAGGTGAAAGTAGCATCTGAATGATCTTAAGGGGAAAGAGAACAAGTTCCAAGACTGATGAGAAGACCTTCTGCCAGGAGAGTCTGACTAATGAAGACACGGTCACCCCAAAGCCACCCACAGCCACTACAGGACCAGAAAACTCTGGAAACCTAATACCAAGATTAAAATGTTCAGGGTCAATCTCCACTGACGGACGTCTCTAAGCTGGCTACTTACCTCTAAATCCTCTAAAGTCCCTGAATTGGACAAAGCAAAGCAGTAGATTGCATGTACCTTGCATGTACCTATGCAGGTGAGCCTGAGCAAGGGGATGTACATCAGCCAAGGCTACATCAGTAATGGGCAAAAATCCTTCCCAGGAGTGAGGGGACTTATGTACCCTTATGAAAGACACAGTGCTGTTGCCCCATGGCATAAGGCTATGCCACAGAAACGTTGAGGCCTGTTCTTGTAACCACGTAGAGTGTTTCACAGGCCTGAAATTAAAGGATTACGGGAAGCATTGCAAAAGAAGGGAGCAGATAGCTCATAGCTTGTAGCATATTAAGTGAAAGACAGCTTCATAATCATGGAGGAGAAGGGGGATAGGAGAGGTATTAGGAAGCTACAAACATTAAAAGGGACTCAGCAAAAGTAGAAATCAGGGTCTTCAACAAGGCAGCTGCTTTGGCACATTTTTTCAGTGCCTGAAGTGCCAAGCTAAGCTGTAAATCACAGCTGCAGCAGGCTGGATAGGGGAACATAGCAGCCCTAGGGGGTCATGGCTCTGACAAGGAGGCCGGGGCTCCTAAAATCTCCCCGGGCTCCTAAAATCTCCCCAGGCCTCCAGGAGACTCCAAAATGTACAATAAACTCTAGAGCTGAAACTGAGTCTGGAAATACCCTTCTGGAGTGCTTTGTGCACTAGAAACACTTCACAGCTTTATTCCAAGTGCAATAAAGTCTTGCAGGAATGAAAGTCTCCCTTGATCATGTGCCATGGTGGGCAGAGCAGTGATCAGAATCCCAAATTAGTGAGGACCTGAGACAGATGAGAAGATACCAGCCCAACCTCAACAGAGCCAAGCATCAATTTAATTATGCCTGGAGAAAGCACCACAAAGGGAATAAAGCCTGATGATTATAAGCATCGCTGAACAAGCTGAGAATGAAAGGGATAAACAAGGAAATTTAGAAATTGCAAAGGAGGTTGAAGTAGGTCAATGTGTTCACACCCAGCAATGCAACTTGAACCATTTACTAAAGAAAGTGCTTTTGCTCAGATATAAAATAAATATGGTAACTAGAGCAGCGGACAGAAAGAAAGGCCGAGAGCAAGGATGTGAAGCAATTACCAACATCACCTATCTGTATTTCTGCCGTTTTCCACTTCAGGCGCTACAATGAGACTCAGCTACAGCCCCAAAGGAGGCAGCAGGGCTTTACCAAGCTGCAGCAGTGATCATAAACTGTTCCATGGTCTTTGGCTCCCATTGTCACCACCAGTGTCTGTCTTGCTGGGATGTCCCCATTTTTTTGTTCCTAAACTGCAGTCCATTGAGCAGAGTGGCGCTTGGCTGATGGGCAGCATGAGTATAGCATGCCTGGTGAAGCTGAGATGATCGTCAAGCAGCTCTTCTTTGGAAAGCTGCTAAAGGTGGGGAACTATCATTGAAAGAGAGCACATTGTCCACAGCAGGGGCAAAAGAGAGGAGAGGAGGTTGTCACTGCAGAAATAGGGACTTGAGTCGTGGTAGCCTGGAGTGTGCGGCATGGGAGGAGCAATAAGCACAGGGAACTCAGTTTGGAAGCCATGGCAGGCCATGCAGGTCCCTGAGCGGAGTTTTCTGATGCTCGCCCTTCTGCTCAACAGCCTCCTAGCAGAAATTCCTCCCAAACTGCTATACTGTCGTAAAGGAAAAGACAGAATAGCACCTCGGCCAGTGAGAGTTGCTGCCTTTCAAAGTGCATAATAACGATGCAGATTTAAAATAGCAGCTAGGATGCAACACAGTGATTGTCAGGAGTACGTTTGGCTTGAGGAGACACACACAAATGATTTGGAGCAAGCAGAGGCCTCCAGTGTGAACACAGCAATGCCTGATGTGCTCTGGCAAAAAGGCTGTAGGGGAATAAAAGCACAGAGGAAATAGCACAAGCAGCAACAAAACCTCTAAGTAAAGGGCGGTGGAATCAGCCCTCCCTTTCATATCCCTGACGTGAACATGCGCTCAGGAGAAGTATGAACACGGTATTTCCCACACGGCCGGAAAGAAAAGCACGGCAGGAGGAGGCTCTTTGGTATGACTGCAGTCACTGACATCCCCTGGTAAGGAAACAGCCCAGAGTCCAGAGGTGGATACCGGGAAGAGCCTCTGGTTCCAGCAGAAAGCTCAGTGCTCCCGGAAGGACAACCAGTGTAGGCAACTCACCTGTGATCGTGGTTGACTGTTCCGGGCAGCCCCGTTAAATTCATGCTGCTCTTCCAGAATGCCGAGTGCTCCCATAATGCTCCCAAGGACTCCAGTAAAGAGCTCATATCTCAAGCATAGGACAGGCATGGAGTTAGCTAGAGTGTTTGCAGACTTCTAATGTCAGACTCCCGGCTACCCATATTTTTTTGGGGTCCAAATCTGTTCTGGGTGATTCACAGCTGGGATTTTATCAGGGCCTGTTTTTTAGCTAGGGAAACCTGATTTCTGAAAGGGTCTCAGGCTGTCCCCATCTTTCATCTAGGAACTTGTACCATATCCCCCTTTTGCAACTGGCTGGAGTTTTGTTTTGTTTTGTTTTGTTTTGTTTTGTTTTGTTTTGTTTTGTTTTCTCCCCTTGAGTTATTCATGGAAACACAGAGCTGGCTGAGTATACCAGGTCATTAAATGTTTCCCAAAGTAGCTGCTGGATTTATTTCAATAGGGATTAGCAAGATTAAGAATGTTTTCCTTAAATGAATATAGCAGCCTACAATTTTCAAATGGTAATTTTTGTCCATTATATTGATTTGTAGTTAAAGGACTTCGATGTTTTACTATAGCACCATGGAAGTGGTAAGCGTTGCTGCTGTGAAAACCAACAGTTTTAGAATTTGGTTCAGGAGTGTGAAAGAACAGATGCCCAAATCCCATTGAAATTCAGTGAAAATTGGCCTCTGGCCTCTTTAAATTGCTTTGAAAAGCTCAGCTCCAGAGTTTCCAGAAGTAATTTTACCCGCAATTAGTATTTCCTGGCAAACATTCTTCATACAAACAAACATTCTTCATAACAAATATTCTTCATACAACTTCACATTTTCTTATTTTTAGGGGGAAAAAAAAAAGCAAGCTTGGAATGGACATCCCTGAGGCAATACTATTGATGCAGGAGAGTGTTTCATCCCCTTAGTTTTCTTCTGTGTTTACCTTTATCTTTCTGAAGTCCTACACGTCACTTTTACTATCTGTGGTGCTCCCATCATTGCAGGACACAAGGAAGCCTCGGTCTCGTTGGCCTTCCTGTTCCCTCCGTTCCACCTCACACTACATCTGTTATTTTGTTCTGAACCCTCGCAAAGAAATCCCCAAGTGCCGGCAATGCAACCACAGAGAAGGCATCTCGGGGCTGCTGTACCCAAGAGGGGCGCTTGGCTGGAGAAGCGGCCGGCCGGGTTCCCCTGTGCGGAGGACACTGGCACAGGCTGCCCAGGGAGGCTGTGGAGTCTCCTTCTCTGGAGATCTTCCCAACCCGCCTGGATGCCGCCCTGTGCCCTGTGCTCTGGGTGTCCCTGCTGGAGCAGGGAGGTTGGACTAGATGATCTCTAGAGGTCCCTTCCAACCTTAAGCATTCTTTGATTCTATGACATGTGTTGCTCCATCCATCATGAGCTCGGCACACTGCTTCTGGTGGAGCTTTGAGGAGCACTTGGTGCAGCCTTGGTGCACCCGAGGGCTTGCTCTAGAAGTCCTTCTGTGTCACTCAGATGAGCACTGGTCATGTCACTAACTCAGTTTTACTAACTCAATTGAATCCGAGGACGGCTAAAGACGTGCCACTCTCTCCTCCCTCTAATGCCTGTATGGAGCCCATCCAAGGTTGGCCCCTATACAAGCCCACCACGCTTTGCTATTTACACCCATCCTTAAGGCTCTAATCACGCTTGGCACTGACCCCCTGACCAGGAGCAGTTCAGGGAGGCAGCGCTGGCCATGTGTGGTCCCTCCTGGCACACCAGTAAGCTGAGCCCAGCTGCTAGCACTTCATTCAGCAATGCTATTATCTGCGTGTTTGCAGACAACGCCTAAGCTGAGCCGTAGGAAAGGAAGGCTTAACTATTTGCAGCCCAGCTCCTGCACGGGGTTGTTCATGAAAACCGGCAGATTTCGTTCTTGTTGCTGCAGGAAAAAGGATGGTGGAAAATGAAGTGCTTAGAAGCCCTCTTCTTTCCTAATCTCACGCCGTGTTTGTCCAAATTATTTAGTCATTCTCTGTGCACACTAAATGGGAGAATAATAATAATAATAATAATAATAATAATAATAATGTATTGATGAAATACTGTTACAGGGAAACTAATTAATAAGCATTACAGTGCTCGTTATGCATGTTTGCTAAGCTGCAGAGGAAACACACTCAGGTCAGCGTGTTGATGGCAGGTGAGCCACGTATAACCTGCCACATATATAGCAGTTTATATGTGGTCCTGCCACATATAACCCCTACTGACTTTAGAATCAGTAAGGACAAAACATAAAGCAACGGGTAAACATTTTCTCTGTGTCTCTTTTCATATATTTACTCCTGTACACGGAGACACCTTTGAACACCTCCTTGGCATTCGAGCCCGTGGAACAGGGGCATTTACAAGCTGGGCCGTGAGGCCAGGCCTGCCCCTGCTGCCTGCTCTGTATCTGTTGCAGTCCGTGGGATCGCACATCACTGCGCAGCCCGGGGTTAGGCATTCGCAGCACAGCCCCCATCCCGCCTCAGCTCCGGGTGTCGCCAAGAAATCGGCTTTGGGGCTTATTATCTGCGACGGTGTTCACAATCTGCTTAGCCTAGCCAAGAAAAGAGTGAATAAGAGTCCTAAAATTAAAGCCCTGACCTACCTGGTTTAATATTAAAGAAACACGAGCAGTTTATGTTAGAGCGGGAATCTGCATGTCTTTTTGTCTAGAATTTCCTCTTCTTCCATTGATGTGCGGTGTGTTGCAAGCCATGTGATTGCCATTGCCCTGTCCAAGGCGGGACTAGACTTCAGCAATGCTGCAAAAATATCTAGGTCAGAATGCATTTTGAGAAAATTAACTAGAAAGTGAAAAAAAAGCAGCTTGCAGGGCCCCATGAGATACGAGCTGTTATGTAAAAGGTCGGCTGTTACTGTTATTTTGGGTCATTATTGTTGATCTCATGCAAATGTGTGCCTGTATTCAAAAAGGTCATTCTTTCTACTGCTGCTCAGTCCCATTTGGAAGGTTCAAGTCTTCACCCCTTTGACTCTGCGATGATTAGCTTTGAGTTTGCTGAGGAAGCAAGGCAAATTCATTCACACCGGTTGATTTTCAGTCTAGGTAACCTCAATACTTTTTAAATTCAATGGTTAATTTAACCGAATGTGACAGAAGGCCAAAGATGTGAAATGCACAAATTTACTACGGGTTTCACAAAAGCGGGGAGCTGGATAGAACAGAAGCCATCTTATTAATGTCCCCAGCTGAAGGAGAGACTATAGAGAGAGCCTAAGTGCTGCTGAATGCTACAAAAAGTCCTTTGGGTGCCCAGCCTCAAGCCATTGATCGGTAGGAAACCAAACCTCCCTGGATCTTCCCTTTGTGCAGTTTGCTGTTATTCTCTCTTAATAATGAAACTAATAACTTCCTAAGCAAATATTTTAATTGTAGGTGTCAATATAGCCTGTGCTGGTGTGTCAAATTAAACTGTGCTATTATTGCTTTTCCTGAAAGTCGCCAAGATTTCCTCTTGGCGATACAGCTGCACTGCTGTTCTCCTGTGCAGCTGTGGTGATAACAGGAATACAGCCCGTTATTTGAATGTCGTCTTCTTCGCTCTTTCTTACCTACTTCGTGGCCCCCAGCTCAGATCTGTTTCTTTTTGCTTTGCCCCTTCATGCTTTTTACCACTCTTGGCAAGTGATTTATGTTCTTGGCATTTACGTAAGCAATGTTGACTCTCATCTATGCCAAGTTCTTGTGCCTATGAAGAAGGATGTCTGGATCAAATTGCAGAATAAAGTTTTACCCGAGCAAACCAGAAATTATCTATAAAGCTCCTCTGGAAATTGGTTACCAACACAGAGATTTCTCTTCTTTAAGGGAATGAAATTCAAAGTCCAATTCTGTCGTCTTTTTCTTTTTTCCCCCGCTGTTGATTTCAGTTCATGAAGACCTTTTAATTCTGCATTCTGAGAACTAACTGCGGGGCAGCCCAATTCATTTATCTCACTTTTCTGCTTCTGAGGTGACTGGAACTGGCTGAACTGAAAACTTGAACCAAGAGGTTCAGCAAATATCCACTCGTATTTTATGACTGCATCTGAGGTCGGTTGTTTTGGTTTATTTGGGTTTTGGTTTGGTATCCAGATACCAAAGGCACAACACATGCCAAGTGAACAGGGCAGAATGTGGAAAATAAATCACAAATCCATACCTGTGACTGTAACAGCCGTGTTTTGTGACTACAAGTCTCTGTACAGTGTTTCGGCCCTTCCAGGCAACCAGCTAAAATCCCTTTGATTCTGGGCTTCTCCAAATAAGCTCCTCACACATAATTTAGACACCAACCGCATTCATGGAAATTATTCACCAAATAATTTAGAAGAATGAAGAAATGCGAGAAAATCATGGCCTACTCATGGGCAATTACCAAAGGAGAGGGAAGGAGCCGGGGAATTGATCAGATTCATTATTCACTGTCACTGGAAATTATTCACCTGGCTCCGCTCCCGAGCCTCAATATGTAAATCACGTCAGTCACAAATAGAGGGAGACTCATTTGCCAAACAAGTGGAGAGGTGGCAGTGGTGCTCAGCTAATGGCTCCAGTCCCATTGCAGTTTTAGCGCTAAATCAGGCCATCTACTGTTGCTGAGTGACACTAAATATCTCCTTTTTGGGCAATACCTAATCAGCTGCAGAACGGTTTCCCTATGAGGCACAGATAGCTCCTGTGGCCACCGGTAATTTATCCCCTTCCCATTGCTATTGGCAAGATGAAATAGAGTCCCTTTGAGCTGGGGCTATCCAGCCATTACGGCACATAAAATATTGATGCAAATTAATGGTAAAAGAAAAAAAGAAGAAGAAGAAGCAAGAAAAGGGAAGAGTCTGTGTTGTAGCCGAGCAGCAAGACGGGCCCTTCTCGTGCCTGGTGCTGAGGAGCAGCGCTGCGGGGCGACTGGGCCAAGGCCAAGGCCAAGGCGGTGGCGGCGGGGCCTTGCAATCCGGGCCCGCGGCACTAGATGGCAAAACAGCGCTAGTTATCGCAGCCGCGCTCGGGCTCCCCGGCTCCCGCGGCTCCCGGGGGTTTCGGGGGATCAGGACAGCCCTCGGGCTGCCGCGGCAGCCTGCGGCCCGCGGCGCTGCTGGTCCCGCCGCGGGGATCCCGCTGCTCCGGCGCTCGCCCGTGTGCCGCCCGTAGGGTCGGGAGCAGGGATGGCGCCGCGGGCCCCTTGCGCCTCTTCAGTAGGGTTGTGCCTCTTCAGCAGCGCAGCAGAGGAGGCCGCGGAGGCCCGCGCGGGCGCTCAGCAGAGGAGGCTGCGGAGGCCCGTGCGGGTGCTCAGCAGAGGAGGCCGCGGAGGCCCACGCGGGTGCCCAGCAGAGGAGGCCGCGGAGGCCCACGCGGGTGCCCAGCAGAGGAGGCCGCGGAGGCCCACACGGGTGCTCAGCAGAGGAGGCCGCGGAGGCCCGTGCGGGTGCTCAGCAGAGGAGGCCGCGGAGGCCCGCACGGGTGCTCAGCAGAGGAGGCCGCGGAGGCCCGTGTGGGTGCTCAGCAGAGGAGGCCGCGGAGGCCCATGCGGGCGCTCAGCAGAGGAGGCCGTGGAGGCCCGTGCGGGTGCTCAGCAGAGGAGGCCGCGGAGGCCCGTGCGGGTGCCCAGCAGAGGAGGCCGCGGAGGCCCGCGCGGGCGCTCAGCAGAGGAGGCCGTGGAGACCCGTGTGGGTGCTCAGCAGAGGAGGCCGCGGAGGCCTGCGCGGGTGCTCAGCAGAGTGGGCCGTGGAGGCCCGCACAGGTGCTCAGCAGAGGAGGCCGTGGAGGCCCGTGCGGGCGCTCAGCAGAGGAGGCCGCCGAGGCCTGCGCGGGTGCTCAGCAGAGGAGGCCGTGGAGGCCCGTGCGGGCGCTCAGCAGAGGAGGCCGCGGAGGCCTGTGCGGGTGCCCAGCAGAGGAGGCTGTGGAGGCCCGTGTGGGTGCTCAGCAGAGGAGGCCGCGGAGGCCCGCGCGGGCGCTCAGCAGAGGAGGCCGCGGAGGCCCG
>NW_020455743.1:4091471-4091773 GCF_003342845.1 Nothoprocta perdicaria
CAGCAGAGGAGGCCGCGGAGGCCCGTGTGGGTGCTCAGCAGAGGAGGCCGCGGAGGCCCGTGCGGGTGCTCAGCAGAGGAGGCCGTGGAGGCCCGTGCGGGCGCTCAGCAGAGGAGGCCGCGGAGGCCTGCGCGGGCGCTCAGCAGAGGAGGCCGCGGAGGCCCGCGCGGGCGCTCAGCAGAGGAGGCCGCGGAGGCCCGCGCGGGTGCTCAGCAGAGGAGGCTGCGGAGGCCCGTGTGGGTGCTCAGCAGAGGAGGCCGCGGAGGCCCGCGCGGGTGCCCAGCAGAGGAGGCCGCGGAGGC
>NW_020455743.1:4092083-4103242 GCF_003342845.1 Nothoprocta perdicaria
CAGCAGAGGAGGCCGCGGAGGCCCGCGCGGGTGCTCAGGCGGGGGTTTCCTGCCGCCGCGGCAGCAGCTCCCGGCTTTGCGGCTGTTCCCTGCGCACGGCGAGCGGCGCGCGCTCCGCCGAGGCTGCCCCGCGAGCGTGTGTAAAAACTTGTCTCGTCTCCTTATTGAACGGAAAGAGATTTACATTTAATAGTCCCGCGGGGAAACACCTCTCCTTTCAATTTTATGTCAGCCTATGCATCGACTGTTTTACTGTGTGAGAGGAGCTACCAGCTATGCAGTTAAGCTGCTGGGTATTTTTATTAGGAGCCTGTTCTCCTCTTTCTGGCGTGCAGATAATACCTGTTTATGCTAAACCGAGTTTTAGAGGAGGAGGTGCAATCCCCAGCATTCTCCCCTGAATCAAATAACCACCATCTTCTAGGTGTAAGTCAAAGAAAATACTGCCCTCTGGACAGGCCAATGCGTTATAGTTGTGGACATGCCAATAAAATCCTCTTCCTCACAGGTGGAACACTGCAGTTTATCCCATTTCGGGGACAGTCCCTGACCTCACACCACATCCAACTGTCGGTCTTAGGGAGCCAGTTTTAGCTGAAGCCTGCAGCTTTCACGTTTTCTTCTGCAGCCCATACCCAAACCGCTCTATCTTCTTACCGGCGGGAACTCAGCGAGCGGGTGGCAGCAGCCACTCCTCCTCTCTGCTGAAGTTAGCTCAAGGTTTATAAAGCTCTGGACTCTCTTGGCCATGATGTGGCTTCCTGGGACATCTCCTTCCTTGGGAGCAGGTGAGTCCCTTCTCTTCCTGCTCCAAGTGCAACTTCCAGAAATGCAGATTTCACTCCAGAAGTACTGCGGAGGCTTTGAGATGAGTCCCTGCATATTCATTTTTCTCTCCAATTCTGGAGTAGGAAAGCACTTTTATTCTCCCCTTCCTCCTATAAGTGTTGGTCAGATGGTCCCCAAATGACCTTCCCCTAGGAAGCTGAGTGTAACTGGTCATCAAATGAAGGGGCCAGATGATGCCCAAACTTTGCACTTGGGGATAAAAAAGGCCACGGGAAGCCTGACTGGGCAATACGCACAGAGCAGCCTAAGGCTGATTTCTCCTCAGTCTTGACAGTTGCTGAGTCCAGATTATTTCTGCCTTTAGGACAGGAGGAGGGGGGCTAATATGGGAAAATTCTGCTTGCTGCTCGTGTGGGCTTTTCGCAAGTAAGATGTATTACACCTGTGCTCGGCTATTTGAATAACACTGTTTCACTCCGTATAAAACAACTGATAACACAAATGAAAGAACAGCCATGGATCATGAAACAAGTGGGAATGGATAATCAATTTTTATCACTAATATTGTGGGTAAGGCCAATAACTCTGGGTGAGTTATGGAAGCCTCCCTGTGCTCCGAGCGGATGTGTCAGGGTGTCTAATCACCTTTCCAGGCTGCCTCATGGTAGCCCAGTCAAATAACAGAAGAAACAGGGAGCTCAACATCTTAAAATGGAACAAACATTGGTTTTTTTTTTTCACTGTCCATCATACTTGTGTGTAAAACGTGAGGCGCACACCGGTGGGCTGGCCATGGGAGGCCCGGGAAGGATGGCGGGCAAAACTCGGCCGGCTTTACAAACACGGGCTCAAATCAAGCTTAAATAAGTGACAAGCGGAATGGGGCTATTGATTTCAATCTCGCCTGGTTTGGCTGCAGCGCGCGCTCCACGGCGCGGTGCCGCGGCGCTTAAAGGGACACTGCCGGCGGGAAGATAACGCCGCTGTCGGGAAACGTTGCGAGTGTTATTTATACCAATTAAGATTAGTAGATTGGCTGCGATTACTGGAGCTGAAAGACATTAAAGCGTAGATTTGTCTCCTCTCCCTCCTGCCCTGTTTTGGGAGGTGTATTTGCTTTGCACGTTTGGCAGCATATCCTGCCAGACGTGTACCCTGGCTTTTCCCTCCCAGTTGCACCCCGGAGCACACATGAAACACGCGTGCAGGTCCGGGAGGGAAAAGGCTTTTCCTTGAAATGGGTCTGCCAAAGAAAAAAATATTTACGTGACATCAGAACTCCTCGGATAATTAAGATAAATAAGACGGGTTCTGCAAGGACGCCTGCCAGGCGAGTGTTAAAGCCTTCCAGCTTTTCCTGTCTACTCATACATCCCCCTGCACAGCAGCCCAGCTGGAAAACTGCAGAGCAGTTTTGGCCGCCAGGCCTGGGGTGACCTGCAGTAAGGACTGGAGCGAGAGCGGCCTCCGGCCACGTAACGTGCAGCGTGTGCCTTGCCGAGGGGGTGCTGGAGCAGGTGGTGCTGCAAATCCGCACCTAAAGGGGGAATTCTGTACGGGAAGAGGGATCTTTCCCTCGCTTGCTCTGCACCTGGGTAATTTCAGGTCATTCAGGCTGCTGCTGTGTGAATGCTGGGTCACACGGCGGGGAAGGAACCGGCCTTTCGTTTGTGGCGGTCACCACTCAGTTTCATGAGGCTGTAGGAAATGGAAGGAAATACGACTGTGAGACTGTACAATTTACCAGGAGGCCTCACAGCCAGACTTACTGCCTGCAATGCTTCAGAACTTCCTTTTGAAAAACAACTGGATATCCAATGGAGAGAGGGTGGTGGAGAGTGGAGAGTGCCAGGACTCCTGGTCTGCTTCTAGATGCACTGGCACCACAACGGAGCAATCGATGCAATGGAGCGAAGCACCACGCAGGGATAGGAGCTCGCATCTTGGAAAGAGCCAGGCTAGCCCCCAAAACTTCCACCCCGTCCTCTAACCTTGGGCGAAGCGCTAGGCTGATGGATCCCAACGAGATGTGCCAAGTCCAACCTTGGGGAGCCTCGGAGCGTGACAGACCCTGCTCCTACGAGAAGAACCCAACAGACCATGGAAAGAAACGAGGCTGCCAAGACTGGATGCCCTGGTAGTCGTGAATAAATGACCCATTAGCCCCCGCCTGGCCCAGGAGGAGGCCTGGCCGGAGCTCCACGCCTGGCACGCTCGCAACTCCATGGCGAACTTGCAAGGTCGGACCTTAAGGATCCTGTTTCAAAAGAGCCCAGCATCCTCCATTAGGGCTGGACTTTTAAGCAAACTCGGTGCCCTTCGGGCTGCGTAAGGCAGGTCCTAAGGGCTCTCAGCTGAGCGCGCTCTATTTAAAGCCTGGTCTTTGCCTGGAGTGCTGAACTCCTGAATCTCTGGTCCAAAGTGACCTGCTTGGGGCTGTGGCAGGAGTCAGAGGCAGGGTTAAAACGCACACATTCCTTGCTGCCATGGTGCTTTTATCCCTCTGATCCCGGCTCCCCTTGTGCTCGTCTCCTACTGCTGTTTAAAGGCGCAGCAGGGCTCAGGGAAAGGCTCTGTGGCTGCCCTCTCAGTTTCCTTGCATTGGTGGATTTGTGTCAGAAGTCGAGCATTGCTAAATGTCATTTTGAGTGATTTGGTAGCTTTAGGTTAATAAACTGCTTAGTGTCATAGAGGAGCTGAACCATGAATTGCTCTAGTTGCTACGGTGAACACTTTTTCTTAACCGTATATGTAAAATACGCCATTCAGAGCCATTCTCAGCAGCCCCGCATCTCCAGATTCATGTTTTTAATTAAACAGCAACATTTTCTTTCTTCTGCTTCTAAACAGGCGCATGTCTCTTCCGAGCAGCGGCGCTTAAATCTCACTGACCCGCGACCGGAACATCTCAAGGCTTCTTAGGTGCAAAGCTGCAAAGACGAAGGTGGCAGGGAGCAGCGGAAGAGCAAAACTGAGGCCAGCCAAGTCCCCTGTGCACTTACCGGGTTTTAGATTACAGGGCGGGGGGGATAAAGTCCTCAGTCTGGAGTGTCTTTGGAATCTGCCCTGTCTGCAGCTGATGTTCACCCTCAGTTCAGGGGGGCTGTTCCTTGCTTCAGGGGTGGGAATGGAGTGACAAGCCACTACGCACACGTTGGGAGGTTGGATTCCTGATGCTTTTCTGAAAATCACTTTAAATTGCACACAATTGTATGCTTTAAAAATATATGCGTATGTACGTGTGGGTATATATATTTATTCATACATATCCCCGTACGTATCTCAGCAGTTTTGCACATACTGTGGGAAGTCAAATAAATAGCTAATTATGGAAAAGGTCCCTTCTTGTGCCTTGGATTGCTGAACACCATATGTGCCTCCTTTGAAGCCAGAAATTACTACAGTTTGAGACAAGAAACATAGGTTAGATTTATTTTTTTATTTATTTTTTGCTGACTTTCCCGGTCACAGGGAAACAACGCGCTCACGACGAGCGCAGCCAGCCGCCTGGATTACCTTTCTTACCAAGTGCGTCCTGCTCGGACTCCCTGAAAGGAGCCAGTTTTGTCCTGAACCCCGTCCAGCTTTTCACCCCGTTCAGCTTTTCACCCCGCGGCACGAGCAGGAGCCCGGCACGACGTTTCCGTCGGCTCCCGCTGCTTCCCGTAGGCACCACGCTAGATATCCCTCGCCAGCCCGACCGCAGCTTTCCGAAGCATGCAATAAATCACCAGTTAAAAGGGACGAGCAGACATGGGGAGCAGGTGCTTATTATCTGCGCATCTCAGGAGAGGAATAACCCCCAGTGTATTTCCATGCCCATTTGGAGTGGAATGTGACCGTGACCCTGCGAGGGGCTCTCTGCGAATCGTTCCTGGCACCGGGTTTTACTCCTAATATTTTCATTGTCTGCCTCCATCGGCTTTACCTCCCACTGCAGCATTAATTTTGTATGTGAATATGGAGGCCGTGCTTTAAATAATACAGCATATGCTTTTTATTTGCCGCGTAGAATAATATTTTTTTGGCTGATTTGTGGTCCACCTGGACAAAATTATTTTTTATGATGGGTTTATTTCATTTGCTCCCACATCCCCAAATGGAGGGAAAAGAAGGAAATCTTGCAAACCGCCAATAATGACGGACAAAGAAATCGGCGTTGAAATACAAATTTACTGCAAATGCAGATTCTCTCCCAGTATGCAAATGAAAAAAAGCTGCTGTAATAATTTTAAGCTAACAAATGCACGGTAGACCGAGAAGAGTGGCCGTGAGGCTCTTGCAGCATCCCTCGCAGAGCGCTGGGAATGCCGGAGAAATTCCCTGGCAGCTACGAGCTATTTCAGTCGAACAAAATGAACCATATGGCTGGAGCGCGGTTGGGGTTTAGCTCTTCTCAGGACTTCATGGAGAAACAATCCCAGGACAAAGGCCTGTGGTCTTCAGGACTGCGGATTTGCCACAAAACCTAACAGGCTAAACCGCCGAATCCACTTCATTTCCAGTTTTCATGGGGATCTTGGAAAAAATATGTTACTTGCCATTGAAACAAGGTACTTCTCCTGCAAGCAGTTTCAAAGCGCGAATCTGGGGATTAATAACATCAAAAAAATCACTTTTTTTTCCCTTTTTGTTCTATATCCCTGGAATAGTCTGGCAGTATTTTCAAGTCAATCCATCATCTACAGAAATACCCATGTCAACAGATTTGTTAAGGAAAATGTGCCATATGTAATTCTTAGCACAACTTAGCTTGGATTCTGACTTCCAACTTCAGACGTTTTTTGTAAAGCAACCAAATATTAATCATACAAATCCATAAAAGCCGAAGAAGACAGAAAATTCTGGGTCTATTTTTGGTTGTAAAAGTCTCCCTTAACCACATGACATCCTCTGACCAAAACCACGTTGTAATAAGAATATATATTATGAGGACGCGTAACTCCTCCATGTCAGCTCTCCACTGCAGATCTGGGACAACGAGATTCTTTAGGAGGAGGGACCTTTTCATGCTGAATGGAACAAGAACTGGACTTTTCCTGGAAAATACTGCTGCTTCTAGACACATCCCGTAATTCCCCGTTAGGTGCTAAAATCCCAGGCTGATGTCTCCCCCTTGGCATCTTCTGGCAGGGGCTGGAAGATTCACTGACAGGCAGACCCAGCCCTCCTGCAAGAAAGCTCTGCTCCAGCCCCTTGTCCTGCCCCAATTCCCGCTTCACCAGTCAGCAAGGAGAGCATCGGTGAGCCTGGGCCACCTTATTCTTCTGCATCTTCCTCTCTTTCTGAGTGCCCTGGAGAGTGTAGAATTTAGGAACAGCAAGCTGAGCACTGAAATAAAAAGAAAAAAAAAAAAGAAACGGGTCACTGGTTTGAAATGAGGAAATCGAAGCTGCAGGATGGGTGCATGCTGCATTTGTTTCCCCGTTTTCCCAGGGTTGTTTGAACAAAAGCCGATCCCACATTCTCCCGCAAACTCCTCGGGATGAAGGCAGCTCCCGCCGGAGCCGCAAGCCTTGCAGGCGCGGGGAAACCAGTGTAAGGGAGCTGCAGTAGATGGTGCTAGACAGGTGTGCAAGGCACTGCCTCCTCCCCGGAGCAGCCCTGCCGGCTTCACCGCCAAGCGGCGCGGCCTGGGAAACCCCATGGAGACTTGGGAGGCTTGAGGGGCAGAGCGGCTGCGGCAGTGCCGAGCGCTGCCCGTGGGGCTCGCGCGTCCCCCCGGGGCTCAGGTGCCTCCCCGGGGCTCGCCGTGCCTGGCGGGACCAGGGTCACATCCCGGCAGCACAAAGCCGCTGGATGCGGTGCGGAGCGCTGCCTTTCATGGGGATGCGGAGCGCTCGTGGGCACCAGTCACGGCGCAGATCCGCTCGGCGTTTCGGCATGCACGCTGCTTCCTCGACACGGATTAAAGGCTCTTCTCGGAGCCCCAGGTATTACACTGGGGCGCATAAATCAGGGCTTAACATACAGTATTTGTCCGTACGAATACATCACAGTGGCACTCGTTTGGATGGGTGCATATTAAACACCGCTATCGACATCCCTGGGTTTAGGGAGGATTATTTTGTCACACCAATAAAGTCCCCTGCCGTCCTAAGCAGGAATCGTTTCCCACAGAGCGTGGCTCGGCACGGCTGCCAGGAGGAACGGGCCGATGCGGTTAGTGTCGCTCGTGGCCCTGCATGAATTTCCTTGCACCTCCGTCCCTGACCCGAAGGCCACGCTCCACCTCGGATATTGAAAGGTCGCGGCGGCAGGTGCTGCTGGAGAGGCGCGACAGCCCTTGAGCAGTGACACATCCCGCGGGCTGCCGCTCCGTGTCCGGGTCGGGAGAGCTGCTCCGCCGACGCCTTTGGACCCTCGCTCCACAGTGTGGCCAAGCGGGGCAGGGATCACAGTGGAGACGGCCCCGTGAGTCGCTCAGGGAGGAAACAGTTGGGCCTGTTTAGCTTGGAGAAGAGAAGGTTGAGAGGGGATCTGATTAACATGTGTAAGAACCCGAAGGGGGAATGTAGG
Source organism: Nothoprocta perdicaria (assembly GCF_003342845.1). Lineage (NCBI taxonomy): Eukaryota > Metazoa > Chordata > Aves > Tinamiformes > Tinamidae > Nothoprocta > Nothoprocta perdicaria. The sequence goes on from NW_020455743.1 coordinate 4,099,392, forward strand.
GAGGAAGGGGCCGAGCTCTTCTCAGTGGTGGCCAGTGACAGGACAAGGGGCAATGGGTGCAAGCTGCAACACAGGCAGCTCCATCTGCATGTGAGGAGGAACTTCTTCACTGTGAGGGTGCCAGAGCCCTGGCACAGGCTGCCCAGGGAGGCTGTGGAGTCTCCTTCTCTGGAGATCTTCCCAACCCGCCTGGATGCCGCCCTGTGCCCCGTGCTCCGGGTGTCCCTGCTGGAGCAGGGGGTTGGACTGGATGATCTCTAGAGGTCCCTTCCAACCTCAACCATCCTGTGATTCCGTGTGCCACTGCACACGAGCTGTTCCCAGGAAGTCAGAGCCTCCGAGGGGCCTCTCGGTCACAGGGCTACTGCGATGAGGCACTTGCAGCTTGCATGAGGGACGTAGGAGGGATGTGGACAATGGCCAGAATGAAAAGCGGGATCAAACCTCCGCAGACCCTGCTCAGATCAACCCAGATTCTGGAGTCACCAGCTTTGAAGGGGCTTGAAAGCAGCCAAATTCATTCTTTTCTCTTTAACGGGAAAGGAAAAAGTAATGGGAGGCAAAGGATGCTGTTGAAGCTGACATTTCAGCCAAGAGCTCGGAGCTTTTGAAGAGACACAAAGCTCCCCCAAATGAACGTGTGTAGTCTGAAGGGCTTGACCCAACCTGATACAAGGCCGGCCGTGTGGATTTCCCTTCATCTGCGGATTTGCGGTGAGGCAAGGGAGAGGAGAGCGCGCTCCTCGCTGTTACACGCAAACTCTTATTTTCCTGTGAATTCCTACTGCGAATACGGGGAGGGCGGCAGGGAGGAAAATGGCCCTCGGATCCCTGGTGCATCCCTGGAGTGGCTGCAGCCCCTTGGCAGATGAGCAGGACAACCTAAGGAGGAGGTGCGAACAAGGGAGCTACAGTCCCGGCCCCGAGGCCCTCTCTAGGAAATCAGGAATGTTTTAATTAACAGGGTTATTTATGGCAGCACTGAGGAGCCTTTTGAGCAGCGGCGGCGCGCTCGCTGCTGTGTGAGGAAGGAGAGATGGGAATGGGCGATGGCCAAGTGAAAGACAGGCAAGACACAAGGAAATCTTTGTTAAAGTTATACCATGGCTTGCAGCGGGACCAAGACAAATTGGTCTGTATTCCTCTAACACACCAGGTTTCTACTTGCCCTGGGCTTTAGCATTTGAAGCTACAATCATGAGAAATTCATTAAAAGGTGTCATTTATAAGGATAATTTTCCATATTTGCCCTTTGAAGTAGTGGTTCAGACCTTAGCACAGTGGAGTGAGTCTTGGCAAGAAAAAGGAGGGGAGGGAAGTGCTAAATGCAAGTGTCTGTGCTGCCACCCAAAACGAGGGAAGCGTTTCACAAGTTGGGACAAAAATGTATGTGAGATAGGAACAGAACGAAACCTCTTGCAGTTTTCTGCACTGAAACAAAACCTACCATGTAACATTTACAGCTAATTACAAAAGGAAGTGAAACCCCCCCAGAGATAGTGCTCTCACAAGGCCGACTTCCCAGGATTCAAAATGTAACACTAAATATTTGCACATATTTATCACTCTTCACCCACGCAAGATCTCGTCTTATTTTGCAAACACCAAACAGCTTCCGAGCAGCCCAAGCGTGGCCACGGCCAGTGCACAACATGCCGGCAGCACCTCCTCCGTGCCAGCACGGCACTGGGAAAGCTGCTAGCGAGGACAGGCTGCTGCTCCGTTGCCACCAAAGTGAGATTTTAAGCCTTGTGTGTTGCGCTGAAACTCAAGCAGCTTGCCAGGATCGTCAGTCTGTTCTGGAAAAGAGAGAAATATTGTGCATCCGTCAACGGCATCGCTCTTCCCACTAGCGTCAGAGCCTATCCCAGCGGAAGGCGCATTGCAGGGCACGTGTTAGGTGCTCCTTGCGTCTGAGGTGCTTGTGCCTTTTTGCCGGGGGTCATTTTGGTTTCCCTGCAGAGCAGGACCCTGCGTGGCGCGGAGGCAACGCGGTCCCTGGGGTGCAGAGCCTGCCTGGGCCAGCATCCTTCCCCATGGCAGGGGGACGCATTCCACGCACCGCATGGCCACCATAATCCCATCGCTCCAGAAAAAGGAGTAATTCAAACAAATGCCCCTTCTGGATTAAGGTTGCTGGCTCAAATGAAGGCCTCTTTTCTTAACAAGAGGGGAAAAAGGGAAACGTTGTTTCTTTTCTCCATTGTATGCAACCTCCCTAATTGTCTGACGCTGAAGGGAAAACAGGGGCTCCTTCGCTGCACTCTAACGGAGGAGCAATCAAACCCATTCAGGCCTGTGTTAATGATATACACTATACGCACAATTGACATTTACACTGCATATCAAAACTGATCAGAACATAAGGAAGTTTGGAGGAAAAAAAAAAAGCAGAGCCGATTGCCTTATGCTGTGAAGTTCGCCTTCGGTATGAGCCACCTCAGCTAATGGATTAGACGCGAGGCTCGCGCGCTGTGTTAACACGGGGTAACCTTTACCAGCGAGGGAGGAAACAGGCTGACCGCGGCTGTGCGTCTGGGAAAGGGGGCGGGTGAAAACGGCTGTGCGCTCAGGTTGTGCCTTCCGCAGCGCTCCCTCATCCGGGGATTCTGGCACCACCAAACACTGCCCCGGATTGGAAAGCGCCTCAACACTCATGACGACTTCAAGGGGCAAGTTTGGTTTCTGTCAAGCTTTTCCTCCTCCCCAGTCAGCATGTCCTAACCAGGGACATCAGTAAGATCCAACCCTTAGGTTTGGTTTGGTTAATTTGTTCCTTACTTTGGGCAGAAAGAGTGTTGCAATTAATCACTTTATTCCTAGAGATTTACCCCCCCTTTCCAATTTACTGAACGAACGTACACACTGAATTTCAGTGTGTGAAAGGACACACTGAATTTCAGTTAAAGGCAGCAAAACTGTTAATGGAGTATTAATGACATATTGTGTCTATACAAAGATGCAAGAATACGTTTTCAGTAGTTTTCAAGCCTGATTTTTTTTTCATAATGAATTAGCTGTGGGCAGGCCATGATTTTACACAAGTCTGCATTACTTGCAATTGCTTAACCCAGGGCTTTGGCAGTTCTCACGCCGCTTGCAAAGGGTCCTTGGCTGTGATCTGAACGGTTACTATTTGGAGCTGTTTTTTTACCAAGTTGATTTGCCACTTGATCCACATGGAATTAAATCTCCCTTTAGGGACTGGGAGAAGTAGCTGATGGCTGAAGCAACCGGCGCCTGGAGAACGGGAGAGGCTGTGGGGAAAAAGGAGGCGCTTGCCGCTATCACCATGTCGTGAGCGTTACAGACGGAAGCAAGCGTCCTGGCCAGCAGCCCAGTTTTTATGGGCCCTGCCGCGAAAGATTTCCTCTTGCAGGCCGAAAGCGGCCCGAAGCACAAGAGCAGAGGAGCCCTTATGCTGTGCGTGCTGTGCACAACTGTGCGGATGGGTGGCCTGCAGCTGCACAGGAGGGGTTTTCTTCTACGTTTCTTTTTGCCGCCCGGCACGGAGCGGCTGTCGCGGCGGCCTCGCGGGAGGCCGCCCGAGGACAGGACAGGACAGGGCCGCGCCGGGCGGCGGGAGCGGCAGTTGGGCGGCGCGCGCGGCTCCCTCAGCGCGGCGGCGAGGCGGTTGACCCGTTGCCGCGGCAACGCGCTCCCCCTCCCCGCCACCGCTCTGCCCCACGTGACGCCCGAGCCGGCGGTGAAAAGACCGCGGCCGGCAGCGGGGCAAGGGGGGTCGGGCGGCGCTTCCCATTGGCCGCCGCGGATTGGCACGTGGCGGCGGCCCGGGTCGGGGGCGCGCGCCCATTGGCCGGCGGCGGCGGTGAGGCCGTGGGGTGATGCGC
>NW_020455743.1:4103404-4163516 GCF_003342845.1 Nothoprocta perdicaria
GGGAGCGCTGCGGGCCGCGCTCCGCGCGAGCGGGGCTGCTGCCGGGGGGGCGCCACGTGGGGGCTGGGGCCGCTCGGGGCTGCTCACGCGCGCGGGAAGCGGGAAATGCTCCTGCCACGGGTGGGTGCCGGGGCGCGGGCACCCCGCTCCTGCCGCGGGGGTCGCGCCGGGGCTGCGCTGCGCTGCCCTCCCCGCGCAGGAGGCGGGGCCGCCGCCCGGCGCGGAGCTACCCGCGGCCAGCGCGGCGAGCACCGCGTTTGGAGACGGGCGCCGTATAAATAGGGCGGCGCGGGTGGGAGCGCGGCCCGGGCCGGCAGCGGGGGCTCCCGGCGAGGCGCGGAGCGGCTCCGCAGCTCCCGCAGGCGCTGGCATCGCCGCTCCGCGCGAGCACTGCGGGGCGGGCCGGCACGGAGCGGCCGCGCCTCGCTTGGGAGCGGGGGAAGGGAGGAGGAGGAGGCGGGGGGAGGCGGAAGGGCAAGAGGAGCGGCGGGGAGGGGAAGCCTAAAAAGGAGAAGGGGGCTGAGGATAAAGGCGGCGGCGGGGGAGGCGGCGCCGGCAGCAGAGCGCGCGGAGCGGCTGCGCGCGGCTCCCCTCTCCTCTCCGCTCCTCGGCGGCCACGGGCGCGGGGGTGCCGCAGCGCTGAGCGCCTCGCCGCGCCGCAGGGCTCTTCCCGCGCGGCCCCGCGCAGCGGCCGGCGGCCCTAGCGAGGAGCAGCAGCAGGAGGAGGCCGTGGGCAGGGGCGGCTGGCGCCGCCGCCGAGCGCCGCGCCCGCCGGCATGATGCAGATCTGCGACTCGTACAGCCAGAAGTACTCGCTCTTCAACGCCATGAACCGCTTCATCGGCGCCGTCAACAACATGGACCAGACGGTGATGGTGCCGAGCCTGCTGCGCGACGTGCCGCTGCTGCTGGAGGAGCTGGACGCGGCGGGCGGCGTGTGCGCCGAGCGCGACGCGGCGCTGCCGCCGCCGCCCAACGCCGGCGCCTACTTCTCGCGCAGGGACATGTACAGCCACTACATGCTGCTCAAGTCCATCCGCAACGACATCGAGTGGGGCGTGCTGCAGCCGCCGGCGGGCGACGACGCCGCCCGCAAGAAGGACAAGCTGGGCGGCGGCGGCCCCGGCGCGGACATTAGCCGCGGGCTGGCGGCCGACGGCGAGGCCGAGGAGGACCTGGAGGAGCAGTTCCACTACCACCTCAGCGGACTGCACGCCGTGCTCTCCAAGCTCACGCGCAAGGCCAACGTGCTCACCAACCGCTACAAGCAGGAGATCGGCTTCAGCAGCTGGGGCCAGTGAGCGCCGCGCGCGCGCGCCGCGCCGGGGCCCGGGCAGCGCCAGAAGATGGCGGGGGGCGAGCGCGGGGGAGGGGCGCGGCCGAGGCGGGAGCGGCCGTTGGGAGCGTTGGGCGAGCGCGAGGCGCCCGCGGCGCGGGGGCTGCCCGGCCTCCCCGCCGGCGCCAACGCCGTGGTTTGCACTATATTGTAACGACGATGCACGCGCCGCGTGTACATGAAGCGTAAGGTGTCCCCCGCACGCCCCTAGAACTGCAGTTACTTTTTACCAACGCACAAACGGAGGTGTAAATGAATCAGTACTAGTGTATTAATATTTTTTTTTCTCCCTCATTTCCTTTTGTACTGGGGTGAGCGGTTCCCGCGCCTGCCCTCCAAGCGGGGCGAGGCCGGAGCTCGTACGTGTATGAGCCGGTGGTGGTGGCTGGCCAGTATGAGGCTGCGGAGGAGCCAATGAACGTAACAAAACTGGTGTAAAAGTACTCGCATCACCCCGGGACGGAGCCCAGCGGGCATGCCCGTGCCACTGGGAGGATGAAGGGTTTCCCGGTTTTACACGTATGGGGGGTTTTAAATAAACTTTTTTTTTTTAATACTCAGATGTAGAGTATATTCTAAAATAAATGCGAATGTATTGACTAAAAGTGACTTAACTTTTTTTTTGGTATGATTTATGTTTCTTTGATTAAATAATATTTTTAACATCTGAAATCCAGCTGTTCTAAATTATTTCCAGCGCTGCCTTACTAGATAGTAGTTATTGTACGTACCAGAGTTGTATATAGTTCTTTTTTTCTTTATGCAGAGGGAGCAATTAGGGAGTGAGGATAAATCAGCCTATCCAAAGCTGGTAAGTTAGTATATTTAATATACCATACACTGCCCTATTCTTTTTGGTCAGCTCTTTCATAATTTGTAATCCTGCTGCTTTGTGCATATATATATATATGTACACTAGCGTAGAGGTCAGTGCCTCTTTAACAAAATCTGAGAAGACTGGAGTCATGGTTGCTTTGCAGCTAGTGACTCAGGGAGGCTGCAGGGATGACTCTGCTTTTCATGAGATACCTTCATGTAGTAGGGGAGCCCCTCAATAAACGTTTGGGACACTTGCCTTTCCCATTGCTTACATTTAGCTTCTCTGTAATCCTGTTTAGTTACCAGGAATTCACTGAGTTTTACATTATTCAAATTATACTTTTTAAAAAAATTTCCTGTGCATTTTTTTCCATTTGTTGAAGTGCCATGCCTCCAAATTAGTTCTCTGTCATCTGTGGTGTTTCCCTTAAAGGCTTGATCTTGAGTAAAGTTCTAATATTAAAAGTGTATTTGATGATGATGAAATGTGTGCATGTCACAACAGCATAACCACCTAATAAATACATGCTTAATCCTGGTGTAAAATAGTCTTTTCTTAGGCACTGAATTTCTGCATCTGTAGACACTATATACTGAAATTTCACTTTGTGTATATAGGAGATCAAGAGATTTTTTTTTTCTTTGTAAATGCAAAAGTATTTTTTCTGTCAGCTTGAGGGATTTTGTGCTTAAATTTAATGTTCCCTTGATTTTTCAAACCAAATGTTGTAGAGCACAAGCATCCTAGACATAGTACTAGTTAGTGGATTAGTGTGTGGTTGTGCTGAAACAAATAATCAGCCTACATGTATGTTTGAATATATATTTTACAAGGTTTTCCCTTCTAAGGGAAGACAAGTTTTATAAGACTGGGTGATCTTTTTTAACCTTAACAATGACTTGGTTTCATAATGTTTTTCCCCCTCCCCCTCCTTCCTGGGGAGAGGCCAGGAAAAAGCTAGGAACAATAAGAGGGATTACAGTGGTTTCCTAACATGTCAGTGTGCCAGGGTCCCTGGAGCCAGTGTAGCCTGAAAAACACAACGTGGGAGATGCAGGGCTTTATGCAGGATCATGGAGCGGGAGAGGCAGGGCTCTGCACAGCGCAGCCAAGTTTTATGCTGAAAGTGGGCTGAGAGGAAGAACCTGTTCTGCTGTGTTGCTCCCTTCTGCCTCGCTCAGCCAGCTACGAAGTGTATTACTAGCTGGGCTCAGAAGCCCTTATAAAGCCCCAAGCAGAACCAGTGAACTCGGCTTCAGCAGCTGTTACTTTGACTCCCTGGTAACTTTTCCCAGTGCCGATTTGGACAATGTGTTTAAATGTTGCGCCACGGGAATGCGGTTGTGATTCGAACTGTGAGGAGCAGTTTGAGTATAGCGTCCTTTTTGTTTGCAGCCTAAAAAGGCCACATGAATGTTGTGGAAGAGCCGTTCAAAACGCAGGGCTCTTGGGTAGAAAAATGGAATTTCCATGCGAGCGAAGCCGTGGGGGACAGCAGAGTGCCTGGTTACGAGAAAGGGTGATAAAGCAATCGCAGGGCTGGCCCTGTGTCAGTGACGAAGGCGCAGTCCTGGAGCTGCGCGTGGCTCCCACGTGGGTGCCGGGGAATCCTCAGGCAGCCGCAGCGAGACCCTGCTGCCCTGGGAGCAGCCAGTGTGCAAAGGGCCTCCCTCAGCTCCCTCCTGCCGGCTGCCTCAGGCTCTCAGGATCAGGACGGCTCCTGGTGCAGGGGGAAAATACAAGACGAGATGGAGACGCCAAACTTCCTGCTGCTGACTCCACTGTGGAGAACAATTTAGTCTAAAACATGTTAGACGCAAGTACTAGCGCCTGATATTGCAGCAAGCAAAGATGAAACTGCAAAGTCAGGAAACGATGACTTCAGACATTTTAGTAAGTGACTTTCTCTCCAAGCCAAATGCGCACAAAAAGGCAACTTGCAGAACTGCAGAGCCCTATACAAACCTGTGCAGTATGCACAGGTACCAGGGGAAGCACGTGCGATTTTGAGCTGCCTTCAATTGAATCATAGAATCGTTAAGGTTGGAAGGACCTCTAGAGAGGATCTAGTGCAACCCCCCTGCACACGCAGGGTCACCTGGAGCATAAATAAACAAACTGTAAGCAGACATCAGTCACATAATAAATAATGAAATTCAGAACATTTTGCACTTAGAAATTGATTGCAAATGGAAGTATGTTACTGGCAAGAAGCCTCAAGGACACTGCTCACTGAATGCATCTCTTCTTCATATACAAAAATGCCCACGACAAGCCTTTATATATAGTTTGAGTTAACTGGTATTTTTCTGAGCTGGGCTGCCATCTTCCTCCTGCCTTTCTGGAAGCTCTTCCTCGCAGAGGGTTTCGGAGGTGCCCCATAGCCCTGCTGTGGGGTGTGTGCCCCCTCCCTGTCCCCCAAGCTCTTCAGGACCCATTGCACTGAGACTGATGAGTCATTAGCAGCTTAGCTTCACTGAAGGGTGTCCTGCCACTAGCAACCAGAGGGAAGGTTAGATTAAGATCTCATGAAGTTAAACCCTGCACGCTGCTCTTAACAGCAAAAAGTAAACTTTAAGAAAGAAAGGAGGGGAATATTGAAAGCTTTTCCCCTTTGTGCCTGCACGAAATGTCTGCAGAAATTTGTTGCCAGAGACTCACTTCCCTGAAGCACCGAGCATGGGAGGGCACGGTCTGGGAGCAGTGCTTTTTCATTACTTATATCTTGCTAACAACAGGCTTGGTATTATATTCCAGTAGAATGCAAAGATCTAGGATGATAATAAGCATAGTAAGAAAAAAAAAAAAAAAGATATTGGAATATAGCACACCATAAAATCTGGGCAGAGGGCAAGTCAGGTGAGCATTCAAAAGGAGTTCCAGCCCTGTGTGTATTTTTCAGTTATTTGTTGCTATAGCCTCTAAGCAAACAGAAATAGCTAAATGTATTAGCTTTAAAATTGCAAAACCCTTTTTCATCCAGACCACAGGCTTGCATGCCAAGCTTGGGTCGAAGTCACTTCTAAGGATTGAAGTTACAGCCTCCTTTCCAAAAGGAAATTTGCAAATGGGTGCACAGGGATCGTCTACCTTTTTGTTAGTAGCCAACCGCCACAGTCAACACTCTTGGTAAAAAGCAATAGCCCTCATCAAACAAACTCCTACTTATTTAAGCCTGTGTGATGGGATGAGGAAAGCACCTTGGAGTGTTTGTGCTTTTAATTTTCTTCCACGCTTTGTTACTAATAGATGGCACCAAAAAATAATTTAAAAAAAGCCTGGCGAGACGAGGTGGGTAACAGGTGCCTCTGTTAAGTCACGAAGCAGCAAGGGAGCCCAGCTCGCCTCGTGCTGCTTGCAAGATTTGTCCTCATAGTCACCGTATCAACCAAAGCCGCCCTGTTTGCCTGCTGGCCGGTCTCAGCTGCTCCCACAGCTGCTTCCCACTGGAGCTCCTGCAGATGCCGGTCATTGCTGCCCACCCCTCCGGCTGCTCTGCCCTGTCCAGCTCCCGGCCCACCCTGCAGCGGCGGCGATGGAGGCAGGCAGCCCCGGAGCAGCAGGGCCGGCGTCCATCCCCACGTGGTGCTTCCCAGCCCCACGCGCAAGGCGGACGAGTCTGTCGGAGGCCCAGGACGTTGGCACCTGTGGTTCACCCAAACACCTGGAGGGTGACGGATTAAAGGCTGGCGAAGTGAGCGCTCGTCTGCCAGCAAGCAGATGTTGCGCTGCTGGAGCCTGCATAATGACCAAGGTTAGATATGTTATATAGACTACACCCTAGGTCTGTTATATAGACTACACCCTGTTAGCTTTTCCTAAGCCATCTGCGGGGAGCCTGACCAGGCAGCTGCTTTCGCTTATGCCACACTGGTGAAGGGATGCAACTGAGGCAGGAGCTCTGCAAATACAAGGCTGGTTAGAGAGCGTTGACATTTGCAGGTGGCATTTGGCATTTTTGCAAGTGCAGGTTACAAAACTGCCCATTAGGAGTGCGGGACTTAAAAGCAGCCAAAGCCACCCCTCAAAACAATAATCAAGCCTGCTGACCACAAAGGAGCCTGTTCCTGCAATTGTGAGCAGACTACACGGGAGGAAACTAAACCACAGCTTTCCTGGAGCCTAACGCTATTCACTTTGTGCAAAATTATTTTGCTTTTTCATCTGGCTATCTACCAGACAGCTCAGCCCATGTGCCTCGGCTGTTGCTTTCCCACTTGCGCGGCCTTTCACTTCTTCACTCACCTACATCTGTTTCTCTGAGGCACTTGTCCCTGTGTCCTTCCCAATTCCCTTCCCCATCTCTCTGAGGTTGTTCCTGAAACTCCATGTAAACGGATCTTATCACCCTGACAGATCTCTCGCATTTTGAACTGGACTGTAGCTGGTAATAACAGCATGTAAGGTTTCACAATATTTCCCTGTCTGAAGCATGTAATTAAACGTGGCTTCTATTGTTAACCTGCAATTTGTGTGTGTGTGAGGAGACACTGCTCTTTTGAAAATGTTTTAAGAATGGTGGCTGAACATCAGTCAATACTTCAAGAAACAGCAGAGCGCACAAATAACTGTGCTGAAGGCAGAGCGGACAGTGCAGAAAGCTGCTTTCTGTGGCTAATGTATCCTGTGCTCATCTCCTCATGTGCCCTCATAATTGCCATTAGCATTAATTGCAGCGTCACGCTCACACTGAGAGGAAAATGCACCTTGTAGTGAGCCTAAACAGAGCAAAGGGAAAGCGGAGCAGCTGGCAGATCACGTCATATACATTTATGATGCTGGCTTTAGTATTCAATATCGTGCAAAAAAAAAAAAAAATCCCTAATTTAAAACATTGAAAAATCCAGTTTTAATGAAACAGAAGGTGAATTTCTCCTGGCTTTTGTTGGCATTTAACAAAGACTAGAACAATTCTTCACCTGGGTAAATATAGGCACATAAAGCTAATGTTTAAAACCTGTTTAAGGACTGTATGTTTCAGGATGCAGTGGTGCCCTGCTCCCCCTCCTCTGCCCCTGACTCTGAGAGCTTCATGTCCCGCCTGTGCTGGCATTAGCACTTGTGCAGAGACAGAGAAACGAGATCGGGGAAGTGATCCAGCTGAAAAGACACACGCACAAAAAGGGCTTTCAGCAGCACTAATTTCCTCACCCGGCAGAACTCGTGGCTGCATCAGCGCGGGTGCCAGTGCAAGGGAAGGGATGGGAACACGCGGGCAGAAGGCAGGGAGGGACCTCCCGCCTTGGCAGCCGCTTGCGCGTCGATCACATTAAGCCCGTTGTGAAACGGCCGCCTAACTCCCGTTTGCAAGGGAGATGATGGGGCGCTGAGGCTGAGCATCTCTGAAACCAGCGGCCGCTGCAGCCCGGAGCCAGCGAGGGCCTGGGGCGCCCCGGCACGCGTTAGCACGGCACCCTGCGTCCCAGGCCCTACCCCCGTTAGCTCCATGTGCAGCACAGGGCTGCAGGGTGCAGGTTCGCAAGGGAGCAGCGCATCCAGGGCTTGCAGCGCTACCTCAACACCTCCATGCAAGCGGCCATGGAGGAGGGGCCTCCGCACCTTCTGTGGTGCTCGGATGCTGCTGTCCGCTCCAAATGGCCCTGTCCACAAGGGTTGTCTCAGAGGGAGGTTCTTCTCCCCACTGCAGCGGTGCTGCCGCCCTGCCGCGGTTGTTGGACCCAGCAAGGGGAGGCGCTGACCCGTCCTCAGCCCGGGGCTGTGTGAAGGGCTAAGTCTCAACTCCCAGGAGAGCGGCCAAACCGTCCAGCTAGGAGCTATTCCGGGGCAGAGCGAGTCCAGGTATGCCCGGGCAGCAATTCTGCTCGGCGTGGAAGGCATTAATAGTGACTGTGTGTGCGGGAGGGAAGAAGAAAGAGCAGCAGGAAGGCGAGGCTCAACTAATGCGGCCGCCGAGACTCAGGCCTTGACGCAGCAGGAGCCCAGGGCCCACCCTCCCTGAGGGCGCCCTCCGCACCAGCTCGCCCTTGCCCTCTAATTAAAGGATCCCATGCCAAATAAAGCTCCAAATGGAGGTGTGTGTGTGGGGGGGGAGCCGGGTGAGCAGGATGCTTCTGAAGGAGCTGGGACCGCTCTGCAAGGAGCGCCAAGAATTGGGCTGGAGGCCACTCAGGCAGAGGATGGAAATGGGGTCTCTGCTGGTGCTCAGAGCTGCTGCTGGGCAGAAAGGCAGCGTGTGGGGAGCCCTACTCAGCAGGCAGGCTCCGGGGACACTGACTAGGCAGAAAACATTTCTCATTGGGGTACAGACTTAGGTGGGCGTTGATTTTGGCATAATCCAAGGAATGGTCTTGGTGCCAGCTCTGCCTTACCTCTCGTCTCTGGCTCAGGAGGAGATGGGAGCTTCCTTGCAAGGCTAAGCTGCAACCAGAGCAAGGGAGAGCCGAGAGAGGCAGCCTCTCCCAGCAAAATCTGCAGGGTAGTCAGCACCACATGGCACTGCTTCTCCCAGCTGGTTTATCCCTCTTCCCGTCCCTTTGGCACTGGCCTCTTGGCACGCTCAGCTCTTTTCAGGAAAACACAGGAGACAGGCAGGAGCCTGTACAGTGGGTGCAGGGGTGGAGGCATTGCTGCCACTTTTGCAGATGGAGGTCACCTGCATGGGAAGGGAGGGCAGGAAAGGGCCTTTTGAAGGGCGAACAGGAGCACCAATCCACTCTTTCAACTTGATTCATCTTCCTCAGGTCCTGGCGTCAGCCCAGCCTAATACGCGAACTCTGCCTAGATAGACACTGAGCAGCTCAGATTCTTGCAGCTCAGTTTGCAAGAATAAAGTGCGTTCATTGGGACCATAAGTGCCATTTTAGCTGTCTGAGAGCTTTGTTGTGAAACACAGATCTCAACTTCTTTTACACTGTCACAGCTTAGTACAAAATGTTTATGGCACAAATGCTTAAAAAATGTTGATGGCACAAAAGGTTTAGATTTTGAAATTACCTTTTTCTGACCCACCCTTTATATCCCTCAGGAGATCCTGTCCTGGAGCAGGAGGTGTGCGGCCTGCAGTCCTGAGAGGCTGTTGCACAGACCTGGGAGCTGCTGGAGATGGCTACTGTTCCCGAGCCGGCCTCCCTGCCTGGATTTCTCTGTACAGGAAATAGGAGACAAGGGAGGACACTGTTCACTGAAGCCCTCTTTTGATATGGGTCTGCACAGAGCATTAAGCAGCAGCCCTGCATGCTGCAGTTTTTTCTGCATATATGTATGAATTACCCAGAAAACCATGGAGAAAAGTCCCTTTCATCCCAGTAGCTAAGGGCTCTGTATAAACCACTCAGGCAGGGTGAAGATGTCTGAGGTCCCTGTCCCTGTCTTTGGCCACCAGTGCAGCGGTGGGAGCTTTCCTGGTGCACTGCAGAAGAGTGAACAGGGGAGAGCTCTCCAGGCGCGATGGCTTTAATCACAAAAGCTGGATTTGACAGAGACAGTCTGCCAGACTCGGAAGCACTTGCTACTTCTGACTGTATATTTTGGACAGGATCCCTTTCCATTTGCATTGATGTGACTATTGTTTGTATATAAAGTTTTAAGAAGGAATTTCCCTTACTTCCTTCTCCTTTTAATACAGCTTAGCAGCTAGAAATGGAGAAGAGAAACTAATGCCATATGACCAGCCAGCTGTCTGTGGACTGTCAGATCATATTGTGGTGAACATGGTCTGAATACCTTTGATGCTTGATAGTTTAGTCTCTGTTGGCTGAAGTATACTCCGTTTCCTTTGCATTCAGTTACCCCGAGTAAGATGTGCTGGAGCACTGCAACATGACTCATGCTTCCTAAGCAGCAACTCCCAAGTCATCCTTTCTGTTGCAGAGCAGTGTCTTGGCTCTTCTTCCCTTCCCTTCCCTTTTTTAAAAATAGATTTTCAAAGAACAAGAGTGGTCAATCTTTACTCCAGCCTGAAGGTAACAAACATAACTGTCGATACAGAAGCATGTGGGCAAAGTTAAGAATGGATGTCATGTGTTGACTGATGTCAGAGAGATGGTGAGTACTCTTTGACCTCCATCTTCTCAGTTTTCTCTGCAGTGGAAACACAAATGCATTTTTAACGTCTTTTCCCTTTTTTTGTGAATGGCAAGGATGTATGAAGATACATCAGCATCCTTCAGTTGCTACTAGGAAATCAAGAAGCTCTTACAGAGAGAAGGAAAAGCACCTCCATCTGCAGCAAGGACACAGTGCGTGTCCTGTCATTTCTGCTGGGGTGCTCCGAGCACACTGCCACCAGGAAAGCCAAGCTTGGGCACTGTGGCAAAGCTATTTTCTTTGCCACTTCTGCAATTTTTCATATAAGGGCTTTTCTGAGACCTTTCCCAAACTGTAGTCTATGATGCAGGGGGATCTCCAGAACGTTGTCAGGCATAAATTCTTTAGGTTTAAGTTTGGGGTGTGGAAACCCACAAGATATTGATGCAAAAATTGGAGACATTCTTTCAGGATTTTTTATTTTTTTAAGATAGCCCTTTAATGCCTAATTGAATGTAGTTTCTAATTTCTGGGAAGCCATACACTTTGTCTGAACTGTCAGGTTTAAATTTCCCTAATATACAAATGACAGTATTATAAACTGCCACTTCACCAGCAGACACACTGCCTTCCTTGCTCAGAAATATGTTTTTATTTGACAAGTGGTAAAAATATGATCTGCTTTACTTCTCTTTAACATCTTGATTTTTAGGCTACTGATGCACTCTCACGCATTCATATATTCAAGGAAATTAGGTTCTCATAAAAACTGTATGATGATTGTTATTGATTTCTACCAATAATATGTTCCTTTTGCTTGTCCCTTCTGCCTACACTCCTGCATTATTTATACTGCAGCCCGTTCCTTTTTGTGCACAATGACATGATTATCTTTCCCCAAACTTCACACTGCTGTTTTTGAAGTCCAGCATTTTTTTGCAACCAAGTTTCCAGCTATTATTTTTGGGTTGTAATTCATCTGAATATACATAGGCTTATTTTCCTTTCTGCAGATACTCTTCTGAATTCATTGAACAGTACATGGAAAAACACACTATATTAATTTACCATTATGTGCTGGCATTTAATTGCACCACATCCAAGAAATTCAAGGCCAAATTGCACATAGTAATCATGAACTGCTACCTTTGCGTGTATGTAAAGAAGCAAGCTTGGGACTTTGCAGTAAAATGTATTGATTTCAGGCACCAGCAGTTAGTTAAACTCCCTTTTGCAGGAGAATGGATATAAAAGGCCTGCGAGATTCAGTGTGAGCTTTATTAGTGGGACTAATGGCCAGATCACTGAGATCTGCAGATGCTGTTAAATGATGGTCATGCCACAAATGTTACTAACAAGGCCCGGTGCCTAAATTAAGCCACCACCCATCCACTTTAAACACCCTTTCTGCGATTTCTTCCCTCCCTTTCTCTTAGCACACTGCCTTACAGACTAGCTAGCAGAGAAGAAACTGGGATGTGGATGGGATGTGGACTTTAAATATGCCTTTTTTCCCTAATATTTCTTCTTTCAGGATCTGAAATTAGGACCCAATATTGTGGTTATGCTGTCCATGCTGCAAAGCCTCAGCATCACAGAATGAGGTGTGATCTAAACAACCCATACCAGAAAGTGTGAGTAAACAAGATAGGGGAAATGGTGAGCAGCATATGTCATATAGTTTTGCAAAAGCACATTATTTCCATCTGAACTCATGAACTCATGCTGTAGAAAGAGAAGAGAACTGAAACCTACAGAAACCTAATTCTAAGAACACTGTGGCAAATACACATAATTTATTGCTGATAAACTTAAGAACTGTGACAACTAGATAAGACAAAGCAATTTTAACTTACTAACATAATTTATTTAATAGAGCATTGCTGATGGAATTTTGGTGAATTAATAGATGATGAGTAAATTTTTCTGTGACCTTGTTTTTCTTTCCCCTTTTTTTCTTTCACTTTTGCTTTCTCTGAAAGACAGTTAACAAATTGGGGTGTTTCTCTTGTCTGCATTTTTTTGCCCTCAGTTTCTGTGTTTGGGAGACTTGCCTATTTGCCTGCAGCAACCCAGGCAGTCTGAGTCAGCAGCAGGTTTTCTAAAGCAGCTAAATAGGCTTACTGCATCCCTGCCTTTCTTCCTCAGTGGGAGCAAAGACATTTCTGAACCACAAAGTTCAGAAATTCTCTCCTCCTCAGCTCCCAGTGCTACTGCTGCTGTTTCTCCTGTAGGCATTTAACAACCCATGGAGAGATACAGAAGAGGCCTTCATCCTCTCTCCTCCTCCCCTCTCTCAGCTCTAGGAAGAGGATAGAGGATGTTGGTATCTCTCTACTCTTCTCGCTAGTTTCTATTGTCCTTTCCCTCATGGCCCTATGGAGAGGTAGGGCAGTCCAACAGAGGTGTCTTTTTTTATTCTCCTCCTCATTTCATGGAAGATGTAGGGACAGAGACGATCATGATTCACTCCTTTTTACCATGGTCAGGGCTCCTGAAAATTTTCCAAACACATTCCTATCTATATTCTCCATGATTTGGTTTGAGTGAAGCAGAAGTTCCATGTTTTTCCTTTATTTCCCAGAATAGTACAGAAGTTCTGCAGAAGCCGTTGCTGTGGGAAAATGACTTTCTTACAAACAGTGGAAAAGAAATAGCTGAGCTCATGATGGGTGGGTCCTCCTTTACCCTGCTCTCTAGGTCAGCCTCTCAATAAACATCCTGGGGAATGCTGATTTCTTTCAGCAAAAAGTAGATCCTGCTTACAAGGGGCACACCATGTTTCAGGTACCATGGGCAGCTTCTAATGGCCCTGTTTTTTTCCACACTTCTGCAAACCTTTCCCGTATCTATTTCTTGACTCACACATTCCCTTTTAATGTCTCATCTCCCATGGGTTGGTTTATGCTGGTGGTGAGTTTAATCTCAATCCTTCCATTGATTTGGATGCCATTGCATCAGACCTTATGTCCTCTTACGAGAGAGACTATAAAGCTCCCATGTATTTGAAACAGTGAGCGCTAACTCTGCATTCCTAACTCAGCCCTGGCTCTCCCTTTCTTCAGGACATATAAGGGCATGGGAGGAAGAGGCAGGACTACTGAAAAAAATACATCAGTCTTTTCAACATAGTTTGGAAACGAAAGGGAATGAGATTCTAATCTTAGTATACATTAAGCACTCAGATACAACCGTGGTGGGTGTGGACTTGAAAATTTAGTAACCAGCTAGATGGCAGATTAGCCAGAGTGTTTGTGAAACGGATAGATGAAAAGGAGGCAGGAAAGAAGCAAGGAAGGGCTGAGTGGAACAGTGGGAGGTTCACTGTAAAAAGGGTAATGCCAGATACGGAGAAGAAAGAGGTTGAAACAGGAACTGGGATGGGGAAAACAAAAAGGAGGCAGCAAAAAGATGGGAACATGGGGGTCATGGGATGAATCTAGTGCCTATTAAAACTCATAGTATTGCTCTCTAGAGACAGTAGGTTTGGCTTGTGGAGAGTTAGGAATAAGAAGATTTTGAAATAGGACAGAAAGAGGAAACATAGGAGAAAAAAGAAGGGAAAAGAAATACACTAAAATGAAAATAGAGAAGAGTGTTAAAAATAGACAGGGAAGCATGCTTCATATACAAAGAATGTGCTGAAAAAAGGGGAGGGAGATTAAAAACAGTGGAGAAAAATGCATGAGATCACACTGTGATGTCAGATCGCTAAGTGTGATTTCTGTTGAACTGCGACTTTGGGAGAGCCTGTGGCACATGAGAGGAGGTACAGGGGAGAAAAACCTGGCAAACTATAAAATGTATGGTTTTACTCACATAGCATGTGACTTCACTCGCCTCTTATGTTCCCAAAGTGAAGCAGACTGGTGGAGCTTGTTGGCAGACTTGCCAGGAAAGGGGAGAAATATCCAGCAAAAGAGCTAATGACTGCACAGCTTTCTATGGATTTGTGTCTTGGTGTTGAGTGACTTTGATGTCTGCGGCAATGCAGGCTTTGACTGCGGCTTTTCCTGAAGTCAGGCACTCTAGGGTCTGCCTCCATTATGGATCTTCTGGCATGTGGATGCTCTGCCAAAAAAGCATGACCTCATGCTCTGCTCTTTGCCTCAGGGAAAGCACTAGTACCTAGCTGCCAATTTTCACAAAAACTACGGAGCCCAATTACCTTTGGCTGTGTCTAGACCATGAAAGCCTGGCAGCCACTGCGTCCTTGGGTCTGAGGGCATTACCCTTGCATCATACAGAGGTAAAATGTGGCCACATGTCATGGTCCGTGTCCTCTCCAGACCCAGGCTCTGGTTTCCAGAGGAAGGAAACGTGCACATGGAATATGTGCTCCACCAGGCACCCCAGCTGGGCAGCCCAGGGCTAGGCCCAAGCACATGCCATGCTCAGATGCAATTAGTCCAGGAGACAAGTACAGGCACAGTGCTGGAAATAACAAGTTCTGTCTCAAAGCTGGTTGAACTGCTAGCTGATGGATTCAAAAACTAGTGAAGGAGACTTTACATGGCTGAATGGCAGAGCTCAGTGGCGCAGAGTCTAGCTAGAAGCCTGTAGTTAGCGGTGGCCCCCAGGGGACAATACTGGGTTTGATCCTGTTCAACTTCTTCAGTGACCAGATGAAAGGACGGAGCACACGCTCAGCAAGTTTGTGATGATACAAAATGAGGAGGAGTGGCTGATACCCCAGAGGATTGTGCTACCATTCAGAGAGCTCTGGGCAGGCTGGAGAAATGGGCAGGAAGGAACCTCATGAAGTTCAACAGAGTCAAGTGCAGGCTCCAGCACATGTGGAAGAACAACCCCAGATACCAGCACAGGCTGGGAGTGCCTGCTGAAGAGCAGCTCTGCAGGGAAGGACCTGGAAGGACCTGATGGACAGCAAGTTGCTTTTGTGGCCACGGAGACCAGTGCCACCTGGGATACATTAGACAGGCCATTGCTGGTAGGTCAAAGAAGGCAATTCTCCCCTCTACTTAGTCGTGGTGAAGCCACGTGTGGAGTGCTGTGTCCAGATATGGGCTCCTCTGTTTGAGAGAGATACGGGGCAACTGGAGACAGTCCAGGGAAGGCTAATCAGACTGGAGCATTTCTCTTGTAAGGAAAGGCTGAAAGAGCTGGAACTGTTCAACATGGAGAAGAAGACTGAGGGGGAATATTTTCAATGTGGACAAGTAGCTGGTGGGAGCGTGTAGAAAGGATGGGGCCAGATTCTTTTCAGTTGTGCCCAGTGTCAGGACAAGAGGCAGCAGGCACAAACTGAAACACAGGAAGTTCCGTGGGAGTATGAGGAAGAACTTTTTTTACTGTGACAGTAACTGAGTACTGGACTAGGTTGTCCAGAGAGGTTGTGGAGTCTCCTTCCTTGGAGATACTCAAAAGACAGCTGGACTAGGTCCTGGGCAGCCTGTTTTAGGAACCCTGTTGAGCAGGAATAGGGGCTGAACTAAAAGATATTCAAAGGTCCCTTCCAACCTTAACCGTTTGGTGATTCTGTGAGAGATCCAGGCACTCACACACTCACAGAACAACATCAGATAGATCCTCCAGAAAGCCAGGCTTAAAGCAGGGCTCTTGATAGGTATGTTTTTCCAAAGAGCGAGTACAGCAATGGGCCACCCGAGCAAGAGCAAGCTGGATGGATGGCTCATGGGACTACTTGTCCCACACCTGGGAGCAAGTGCCACCACCCCAGAGCTCTGAGGGGTTGCCAGAGGAGTGCCCCAGTGGCAGCCCGAACACCAAGGTGGGCTGTTGAGAGGTGACTGCTGTGAGTCGTCTGAGCTCCATGAGGTGGGATGACTTGGGCTCAGGGAAAACTTACTCTGAAACGTAAGCAAGGCGTGAGCCTGGGGGCAGCTTACTGGTTTTGCTTTAGCTGCTTACCCATCCCTCATGGGCTGGATCAATCATGTGTTACTTTCAAGATATTTGTCTTTGACTCACCGCAGTCACGCACTGAGTCCCGGGCGAAGCTTCTGCAACGCTAGGCCAGGCCTATGGAAACAGCCACAGCGGGGCCATCAACACAAGAAGTTCTGCCCCATGTTGAAACGCTGCTTGGGGTGCTCTTCCTTTGTATCCTCAACACTGCTCGTTTTCCCGTGGAAGAAATCCTGCCATAGCTAGAGAGATGTTTACGCTGAAATAAGGTGTTTTTCCATGTGCTTTCTGTTCAAGTCTATGTATTTTTGCTACATGAACAGTGACTGGTAAGATTATATTATTTTTCCCCTGGTGCCATAGCAGGCCTCTATGGGAATGGGTTTATATAGCTTCACTGTCTGAACTCCCTATGCTCATCCCAGAGCTTAGAGCATATCCCCACCAGGAAAAGATGATCTTACAAAAACAGGATCCAAAGCTTTAACAAGTCTAGTAGGCTTATGACAGTACACTTCGAAGAATGAAATACAAGCAGATAAACGCCTTCCATTACATATGCTTCTTAAAAACTTGGGGTAGTGTTGAAAGCATTTGGTGAGTACAAATCTCTGTCCTCCTTACGGTTACCTGCTTCCCAAAGTAAATTCCTAAGCCTCCTTTTGTAGTATCTCCCACTACCGAACCAGAGAGGACACCTGAGCCTGCAGGTGTAGATGGCAAGAGCGCCAGAGAACAGCTATCCCAGGAATTCGAGGTTTGATCCCAGTCATGTAAAGCTTACTTTAAGATAAGAGTATGGGGGAAAACTCTCAGATCTTTTCAAAATTTGTGAAATGAGAATGTGTGGCTTTTTGGCCACAACTTTAAATTCCCTGATATTTTTTCTCTTCCATTGCAGCCATTCATATAGCACAAATTCCTGAGGGCTGGACTGGTTTTTGTTTGGTTTGTTTTTGCTTTCCATGCTGGTGCATTTTGTTTGTCGCCCCTTGATTTGTTTATTGATTTTCTTCCTTTTTTTTTTTTTTTTTTTTTTTTTTTTGTGACTTTCTTGGCCTCTCCCTGCTCCCTTTCCTCTCTTCCCCTCTCCTCCCCTGAAAACCAGCATTCTTTATTTACGCTTTTATAAACCCTTCCCTTCGCTTCGCTTCTGTCTTTATAAATAAGGCTTGTGGAAAGAGCTGCTTGTCCAGGTTAGTGCTAAAGGATTTCTTCCCCCCACCTCTAGGAAGGATTTGTCCTTTTTCCTTGTGGAGATCATGGCAGATGTGTAATTGTTGAAAACAGTGGACATTTCTGCATCAGTTGGCTCATGCTGAAGCCACATACAAGCAAATACAGGAAAGGTCCCAGCACAAACCTCCCGTCTGGATGCTTTGACTTCTGGCACAGTGTGTGTCAGTTCAGCGAGCTGTTGCTAGTGCTGTTGTCTGTATGAAGTGGCCTCCTGTGCCCCTGGGGCCAGCACTGGCTCTGCTTTGCAGCTGGCCTCTATCCCCTTGCAGCACTTTTGAATAAATCCTGTAAAACACCTCTTCCAGAAGCTATGTTTCTGTGAGATGAACGAATTTATGTAAACTTTCTACATGACTGTTGAGAAGATGCATGAAATTTCCTCTATGTTGATGCCAGTGATAAAAAATAAAACTTTGCCAATATTTTACTTGCTTATCAAAAAAAAATCGATAAGTGTGCTTCCTGGCAAATAGCAGGTTTCACATGTGGCCGGTCTGTTGGGGTATTCTCAAAAGAGACGAACAAACACCCAGTATCCAGTGTGCAGTGCCTCCCTGGCATATAAATAATGTGGAGGATGGGGGGCTGTGCACCCATATAACGCACTGTGCCTTTCTTCTCTTGCGTTCAGGACTCACTGCTAGTTTTAACATACCTGTCCCAGTTCTTCCCTTGCACCCTCATCTTTCCCCTCATTAGCTTGGTAAAGGAAGCATTGCATAGTCCCAGCAGTATGCAATAGGGTACGTACTGATCCTCAGAGAACTTCTTGCAGTGCAGACTACTAGCACTGAACGCTGATTGTTTCTTCATATACCTGCGTGTGCTTTTTTAAACTGCTTTTGAGCCAGAATCTACCCATGCTTCCTCCTCCCTTCTTCTCACCACAGTTTCCTACAGAAAATCCTCTTCCTACTTCAGGCAAAAGCCTGACGTCAGTGCAAAACTGGATGTGTAGGTGATTTTCATGTGCTGATTCCAGCTCTGGCTTCACACTCACGTTTACAAGTCAAGGTTTGTTCAATATTTTTTATTTCTCTCATAGAGTACTATGCAATGTGTCTTCTTCATTGCTGCATTTGACCAAGGTACGTTGAAACAAATAGAAGTGATTGGATTGGTGCTCTCTTCTGATTGTCCTTCCTTATATTGTGAATATAATTCATGGTCATTTAGAACATAAATTGCTATTAGGGAAATGATTAACTTGGATGAAGACCCCGTTAAATAAACAAGATTGGCTAAGAATAAGATGGCTGCAAAAGATGGAGCCTTTTTGGCTTGATTCACATCTTGTAATTGGCCATGATGGAAAAAGAAATACTGAAGAGCTTCTTAAGGGCTGAGGGAAGTCCCGAAGCAATCTATCCACTATTTTAGAATTACTTTGAGTGTGATCAGCAGTCTTAAAAACAGTAAGTATGTAATGATTGACTGGGGAATGCCTACGCACTTCCCACACAATGATGTCCTCTGTGGTTTCCTCATCATCCCAAGCAAGTGAGTGCTGTCAAAATGCTAACTGGATATGAACACCAAAGTGTCTGTTTGAAGCCGTATTTCTCAAGTTCTTTGCTACCTGTCCCTTAACATGGAAAGGTTTGGGGTATCTAAAGTCTCATCCTCTCTGCCACCTTCTTTTCCAGTCTATGTGAATGCTTAAGTGATAGTCTGTTGACTCTTGAACAAAGTGTTGGAATTGAGGAAGCTGTTTTTTCCACCCATGATTTGAAGAATGAGATCTGCTTCAAGAGGTGAACTCTTTGATTTTACCCACGTGAAATATTAAAATTTCTGTTTTATAGTGGCTGTAGAAATATCTTAAAACAACTAGGCAAAGTCACCACAGCAGTAAGTAGCAATAGATAACTCTTAGCTAAGCCTTAGACCACACCAAGGTGTGGTCTATCAAGCAAGAGTTTGTAACACTTTCTCATATGTTGACCTAAGCAAGGATTTAGTTAGGAAAAAGAATACATCACTGTAGAACCAGTTTCTTCTTAACTCTCATAGTCTTAGTCTCTCCTGGAGTCTGATTCTGCCTCCTTTACTTACAATAAGAAAAATAATTTGCAATAAGAAATGATAAGAATTAGGAATAATAAGAAATAAGTAATTTGTTTTTTAATAAGTTAATTAAAAAGTTCGTACTTAAGAAAAAAAGTAAAAAGTGCCTGTGTAAAGAGTGAAAGAAGCAGGCTTCAAAGAACTTAGTTAGCTGACTCACTGCTTTTTTGTTGTTAATTTGTTTCTTTTTTTAATTCTTAAAGTTGATCAAGACTTTCACTAGGAATAGTTCTCTTGAAAGTGGCAACTCAGCCCAACTCTGCTCAGGAGATGAATAAGAAAGTGCTTAAAAGCTAACTTTTACAATGATGTTCCACGGATTGTGACAACTATATTTTTTTCAGCATGTTTAGAAATTCAGAATGAGAAACTGGATGATACACTTTGCCATTAAGGAAGTTATCAATTTCGTTTAGTCTTTTTGTTGTTATATGAGTATGTTTTGTGTTTTGTTGTATGAGGAAGCATAAAGAACAGAGAAACTTTTGTACTGTAATTTGACTAAGCATGTATCAGCCAGAATTAAAATTACTTAGTTTCCCATTAAAAAAAATCCTCTTAAAAAAGTCTGCCTGAAATCTGTTGACCCACCTGGAAGTGTTGACCTCTTGGGATCTGCTGACCTTCCTGGAATAGCTGGGGGAGGCTGAAAGGGGGACGGTGACCTGCGGACCAAGATTTCTGGTGGAATATAATCTTTTTGTGTTGACTTTTGCATGACATTAGAGGTGATGGTGACATTAATTTACAAGCTTTTGTTAAGCAAGCACGTTTCTGGTGTTCCTGCAGCCCCGTGCAGCAAAGCCAGGCTTACTTTGGGTATGTACGAGGATATGGAAAACATGACTGCTGTATCCTGGGGGGACAAGGGCTGGAATGTTTGTTATAACACAGCCAGTTAGGGCTGGATTCCTCAAGCTTGTTTTGAGCAGATGAAATTGCATCTCTTGGTACAACTTCATCTACTTCTAGCAACAGACTAGGGAGTTCAATCTTAAGGAAAAAGGATCAGAATATAAACTAATGCAAACCTCTGAGAGGGGAGTATCTCTCTTCAGGAGAGACTTATATCTTGGTACCTGTTCAGCATACGGTCCACGTTCACTGTGACCCTGCAGTTGTTGGCTATTGCACAGTAGCCTTGTGCAGGGACGCAAACGAGCCAGACTCTTTGCAGTTTACAGTACAAATCTACCCTTTGAGTGTCTGGTTAACTTCAGCCTCACTTGTTTTTCTTCCTGAGCATGCCCAAATCGGGCCAGCTGAATGCAGTGACAAAAATAAGCCCTTATTATTCATCACTCTTTCAGTGAAGCAGACCCTGCTATGCTTGGGGAGTGTGAGCTGCACTGGCCTTTCCTTTATGAGCAAGAATCATAAGTGAATTCTAGCCATAGAAACTTGATTTGGGGAGCAGGTGAGCCAGAAAATCATCCATCCTGATGAAGGGTCAGCTCGCGGAGCTGATAGGATTTGCTGCTTCTCCACAGTGGGAGCTGAGCGTGCGCCAGCTGCACGCTGCGAGCAAGTGCAGGGCACAGCAGTCCCTCCTGCCGCCCCGATTGAGTTACAAGGAAATCTGGGTGTGCAGGAGAGCAACGAGCTGCTGTATTTTCCAGTCGGGTGCAAGGACCAAGGCCACAGGGTAAATACAGAGCAGACCTGCCCTGCGGTCTAGGCATAGCAGGATGCAGATCTGTCTGCACAGGGCTCAAGCAAGCTCGGGGGCTCCGTGGGGGGCATTAACCTGGGCCAGAGAGCCGTGCCAACACGGGACTTGTCCTTCTGGTGTCAGGCGGCTCTCTCAGAAGTTGCACAGCTGCCTTGGGGCGACACTGCTTTCCACAGTGCACACAGATGCTCTGAACCCCACACTGCTGTTTCCAGAGGGTCGCTTCTTCCAGAACAACATTGCACCGCAGAAATCGCTTGTGCTGCAGCTGGAGTTGTCTTCCTCTGTGACATGACACTGCCATGTGTGGAGCAGCAAGCAACTGTAATGCTGCAGTAAAAGTGGGTAACTTCAAAGGGAGGAAGGCTTGCCCCTTGGCTCCTTTCATACCTGCCTGTATTCTTCATCAACAGCAACAACAGAAACCAGTAGATCGTGGGTCTGCATGAAAGTCCATCTCTTTCTATACATTCCAGCACAGACTGCCAAGAGCCTATATTTTCTCATAAAGGTACTGTTGTAAGTTACTCTAATGTTTTACCAGATTGTTTCTGGAAGATCAGAAACAGTGCCTCTAAAGAGGCAAACCAGAGAGCTTGGCAGGGCTTCGCTGTCGGAGAATTTGCTTTTGTAATCTTGTCCCGCAGTGGGCAAGTCTCAGGTTTCTGGGGAGCAGCAGAGGTGTTGAAGTGTTTTGCAGCAACTTTCCTTCCAGTCCAGAAATGACTCCCTGCCCTCAAAAGAATTTGGCAGCTCTGATGAAACCACAGTGCCAGATCCCGGGAGCCCTGTGCTTTGAGGAGCATGACATCTGCGTCCTGGAACAAGCACCACGGCATTGGCTTCTCTCAAATTCAGAAAGTGTTGGTCTGCTCTAACTCCAATGTACTTACCCACATAATGGGGAGACACCACGGAAAGACTGTGTGAACCATGTACTTAAAGCAGCTGGTACCTGCCAGCTGGGAGCTGAGGAGGAGTGACTTTCCAAACTCTCTCTCAGTTGTAAAACACTGGGCCACCATTTCCAGCCTATTATTTCAGGCAAAGTCAAACCTGCTAATCCAAATCTCCTATGCTGGGAGAATAAACTCATCCTTTTGACATAAACTTAAAATTAACCGTGGTCCATCAGACTGCCAGTTACCAGCTCCCACCTGAGAAGTACCAAACTTGTCCCTTATTCTGTGATTGCTTGTTACCAGGTTCAATGCAAAGTCCTACAGTGAGACTTAATGACCCAGAGAAAGGCTCAATTGCAGAACTACGTAATCAAGACCTGGCCTTGATATTCTATGTGCAACTTACCGGCTAGGCTGCTCTTATTGCTCAGTGTGTGGCGAATGCAGTCCTCAATATCCGTGTTCACAGAATGAAATTCAGCAGTCATCACGACTTGTTTTGTGTGCCCACGTGGTAAATGGGTGCCACTTGTTTCTGTAACGTCTGAGCTAAACCTGCTCGCTAACATGAGGTGTATTGTGGCTGGGCTCTCTTCTGCGGGGCTGGGTGGCGGGGGACGTCTTTCGGGGCATGTTCGTTCTATGAACATCAGATTCCTTTTCTCAATGGAAAATTTCAAGTTATTCCCACCAGTGACATCACGGCGTTCTCCTCTGCCACAGCCACAAAGGAGTATATTGATAGGCATGACATTTTCCTTTAATGCTTTCATTGTTTACAGCATTTCATCTGGGCTGTTGTTTGCAGCCAAAAAAACAAGACAAAAGGCAAAGTATGCTAAGAAGGAGACCCGGTCTTTGTGCAGATATGGCCTGAGAGCGAATTTCTGGCCCCAGGCAATTTCCAGGGAACTTGATTTCCACAGTCATGCTCCCAAGAGATTTAGGAGCACAGTTTCATCCGAGCCGTATGAAGCTGCCAGCTCCTCACTGTAACTTGCTGCTGTCTGGTGCTTGGGTATTGGGGAGCTATGCAGGGATCTGGCATGGGTTTTTAGAGCCTGTTTGAAAAGATATGTGTTAGGTGCACCTGAAATCACACTTACGGGACGAGCTCCTGAAGCCATGCCGTGCTTGTCTTGTCTGCTTCTCAGAGCTCAGACATATTTGTTGCTTCAGATAATTCATTCTATTTTTTCGTAAGAATTACTCACAACACTTCCAATGAACTGTTATCCAGAATGAGGTTAGTTTATAGATGACCTGATTGTTATTATATTTCATTAAATATACCTTAAGAGTTGCTTTGTGACTAAGGGAATTTCTAGACATCCACATAGATCCCTCTTAAACGTTAATTTGTCTGGCAGTCTGGATGAAACAATACTCCAAAGGTTAATAAGCATTAAATGTATGGCTGGATAACCTTAAATGATCATTTGGAAAGGGGAGCAGCTACTTTTCCTTTTAGTGACTGTTGCTATTAAACCTCAGCAAGCCTGCTATCTAATTGAAAAACAGCCTAAAGAGATCGGGCAAAAGGCATCAGGAAACCACCCTGGCCTGCTGCCTTTTCCCACCTGAAGCAGATGAGTGTCTCCTCATGTCCCTACCACAGAGAAATCAACTGGTGCCGCTGAGAATGGGGAGCAGGAGGAAACCAGGAGCAGGCGACGGTGGCAGCGAGCTGAGCCGTGGCAAGCAGAGGGGCTCAGCCCCACTGTGGCTCTCCGCAGTGGGTGCAGGAAGGCCAGTTAGGAACCAAGGTGCCGGGGTTGGGGACACGAGTGGATAGGGTGGTCTAATTATCCTGCCTGCAGAAGTGGTTGAGCCAACCTGTGGCTCTGCAGGCTCCGAAGCCCCCTGATTTCCAGCTCCTGAGGCAGAAAATCTTGCCTGAGGATGAATAACTTGCCCAGCTTTTTGTTTTTCTTGTTCTGGTCAAATGTGGCTAGTTCAAACCCCAGACTTTCAATTGCCACCCATAGAAAACATGGTGGCAACAACTCTGCTTGTGACCTGGTGAAATAATAACATGCTTTCAAAAATATATATTTACAGTTGTGATGGCTTTTCCCTCCCCACAAGGCTCACTCAGAAATAAGATCAAAAATCATGCAGAGAATCCCCCGTACTGTGCACGGAGCGCTGAATCGAGCTGCGATCCTGCTGCAGAGAACGGCTCATTTCATTCCACCCATCGCGAACAGGCGAGGGGATCAATTAGTTACCTGCTTATCTGGGGCTTGTCAGGTGCAGATAGTGGAGTCTGGCTGCCATGCATATTGTGCACAGGAGCAGAAATCGGGATGAGGTCAGGGAGGGAAGCAGCATGTCAGGGAACAGGAGGGAAGGCTGGGGACATGGCTCATGTGAGAGGTTTAGATACGAGAGGACTACCTGGCAGCCAGGTGAGGTGAGGCCAGGCAAAGCCGTAGCCTTGCTTCCAAAGGCCGTTTTAAGTGTCCCTTTTTATTTTTTTTCCCCATTGAATTACTTTAAACAAACAGAAATGAACCAAAGTGATTGTGCTCTTTTATCCCCTGATTCTGACTTGGGGAATTCTCACGTCTCCAATAAGGAGTGAAGGGCTATTTCCAGGGAGATGGTTTGTTTCTCTGTGCGTAAATGTAAATTTTGGTGGACCGAGCTCTTTATGAAACCCTGGGGAAGGCTGTGGATATTTTAATCTTAAATGCAATTTTAATCTTCAATTCCATCCCCGGAGAAGACATTAGTTTATTTGTATCTTTAGCGGAGCAGGGTGCCTGTGCGTGGCAGCTTGCCCACTGCGGGGCTGTGCAGAGAAGAGTTACAGCAATGGGAACAGGCCTGGGATTCTCACCCCATCCCTGCTGCTACATGGCAGTTTCAAGGAGCCTGGGAACAGTCTTTAGCATCTAAAATGCAGCCTCCCGAGGAGGAGCTGCGTGGTTTCTGTCCCATTGGCTCTCCCGGAGCCTCAAGCCGCAGGTCGAGTCTCTGTCTGCAGGACATGAGACCCAAGCCTTGCCCGGGGTCAGAGCACTCAGGATTTTGGCCTGTGGAAGCCAGATAATAACCCTAGAAGGTCTGGTGTCGTGGTTTGTCCTATAGTTGTAGATCCCATGCTACATGACAGCTCAGGATCCTGCGTAATTAAGAGGTTGCTTCCAAAGGAGATGCCAGGTAGGGCTTGGAGCATCTCTCCAGGTGCTCAACTTGTTCCACAGCTTCAGAGGTTGGAGACTCACTCCTGCTGGACTCGGGGCTGGGGAGCAGCCAGGACACCCCCAGAGCCCAGAAGATCAAGTCAAACAAGCCCAGTTCTCCAAAACTACAGGTCACTGTGACCCACTTGCTCTTCCCATCTCAAGGCGAGGAGGCTATTTTACTTTGCAGAGCAGTCAGAGCCCTAGGAGTTAAAAGTGCTTTTTTTTGAGAGTTAGGTGATGGATGATGTTGTCCTTGAAAGTTTATGCTTTCAAGAAAAGAGTTCTGCCTCAAGTGTAAAGCTAGGTTTCCTACCTCATATAAATGGTTTCCTACCTCATACAAATTGATGAGACTTAATTTTAAAAGCATTTTGAAGTCACAATATAGGTATCCTTTTTTTTTTTTAATATTCTTTGTTCACAATACAAAGCTAATTACTTATGTGAAGGGCAGAGAGAGCATCTTTTGTTACTAATTTAGCCTTAACAGTTGAGGTGGTACTTACATTTGTGGGTACCTCAAAAAACAAGTGTTGCCCAGGATAACAGTTGTGTCCAGGGCTTTCTTAAGTGTCGTTGTTATTACACCATTTCAATCTCATTTCATGATGAGCTTGTCAAGACCGAACACCTGGCTTTGGAAGTGAGTGGAGGCGGACGGGGGAAGAAAGGGATCAAAATTCCTTGCTGTAGTTTCATTGCCAGGGGCAAGGAGGCAGAAAATTTTGTGTTGCTGCTTATGGGCCTGAGCCCATGAGCTGTCGGAGTTTAAGGTGTAAGGTCTTCCATGCACATTAACGGGGGCTGCCTGGACACCCACTCACCAGAGAGCTCTGGGCAGGTTTCTGGGTATCCACAACCTTCTCTACTGCTTCATCTCCCCAGCAATTAGGCCCCATTTCTACAGGTTTTAGTTTTAAAACAAAATATAGGGAACTGGCAAACATCTCTGACCATTTCCCTACTGACCAAAAGCATAGGTTTAGTGTTTAGATTGGCTGAATTATTTCTGTATATGAATATATGTCAGTGGTTTAGTGAGAAGGTGTCCTAGCTATGTTCTGTGGGAGAGCAGTAGTGTCCTTCTAACTATCTGTGTAATATCTAATATATCTGATAGCATTTTTCATCTAATTTGTCTTTAAGTTATCTGAGTGGAGCCCCCAGGTGCTATGGCTGTGAATATATATATATGTTTCATATTCTGCTCTAAATAAAGACTTCTTTAAAGACATTCCAAAAAAAAAAAAAAAAAAAAAAAAAAAAGCTAAAAAGTGAGAATATTCTTTGTAGCCTATTCTTCCCACCAAGTCTGATAAAGTCACAGAGGAAACGCGAGGCCCCTGGAAAGTCTGGCTATATGGCTTTAAGGAGATATAGATGGGTACCCTAACAAATACAGGCGAGGTGAAGAAAAATTTCAGCACTCTTTATCTGCTGCAGCTTATCTAGGAGCTGCAATAATGCTGGGAGCTGGCACTTCCAAACCCTTCAATTGCCTTCACAGCACAGGCTTAACCTAAAGACCATAGAAATGAATGTCAAGAATACCATTTTCCTTCAGTGGGCTTTTAACTGGTCCCAAATTGGAGTTCAAGGATGCAGTCACCAGTTTGAGAGGTCTACAACTTAAATGCATCCAAAATAAAATGGCCTCAGTTGTGATGATTTTATTAAAGAAAAGTTGTTCCTTGCGAGGAAAGCCTGATCGGGCACAAAGTTCAAAGTTGGCATTTGCCACTAGAGCAAAAGTTATGTCTGCAAGAGTGAGAGGTGATTTAAAATCATAAACAGAAGTTGGAGAGGTGCCTACTGTGATAGTCAAAGCTCAGCTTCGGTTTAGATAAGAATAAAGTTAATTTTTAACTTTAACTAAGATTTTTGCACGTTACAAAGACGTGTTGCAATTTCCCATGCTGCAGCTTAATGAGAAAAAGAAGTATAAAGCATATTTAATGATACCACATTTGTCTCAAAATGAATGAATCCAAGACTGCCACGTTCCATTCACAGCTGTCACTGCTTTCCTGACAATCCCTGTTTGCCTCTGGATAAATTCATATTAATAACAGCTCTCCTTTTGATATAGGCTTGTTCAATGAGGAAGGGAAACCACGGACAGATTCACCATCAAGTGAATCCACCATGCGAGTGGTCATATGGCAATGGTTCCTGTGCCACCTGTGTCCCCTGTCTGATGGCTCCAGGGGACGGCTGCTTCCCTGCCCAGTCTGGGCCCTCTCGGAGTCTGTTGGCCCCACTCCATCCTCTCCAAGTTCGGGATGGGCTGAGGACTTTCATTCCAAGTAACCCACTAGACTTCTCTTTCTTTCAGGTAACCAGCACCTGAAAAGCAGCAATTCCCACTTCTGTTGCTGTTGAACCAGGACCGATGTGGTGTAACTGTTCTGTTCCCGTGACACTTACTCTGCAAAGGTTTTCTGTAGATGCAGTCCCATCTGGCTCAAAGAGTTGCCAGCAGATCTGGATACCTAGGTGAATGTAGGATTTATTTACTTTAAATTCTGGCATGTTACACAATTACAGTGTGCATTTATTTCTCCCTTCCCTACTGCCTCTTGGAATTATGCAAACTGTTTAAATCTCCCCAGCGTTTGTCAGGGAAGAGAAACTTTGGGTGGATTCTGCTATGCAGGTAGCTGCGTAATTTCCAAACACCCTGATTTCCCTTGGGGGAAGAAGGACCAAACGCCAACACCATCTGCATGTCTTGAGAGGCTTAAGGACTTGGCACCGGGGAAGGTGTCTAAGTGACAGCCAGGAGCCCAAAGGCTGGGCTGGGCATCTCCAAAAGTGAACTAATTAGTCTCCATGCTTTTGAGTGGAAGAGCCAGCCGTGCTCCACAGCGATTGCGACAGATTTCTGTCCTTCAGGAGCCGGTCATGGAAACATATGGGCCTTGTGAGCCACTAGATAAAAGAAACACCTTACCCAGGTCAGCACTTGCTCTTTGTATTTGCTCCTAATTTGTCAACAAACAGTCATTTCGCAAAACATTGCTATCTTTGAATTAGGAAACTCTTTTGGAAAAAAATTATATGTAGTTAGACATTGCACGTGCTGCAAAGTGCCCCTGCCACAATGTGCCCGTGCTTCCCTGGCATTCGCTGCTGCTCCGTGGGGAACAGCTGTGGCTTGCATAAGCCGGGCGCTGCAGATGGACGTCTCCTTCCCTCCATTTGACTCAGAATGGAGTTGCACCAGGCTCAGAGTGACTGCCTCCGAATGGCTCGTGTCATCTCTGCTGACTGATTAGCTCCCCCACTACAAAGGGGAAAAGTGTGTGAGTTAAGGAAAAAGTTGAATGACAAGTGAAAAAAGTTGAATGACAAGTAAAGTGTGAGGTGCCTGCTATCCTAGCTCTGATACACTGAGGAAATGGAAGTGTAGCCCCTCTACGCTATTTTACCCCCCTCAAAATATCTACTTAGGCATAAATTCCCAAATTTGGGCTCCTAAAGACAGGCTCCAAGATCCCTTCTTACACAGTAAATAGAAATGGTCCGTGACAAGCTAGGCCTGATGCACCTACAGCGCTGAAGCAAGAGGACCTGAGCAGCAGCATTCCCAGGGATTCCGTGTGGCCAGCAAAAGCTATGGCTCTAAAGCCCTTGGACAGCCTGGCCAAGCTCCATGAGGTGTCAGTGAGGCTCATGAGAGCTGTGTATTGCTGAAAAGGACGTTTTCAGCACCAGGGGAGCAGAGAAAGGCTGTTCTCTGTGCTGCCCCAGAGCCCTGCTTGCTCTGGATGCCAAACAGGCAACCCTTGATGGGTTCCTCACCCCATCCCTCCTCTGTCTGCTCTCACAGCTGGGTGGATAAAAATAAGATTGATGGCCTTGGATTATATTTCTCCCCCAGACTGTCTGTACTGATGAGTCTGTAGGTGTTTACATCTTTTTGGCATCCCCATGGATTTGCAGAATAAGCAAACTGGAAGGATGGGTAGCAGTGAGTACAGTTCACATTCGCAATATGTTTCAAGCTTTAATTTCTGTTTCTTATTCTATTCTTTTTTCTTCTTCTTCTTGCAATTCAATTCTTCAAAGCTTATTCTAGCATTATAGCATAAAAAGCAAAGCAAAACAAAACAACAAAATGATACTTTGGGAGCAAAAAAAGGGGAAAAAAAAATCCTGAGTAGCTTGAAAAAAGCAACTTGACAAACTTTTGATGGAGCTATGGCCTCCTTTAACTGGATCCTAAATATCCAGTGTGAAACGTGGGACTGCTGCTACTTCTAGGAGAAAAAAGATCCAGCTCCCTCCCTTTTCCCGCTCACGCACTGAGCTGCAAAAGTCATTTCCAGAAAGTCTTCCTGGCTGTACAAAGGTCCATGCCCTACTTGCTGTGGCACCTCCTCCTGCTGACTGGCATTTCTTTTCTCTATTGCTTTTTGCAAGGCCACCTTTGGTGAGCAGGAAGGGTACAGCGTGTCATGGTCCTGGTCCAGCAGGATGATGGGATGAGAAGGGAAATTGGCCCCGCTCAGCGCCCACTAGTGCTTTCCCCTCAGTGCACATTTGGCTGCCTCTGTTTCTTCTATCTGGCTCCGTCTGCTTTTAGTTGTACCTATAAAATAATTTGATATTCTAGGCTGGACTGCAGTTATAAAATAAACACCATTCACAGCAGAAAACACCATACTTGCTGCTGCATTGCGTAATTTTGGGCGCAAGCAATTTCAGTCTCATCTCCCCTCGTACTGCGCCGTTTTAAAACACTTATGTGAAATGGGAGATGAAGCCCTTCAGGCTAGACGTGTGCAGTTACGGTGTGAAATGAAGGCTGCCCCTCATCATGCTGGTCGTGGTGCTCTTCCAGCTTGCACAACGCTCGGAAGACCAGGCCTCATGCGCGGCCTGTCTGTACTGGCCCTGTCCCTCTTCGATCTCACTGCTCGCCAATGCCACATGGGAGGTGGTCTTGGAGCTGGTGCTCGTACATGGACATACACCTGGATGTTGGCAGCTCTGCTCACGCTGCGCTTTGGGGACCTGTCCCCTGCACGCTCACAGAGGCAGGGAAGCCTTCCCAAAGCAAGACCTGCCCCAGCTGGCCGGAGCTGGGGGGACTCAGGTCTGCTTCATTCAGGGTCACTTCCACTCGGCTCATTTACTTGGAGAGGGCTGTGCTCTGCACAGCAGCTGCTGGTGCCTGGTGTTGGGCCTCATGCTGTGATTTCCCAACCTCCTTCTACAAAACAGACCATCCTCTTCCAAGGAGTGAGCAAACTTAGGTGCTCCGGGTTCCATCCCTTGCTTCCTAACACAGCCACTGCTCCTGGAAAATTCTGGAAAACAGTGAGGCAGAGGGGTCTGTACTGATGCCTGGCAGATGTGCAGCTGCAGGTTTTTGAGCTGCTGCTTGGGGGTCTTGCAATGGACCATACTCAGTTCCAGAATACACCTAATTTAAGAGCAGAAGAGAAAAAAATGCTTGAGTCAAGAATTAGGAGGAGAAAAAATCAAAAGAATTGTATGAAGAAAAGATTTAAAATGTTAAAATGAACTATGGGTTTGATCACGGGAGAACAAGACAAAAAATACATATGGGAATCCCGAGAAATCAATATCTGGTAGTTAATAATATGACATTAGTCGTGTGAATTCACAAATGGTGGCTGAGCCCCCCTGGCTTGAGCCTGCTTTAATAATCACAAGTTAATTGTAACCTAAAAGGAGAGCTTTTATTTGCACTGTCAAAGGTTCCAAATGACTTTAGGGTGCAGCTACCTTGTATTTTCAAGCTTACCTGAACTATAAAGAGCTTTAAAATGTTTCAAAGCTGTTCCCCAGGAAGGACTTCTGAAGAGCACTTGTCATATTTTAAGGAGTAAGTTTAGTATAAGTAAAAACTTGGGCACTCAGAAGTTTGACCAATTCCAAGCTTTTCTCCTTGCTAAAAAGGTGTTGCTGATATGCAAGCATGAACCATGGCTTATGAATTGAATATAACACCTGGAAGTTGTCTTACTTTACCTCTTTTAAAAGTTTTTTTAATGTGTTAGTGAATTTTGACATATATGTGTAGCTGCACTATGATGGACCAAATAGATTCAACAGTACATATAATAAACTATTACAGAAAAGATATTATCTTGACATTTGCCTCTTCAGTGTAGGCATTATCTGTCATTCTGATGGATTTGCTCTGTGTCTGTACATCCTTTCAGCCACTATACTTTCTTTTTTTAACTTCCCTAATATGTAGGCATGATAGTTCCTCTTTCAGTTAGAAGAAAAGCTTATTTCACAGAACCAAGATGCAGTTATTCTGCTATTTGTAAGCCTGCCAAAATCAGAAAAGTCTTACAGTTTTGGGGTTTTTTTTACAAAAATATGTGTTTTCTTTACAGAAATGCTTTAGCATTCTGTAGTATCTATATGATAACAGTTTAGGCATACTTATTTAAAAGTGAAGAAGAAATATCAGCAAAGTGGTCAAAAGAAAACTGAAATGTTCATTCACTCATAGATCTTCATAAGTGGGTGCTTCAACTGGTAAACAAAGTGTCACAGAGCTTTTGATAAAAGCATATGATTTGGCTGTAGGTGGGTGCTAGCAAATTGAAAAGTGCCAAAGCGAGGTTTTTTTCAAACATAGATAGTTCCATCTTTAATTGAAAAGAGTGAAGGAGGAAAAGTGTGAGCCAGACAGTGCACATCTTGGGAACAGCATAATGAGACTGTATGATGAATTTACCAAAGTCTACCGGTCTCTCTTCTCCTTTCAATGAATGGGAAGAGAGGGCAGTCCTTTTGGAGGATGGAGATCTCAGAGGTGAGCCAGGTCTTTGTGTCCCGAGGAGCCCCTTGGAGAAGCCTGCCCTGCTCTTGGGCTGCAGGAGGTGCTTGAGGAAGCCACACATCTGACCCATGGTGGGGCCAAAGGTACCCCACTTGGTGGGCTGAGGATGAGGAGGTGTGAGGGTGGTGGCCAGAGGGAATGGGATGAGCCTTGATGAGCTGGGGAGCAGACTCTGCAGACTGGGTGTCATGCCATCGTTGGCACCGTGCAGTCCCTACAGCTGCCTGGGTCGGGGGCTGAAGCCGCCCTACATCCACACAGGTGAACTTGCAACTTCTGCTTGCAAAACACTTCAGTTCTCAAAGGGTGGCACTGGGAGATAAGTGTCTTTGAAAACTGCTTTGCCTTGGAAAGAGGGAGGATAGTCATTTCATAGAGGATGATCTGGTGCCAAGCTCCGTCTCGCACCCGTGGCTTCACGTGGCTCCAGGGGTGAGGTAGACATGGCCAGCCTGGTGGGGCAGAGGTGTTTCACACGGGCAGTGCCCTCTGTGTGCCATAGCATGTTCAGGCATGCTGAGTCCTCTGCATAGGACTCTCAAACCCCAGGAACTGCAGCTAGGATGTGTTTAAACCAGTGCCTGTTGTGGGGTAAATATCTCCAGCTCTTTGGAAGAGTAGCGACATCCAAGGTGGATTTCCAGCTTCCTTTTCAATTAACTTGTGTTTAACCAGATTAACGGGAACTTCAAATACACTGAGCAAGGATTACACCAAGGGGCATGAAGGAAACCATCCTTTACCACATTTTGGTAAAACACAAAGCTTGGCTGCTCAGCTAAAATTAACTGAAGTTGGTAATTAGCTGTGTGGGCCTTTGTACAAATCTATAATACAGTGAATCCCAGGAGTCTGGCATTTTACAAGCCAGGTAAAGGCGGAAGGTGTCTCACCTTCTCTAGGCAAAAGGACTGGGACTTGAAACAAGTGGTTTTTATTCCCACTTCTCTTTTTAACGTGCCTCTTACTCCTGGACCATTTCAGCAAAGTTCCTTTTTCATTTTCAAGCAATGGGTATAACATAACATATGCAGGGTATTGTGACTCTTAATGTAGGTGGACCTAGTGTTTGAAACGTTATCTAAGGATCAAGTGTTTTTTGTCTGTGTGTTGTTTTTTTTTTTTTTTTTTTTTTTTTCCCTGAGTTATTCCAAGTGCCTGGGGGATCCTGGATCCCTGGGACACTGAAAAATGAAGACAAAGTTAGTGATGGCCACATGGAGTAAAAAAATAAGAGCAACCCCCTCTTATGACCATTGGGAGTGCAGAATCTGATGTTCCTGCATAAGAGGTGCATGTGTGTGTGTTTCCAGAGAGTCTTGTTGAAAGCAAATGTTTTTACAGGGAAGCAAAATTTCCAGGGGAAAACAAAAATAAATCTCTGTACCTCTGTTGAATATGAAGAGAGCATCCTTGTAAAGCTAGGATGAAATGTGCTGCTGCGCAGAAAGGTGAACAGAAAGCTAAGTACTGTTTAGGTCAGGCTGTAAATATTCACAGGAATTATGCAGCTAACAGCACAGATCCTGTTATAAAATTGGTCTTCAGCTTTTATTCGTTTTTCAACGATTAGTACTAATACCGCTTCTTATTATAATTTTAGATATTTTCCCTTGGAATGTAATTTTCATATAAACTAAATGTTTATCTTGAAACTTTTCTGTGACAAATGTATGTTTGATTCCCTTGCCTATGTGACTGAACATGAAAAAGCATATATCTGATTCACTAAATATAACCTCAAATGCTGGCTTTCGTTCACCCTGCATTTTAAGGATGTTTGCCCAGAGCAAAATTCAGCGATTCCCTGCTAGCCCTACTAGGCTTGAAACTCTTTGGTTTGCCTTTCCCAGGTAAGGAGTGTTCTGGACTTTGCATGCGCGCCAACCAAGAGCCGATCCTCCAACTCCCTAAGCTTTCTCCCATAAATGAGTCACTGGGCAATGAACTTGGCAGTGTTTGTTTTCCCTGCCCTTTGTGATAAGGGATGACGTGTGCTGCAGATCTTGAAGCCTCTAATGCAATTTAATCCTGCTTGTAAAAAAAAAAAGGGAAGAGAATAATATCAAACTTGTGCATTAAAGGGAATAGGTGCACTAAAGGGGGTAGGTGCCATCTGTTCTTTATGTTGCTGTGACTATGCAGAGGAGAGGGACCAGCTCTGTAAGTGAGCTGCACAGCACACTGTGCTAGCTAAGGAGCAGGAATATAAACAGTCCTTGCAGGAAGCTGCTTGCAGTGCTGCAGTGCTTGCAGGCCTGTGAGCACCAGCACACTGGCTACAGAAATGTCCTTGGCCTCGTTCCCCAGGAGCTGGATTCAGCCCTTGAGTTAGGACATGTGTTCACCTCAAAAGAAGGAGCAGCCTTAAATCAAGGACCTCGTAGAAGGGAAATGCAGGAGAGTGCTCCCTGTGAGGCAGAGATATCGCTGAGTGCCACTTGGCTCCTGCTGTCCCACACAGCCCGTAACAACTTGTGTTTCCCCCTTGGGCGTTTTTTGCCTGTGTTGAACAAAATGAAGGGGCACAAGCACGCACAGACCCTCTCAGCAGACCCATAAGTGTGGAGCATCGCTGGAGGAGGCTCCTGCACACAGGCCCTTGGTGCCAGGAAGGTTTGCCCTGTGCTGTAAGCAGCTAGTTCTGAAGCTGATCCTAGTCATCTGCAGTTAGGTCAGATTTACTGTGCCATTTGCATGGCAGTAACTTCAACTTGATGCATGCTATGTCAACAGGAAACAAGGGAGATGCACTCCCATTTTGCATGTGCAGGCAAGGCAGAAACAGCCGGCAAGTGATCCCAAGCTGCAGAAATACCTGTATGAATTTAGGTGCAAGGTCTCTGATAAGATCATGTTGTGACTGGGACTTGGACCAAGACCTTCTGGGAGAGATTAAAGAAGGTGCAGAATTAATGTTCGACAAAGGAAAGAGACTTGTCAAGAAAGAGAAGTAAATCATGGAAGAGGGAGGACAGTGTCTTGACAGAAGGGACAAAGTGAAAAATCAAGATGCTTCAGGTAAAGGCATGAGGAAGGAGGTCATGTAAAGTTCAAAGCCAGATTCTAGCACATCCTGTGACATTCAATATAAACCAAATCTCCCACAGGTAAGGACTGTGCAAAAATATGATATGTTGCATCATTGTGCAGAAATTTGCAAGAATCAGTGCAGAACCTGGACAGGGAAGAGAATGCTCCTAATGCATGCAAATCCTCCAGAGAAATAAAAATAATGCACACTGGGCAGAGTGAATCAGCCATATGAAGGAAAAAGAGCACCTATGGATCCCATGCTGGATATACACCAAAATTGTGCAAATTGAATATGTGGGTGAAAAAATTGAATTTGTAGCAATTGTGGAGGGAAACGCTTACTATCTGAGTTCTGAATCTGTCATATCCATGGTCTCCTCAATGGATGCATCTCTGTATTGCCAGAGCAACAAAAGAGGAATCTGAGTAATATCTTCTAGAGGACACAGATGCTCTGAATACAACAAAGAGGTGGAAGAGCTCATGCAGTGCTGTTTTGTAGGGGTTCACAGTACACGGTGATGGACGGCAAGAGTGCAGGAATTTAAACACAATCCTTGGCGCTGGGCAGCTTCTGAACTATCTAAAGGTAGACTTTTTTTTTCCTGTATATCAAACCTTAGTCTCAGGATCAGGCTTCAGAAGGGGAATCACCCAGATCATGGTGATGGTGGTGATGATGATGACAATGATGACAGCAACATCATTATGCCTCCAAACAAAATGCAAGGGACTTAGTAGTACCAGTCTAATGGTGGTCTGATAAAGGTGGTGTTTAAGGTATTGGAGGGAAGAATTCCCCCTGACTCCACAAAGTGTAAGAGGAACTAAACTGAAGCCACTCATGAAAAAGGACTATGGAGCTGTTGAAGATATTCTTAGCATCTAAGTTTTGGCTTCAGAAGTCAGCTCCACTTAAAGCAGCCAAATGAAGAGACCTCTCCTAGTAAAGTGAGAGGGTGATATCCCTCGAGGTGTAGCATAGCAGCCCACTGTCATCTCACCAGCTGCAGACCTGACCTCTTTCAGGGGGGGACTCGAAGGGGTCGTGCCTCTTCATGGTGGCTTCCCCCTACCCTCTGCCCTCCTGCTCCCTTTCTTCCAGACAGATACGTTATTCTGAGTGGTTTGACACAAGCAGTGTCCAATTAGCAGAACATAAAGACAGCTTTTGCACCCATGCCAGCTTCTCAGGGATATATAGATATAGATATATGTATATATATAGATATATAGGTAGAGATATACATATATATGCACATATACATATAGTTTTGTTTAGGATTGTTTGTTTACTAAAATGTTTCTCTAAAAATATGTAGCTTTTTAACTTACTGCTCTCCTAGAGAAAACTCCATCATGTCTGAGATGCTTTAGTAAGGATCTAAGGAGAGGGATGATCAAATAAATGATAATTAGAGTGTCACGGAGGCATTCCCAGTTCCCCCACCCTTTCAGATGTCAGTATGCTGCAATAATCAAGCATAAGCAGGAAGCTGGTGTTGAAAGCAAATGTAATGTTCTTGATATCCGGTCACCCACAGTAGCTGTACCCTATCTGCTTGATAGATGCAAATGGCATTTCTTATCAAGATAGTGTTATCAACGTTTCTCACTATTTCTTGCTTAAAAATTCTTTTCTTTGTGAATAACCTCTGCTCCTAAGTCTCATAAATGGTGACTAACAATGAGATAAAAGTGCCAGTAGATTCAATGGCATTTTTTTTTAACAGGCATCTCTTTGCTACCCTTGTTCCTCACTGCATGTAGCTATTTAGTGGAAAATGTAGAGTAAAAGTTCATATTTTTTGGACAGCAGAGTTTTGGTTATGCCAGTAGCCAGCCAAGCAAGGAATCATTCTGATATTAGCAAGAGACCTAGATCTGAGTATGCAAGCTGGGAAAGCATGGCTCAGTTTTCAGATCAGAGGTATATGCCCTCGTGCAGCATATCGTGCACTTGGCCATTGGCAGGACATGCCTTTGGAAGTACTGGTTTTTTTACCACTGTGGGGAAGGTGTATTTCTTGTTGGGCTCTGTTTGCATTTCTTGTAAGGGGAAAGAGACTTCAATTAGTGCTTCAGTACACATGGAAAATACTGGCTTCTGCTTCCTCTGTTGCCAAGGTCACAGTCTTCATAGGACTGCATGTGTTGTTAGGACTTTGTAAGGATTATAGGCCTCTTCTGCACATGGTTTTAGTTGTAGACTTCATAGAGTGTTACA
This sequence comes from Nothoprocta perdicaria, assembly GCF_003342845.1. Lineage (NCBI taxonomy): Eukaryota > Metazoa > Chordata > Aves > Tinamiformes > Tinamidae > Nothoprocta > Nothoprocta perdicaria. The sequence continues at coordinate 4,140,605 of NW_020455743.1, forward strand.
CATTTCTGATTGGCAGTATTTGATGCTGAACTCTACAAATCTCAAAATAACACCACTAGAGTTTTTACCTCCAGCTAGGTGAGATGAAGAGTACATCTGTATCTCTGGCATGTCTTCACACGTTCATAGAAAGAAATACTTCCTCACCAAACTCAGCCCTTGTGCTGGGCAGGGCACAGAGGCTGCTCATGTCAGCAATCAAAGGAGATGCTCCTCTGGCAGAGATGTGAGGGAGACCACCCCCATGAAGAGCCCTGAGCTCATGACAGAAGGAATAAAAGTGCTAAACACACAGCTCAGAGGTTGGGGAAAGGGCTTCTGTGAGGATTTTCGAAGGAGCTGCTCCCAGAGACCGAACTGGGATCCATCTAGTCTGTCTATGTTGCAGGACATTCTGCTATGGCCTGCTCCTCTAGCTCTTACTCGCACAGCCCAGTTCAGCACACCAGGCCCAAGGAGCTCCCAGGAACCCAGCTTCCTTGGCCCTGCTTCCATCCTCCCTGATGCCTCCACCTCAAGTCACATATTGTGAAGTGAAGTCCCTTCATAAATCTTCATCTCAGTTCTCTTGCCTTGCGCTGAAAATCCAGCAGTTACTTAATATCTAGAATTCATAGTGACGTAGATGATGTTACACAATGCACTGAAATCCTGTCTATTGTCTTAAATTAGTTTTAATGTTCCTTCCACTCTAAGGCCACAAGTGATTTTAGCTATTTCGCTGTGGTCCCAGTGCCTCACCTCAGCCCTCATGATGGTACACAATGCTGGTAGGAAAAGACACTGGGTTTTAGTGCGTGTAGTTAAACATCCTTGTGGCATATGGTTGATTTACAGGCTGCTTCATGGTATGTATGGCCACCTGCTATTACAAACGGGATTAGACCTTTGTGAGTGTTTCAGTGGTCAATTGGGGTCAAAAACATATGGGGACCCGCATGAGCAGAGCCCACAGAACCAAATGCTGGTGTCACCATCTCCAGAGACCTTTTATAAGTAGTCGCTTCTAATGACCTCAAAGGTATCACGTTTTTCCAAACACCAAGGAAGATGTGGACTTTATTCTCTGCTCCTGAGGCACTGCGTGCCGTCACAGTATGATTAGGACACTTAGAATTGCAGGATGGGATCTAAATGCTAAGATTGTCAATGGAATTGCTAATGAGAGCCTAAAGATGACATGGTGAATGATAGCAGATCAGTAATTGCTTTTTCCCTGTAGTGACTTAGCAATTAGAAGTGGAAGAAGGAAATTAGGATGAAATGTGAGTGCTGTGGCGTTCAGAGTATCTGCTCCTGTTTATTTTTAACCCTCTCCCTAATTTTGTGTGCCGCAGCTAATCCCTTCCACAATATATTGCCTCCCTTGCTCTGCACAGCACTGCATTATATTCGCAATGCCCTGTCACAGGCATCATGTCTGCAAGCTGTCTTCTTCAGACATGAGCCTATTTAGACAAGTTGTCAGGCTGAATGGGAAAAAGCTTAAATCAATGTATTTCAGCATGCAATCATATATAGGCTAATTTATCTGCTGCCCTGTTCAGCCTGCCAGTTTAAAATGAGCTCTTTCAGGCATGGTGCCTGTGAGAGCCGCCTGATTAACAGAGCAATTTTTATTGGTAAGGCGACGGCACGATTTTTTTATGGTAATTGTTATCATTTGGACCTGTGTATATGCAAATGGGGGAGATTAAAGTAAAGAAAATATAAAGATGATGAATATACGTAGGCAAGATGGCAGAGGGATAGAAACGCTTGCAATATTAATGTCCTTTGCCGTAGCTGAAGCACTGAAGAGCAGCTGCCTTCCCAGGGCTGGAGTCTTCGCTGCTTTATGTCACGCAGCCTCGGCCCACAGCCAGTGGGAGAGGAGGCGAGCGAGCAGGGCAGGAGCCTGGGGCAAATGGAACCAGCTGTGGCTTAAACTCTGCTTTCTTATTGCCCCCCTGCCTTCTTGAGCCCCTCAGAGGGCAAGAGCCTGCCTCCCCTGCCCTGCAAAGGGGCTTGGGGGTTGAGAAGCCTCTGGGGAGCTTCTCAGGAGCATCACTTGCTGAAAGGTTGGCACCTCAGGAGAAACACTTGCAGAGCCAAAATAGGAGCTTTGTTATACCAGGAAGTCCATGGGAATTTGCCCCCAGGCATTCCCACATCAGGGTTAGGTTGTCCCCCATTTTCATGCTTTTTTGTCCCCCACTCTCTTGGAAATTTTTATGATAAAACACTGCTGCTGAGCATCCGTGGGTGGTGCAGTCACCACCACTGTGTTCTCCTGCCTTTCCAGAGATTATCAAAGGGAACGAGGGAGCTGAAGATGGATGGCTGAATGCCAACACGGTGCACAAATGGTAGCACAGCCCCATCACTGCTTGGTGTAAGCAAGAAAATCAGACTTCTGGACACAGGTTAAGGATATGACACCTTTCATTTAAATGCATTTTCAAGTGTTCTTAAGCTGCCTTTCTATAACTTCTCCCTCTCTATTTTTTTTCTAAGTGAAGTTTGGATTTTTTAAATTCATTGTCTCTGTGGACATGGTGCTTTCTGGCCCTCATTGGCATTTAGCCATACAGCAGTTCTACCCCTGCAATAAATCAAATCCCTAACTTGGGAAGAACAACCTTTATAAATGAGAAAACACTTCAATTTCTATCCCTTCAGCTCTGCTGATGCTGAAAGCAACAGCAAACCCTGACTTCCCCAGGGAGAAGGTCTGGACCTAAATGCCTAGGCTTTCTTGCTGAGACTACCAGCCAAACTGGTGATGGGTCAGGAGTGTAGGTTCATCAAACCTAGAGCGCTAGAGCTGGACTAAGACCAGGGATGCACTTTAGATAAAGCACTGAGCATGAGATCATACCCTATTTTCTCTCCTCTTATTCTACATTATGTTATTGAGACTTACAGAAAGGCGAGCAGGACAGCAAATTCTGTCTCCATTAAAAATGTCAGGCTTTTTCTACTTTGTAATATATTTCAGTATTTATCTGGGAGAGTAGACCTGGACCTGCAGTGTTACAAATGCAAAGCCCAGGCCACTATGGTCTCCATTTGCACCTTCTGCTGTAAATCGATACCACTGTAACCCTTCCATTCTTCTTAATAAGTCACAGACTTTAGCTATTTATTCTTGCTGTGCAGTCTTTAGCTACTCATTCTCACCATGTATGGGAAGTGTCAAGGACTGATGTTCCCCAGCTCATCTCTTTTGAGTTATTGGCCTACGGACTAACTCTAACTTGCCCAAAGTTGCCTGAAGAGTGTTAAGATGGGCAAGAAACTGGGCATGGTTAGTTTCATGTCCAAGCTCACAGTGGAGCACTTTCACCCCAAAAAAGAACTTGTCCATCTCTGTTCGGTTTAGCGTTTTGCTCAACTGTTGAACCTACTCATGGTCCAAGTCATGGTCCCAATCAAGGATATTCTCTTACACTTCCTCACTTGTGCACTTCAGTTGACAGCCTGTGACGGAAAATCTCAAAACACCGTCACTATGTGGAAGGGGTAATGTAAATGCTTCGTCATTGGAGGTTACCTTTCGTTTTCTTGTGTGTACTCCAGAACAGGATCCTCTTGAAGGCTGTTACCACAGATCAGCTGAAATGTGGCAACTTACTGTAGTCGCAGTGAAACAGTGACTCCCACACTTGCCTCACTGTGTATCCAAGTATTGCTCCACTTGCTCTTACTACCTAAAGCAAGCTACAGATAGTAATATAGTAGTAAAATCTGTGGGGAAAATCACTGCAATTTTCTCATTGTTTTCACAGTTTATTCATTCAAGGTCTCTAAATTAATCTCTTGATTTGAGGCCAAAACACCTAACTGTTACAGATTCATCACTTCTACAGTTTCCAGTAGGTTTTCCCTGAGAAGCTGTTGTGATAAAACCATACACTCATTCCAGCATATTCTTTTAAAAGAGTATTAGCCATGCACTTTTAATAAGGTAGGTGCTTCATTCTGCTCGTGAACTGTGTACACCTGAAGGCACATTTCCAAATTGTCCCTTCACCCTCAGTGAAGGACATCAGTGTTGTTGAATCAGTTGTTGAACACCGTCAAGTTGAGGTGGTAGTCCAGTTCAGCTCCCTTCCAGCAAGGAGCTAAACAGCGTAGGGACCAAGGGTAGTTTTTGAAAGCATAAATCCAAAGTGCTGGAACAAAATTCTACTGTCTCAACTGGAAAATGTGTTTGGCTGGAGCTGGGCTACAAAATACGATGGCTATCTCATTTTGCATAAGACACCAGCGAGTAATCTGATGATTTTCCATGACTAATAAGATAGGTCATATTTGACTAGCTGATGTAGAGATGAGAGGCTTCATATTCTGTTACCAAATCCCTGAGCCATCTGGTTCCTAATGACTTCTTTCAAAACAAAGAGAATAAAACTTCTGAATTGTGCAATGCATTTTGACATCCTCTCTTAGAAGATGCACATTGCTTCACATCAGCTGATGCGATCTGTGTCTGCACCAGCTAAAGCTTCCATGCACCGCTCTCAGCTATCTCTGCGCATTCGATAGGAAACATCCCCTCCTTTTTGCTCAAATCGGGGAAAGAGAACCAAAACTGGGAACAAGACACGTGTTTTTCACATCTTTCTTTTTCTCTCAGCTTGCACTTTAAAACCCCAAGCAAGCAGTGGCTCAGAAATATGTGTGATGTTTCTCCTTTGCGAGTGGTTTCTGCTCCAGCTTAATGTATTGTGGTGAGATTGCTCAGAAACACTCACAGTCAGGACAGACCCACAGAAGGGGGGATGCCCCGTGCTGGCCTAAAACCTGGGCCTTCAATAGATATAGCCATGCTCGTTAAGCTGGAGCGAAAGTCTGTGGTCAGCGAGCCACGCTCCCTCATCCGGGAAAATTACCCCAGCGAGCTTGTTTAAATGAGAGCATGGTTACATTTATTAGCTGTGGTCACAGCACAAACCCGCCCCTGGCAAACCACGGCCAGAAGTTTACTCATCAGGACTTTTACCTTTTGAGGCGCTTTTGACAACTTCGTGGGTTTTGCACGTTGTCTAGCATTGTCCCCTCTTGCCCCTCTGGCATCTGCTCTAGGTCTCCGTCTGATCTCTGTCTGATCCCAGACCAAGATACATGCCTAGGTGGTCAAACGTAGTATATTTGATCCTGCATCTCCTCATACAATGTTAATTAAAGCAAGAGACAAATGAAAGGATATCAAATAGATATATTTGTTATCCCCTATTTATCTCTTAGATAGTTTACCAAACCATAACCTAACACTGTTTATGCGATGCTATCTGGAATTACATAGCCAATAAGTACAGTATATTATAACCATACGGTAGTACTATTATGTATAATTATGTATGTTTATAGATACCTCCATTACAGAGCTGTTTAGTTCTTTGTTACCTTTGTGATATTGTGCATGTTGCATCATATTCACAAATGATATGCCACCTATAATTAGGTACATTTATATTTGTATGTCATATTTATTGCACACTACAGTATTTGCATCATCAATAACAGCCATCCTGTTGTTAGGCCAGCTCATGTTTATTTACCTAATTTCTTTTGATACCTTAAGCATTGATGCTTTAAGAGGTGGGTGCCTTGCAACAGATTCATCCAGTAGTTAGACCTGACTTACACACCTGATTGATTGATTCATAGGTGCAATCCTGGTTCCCTAAGAGCTGCTGGCTGAGCATCCAGCCATTTCACAGAGACCAGTTTTTCATCACAGAAGGCTGGTGCTATACATCTGAATCAGCTTATTTAGGGAGAGCTCTGTTCTTTAATGAGTTCAGGATTGAGGTAGATGTGAATTCAACCCTCACACGAAAGGCCAAATGAGGGGCTGCAACACCACCTAAAGTCTGAACCCCCACCCAGGGCACCTCTGTATTCCACACTCAGCCATAAGGATCTTGGGGTCTGCAAATAGCATCGATCCGCAGTTCTCCTTTGATCCTTTCTCTAATGTCTATTGAATTGCTTCTCTCTCTATGGTACATAATTTAGGTCTGGTTGAGTACAGAGTATTTTATTTATTATGCATTCAAATTTTTAAAAATGCATCTCTAGGCATCTTAGCAGTACGCTGGGCACCTACCCCATAAATTAAAAATAACAACATAAACTTAGACAAAGGGCTATCCATAAATAACCCCTCTTCAATTCACACCCTTAGCAATAGCCTTAGTTTGATACAGGGAAATAGATGGGCTTTACAGCCTGTTGGGAAGGTTAATAAATCTGAACTCTGACGGACTAAAGGGGAAAATGAGTTTCAAAATTGAGGTGCCCCCTCTCCACCCTCCTCCTGGAGAACACCTTGCCTTGAACTCTTCACTTGCTATGGTTCTCAGTGGGAGACTGAGCCCTGCTGGCCAAGCCAGGACCAGAAATGGGGGCTGTTAGGGACATTGCACAGTCCTGCTGAGATAAAAATTTAAAAAACAGCATTAGCATCACAGGAATATTGTATTTTTAAAGAACTTTTGGTTGCACCTTCAAAAGGGATTTGCTTTAGCACAATATTTGGTTCCCTAATATGTGTGCTAGGCTGTTCTTCCTTTTCTAAGGATCAGACACTTTTGATAGATATTAGAGTTGGCATAAAAATCCTAAGTCAGTTTTGAAAAAGTCTGTCTGTGTGTGTCAGTTTATGGGGGAAAGCATCCTTTTCCAGAAGTAATTTGCTGAAAACAGCTTCAGTATTTCGTTCCTGCCTATGGCAATTTATGAAACACAAATGGGATATTGTACCAGGAGTGATGCTGAAATAAATCACTCTAAAAACAGAACTGAAATTTTATTTCATTACAAAAGTAAATATAAAAGTGCTTTAGCACAGTTTCAAATTAGATTGGGGTTTGGTCAAGCTTGTTTTAAATCCAATGATTATAGAGCAAATGGCTGGAGATGAAGTCTCAGCAGAGCGCCGTTGCAAAAACAGCTAATAGGATGCTGTGCAGTACACAGCAATACAGAAAAAGGGTGGATAATTTTTGTCTGCAGTGCAAGAATCCAAGTCAGTGACAGAAGCATCTGTGCCTGGCTCAATTGTTCAGTTTGGAGAAGGATGCTGGAAAAGTAGAGAGGATACAGAATGGGCCTACAAAACTGCCTGAAGGTCCGGGCAAAGCGCTTTCCCCTGGGTAGGTGGGATGAGCAGAGGCTGAGCTCCTTGCTCAGTGTTGCTGGTGCTTATTCATCAAGGCTGAAGCACGACCTGGGGCCAGTTTAGGCAGGGGCGGGCTGCAGTGGCACAAGCTGGCAGTGATTCAGCCCCATCGGTGAAGACCTCCTGTCCTTTCTGTAGGGCAAAACACACCAAAGAGGCTGCCAGACTGGCCGGAGGCCGGGGCTTCCCCGAGGATAAGCAACTGGCTCCTCTTTTGGGTAGCCCCTTGGCTGTTTCCCACTTGCCGGGCCTCTCAGCAAGCCTTGGGCTTGCCTGACTCCCTTCTGAAAAATCACCCCAGAGGATTTTATCTGGCAGGACTTCCAAAATTCCTGCTGGAAAAGCCCTGATTCTTGGGCTTGCTTGTCCCTAAAGCCTTACAACCCAAATACCAAGCTGCCGTTTGATTGCAAAGAAGACCAGACTTGACCCCATCAGAGGCTCACAAACCTCTGTTAAGCAAGCTCTGTTTGCCTCCTCCATAAGGATATTTTCATATGGATAGAGGAGGAGGCCTGTTGTTACTATTAACCCATGCTGGACACGCTCAGGGGTGGATTCTGAGACATGGAGGTTATTGGAAAAATGCTTCTTGTCATGCGAAGCTCTGCATCATACTGGCCAATAAATAAAATGTGTGACTGAAGACGGAAACTACAGTTGCCAGGATTTTATAGCAGGGTAGGTGCCACAAACTGTGCAACACCCTGGAACCGACATGTTTTCTGTATGTTGTGCTATACCCTCTTCTCCCAGCACCTGCACGAATGTAAATGACTGTTGCATGATTATCAGCAGAACAGTAAGCTCTTTAAGCTTACTGTAAGCTTTAAACTTAATGTAAGATTCATTATAAAAAGGTTTCTTTTGTAAGAGAAAGAGTTTTTTGTCTAGTTTTTAAAAGTACCATAGGAAACCCCCATTTATTTGTGCTTGCTTTTGTTTGACAGTAGTTTCCTTGTTCCTCTCTGCTCTTGCTTTTCTGGTGCCAGTTAGCAGCAACATTTGGCAATGGCAGAGAGGGAGAGAAAGGAGAGGCGGGGTCAGTGTTGGGGTAAGGGGAAAAACTGTGTGTGCCTAAGAAAACAGAATTCAACCAAAGTGTTTAAACAAACAAACCGAGGGCATATTGACATTTGAAGTTTTTCTTCAAGTTTGTTGTCATTCAGGACTGTCGTTCCCCACTGCGCTTCTGATTTCCCCCTGCAAGCTGTCCCAATGTACCCCAGGTCAGAAGGAGCTCATCCAAAGGCCCTGTTGTTGGCTTGCAGCTGTGGCATGGCGGGAGATGCTCCCTAAGAGGCCCAAGCAGATCTGTATCCATTGAGGCCTTACTGCACATACTGGGCAAATCACAATTGCTCTTATCCACCTGTACCACTCTGCTGGTGGCTCTTAGCCCATCACCTGCTTTTAAATTTAAGAGCTGGCCCACACAGGCTAACACAAGCACTTGATTCCCCCCTGCTTCCCATGGCTATGGAAGCCCATGCCGTGAGCCCTGGCTGCAGCACTGCAGTCCCCATTGGTGCTTCTGTTCTCGACTACTTGTTGCAACAGATAAAGTGATTTATTAAAAATAACACCAAAGTAACAGATAAAGTGATTATGAGACAAACTCCTGCCTGAACTGAATGAGGCATCTCCCTTTCAGACTGTGCACAAGACCCTAATATGCTTGATCTTGTCAAGGTTGGAGTTGGAGCTTCTCTAGAGCTAACATAACTTAGGTCTTTCCTATAGCAAGAACAGACATGTGTTTTGTAAGTTATAGGGAGATCAGGCTGGTTATCTGAAATGAGTTTTGGGAGCCTCAGAAGTTATTTGAGAGGCTTGCAATGCCTCTAGCTCTCTTGCTTCATCAGGAATTTCTGCTCAGTGCCCAGTCAGGTATTTTCTCTGCAACATCTCTCCATGAAGTGAGTTTCAGATGAACATCCCCCACATATAATGCGTATTCCGTATAGGCTCTCTGAGGAAAACTCTAATATCATCAGAATCTCTTGTGTTAAAACATTATCTACCTGTCCTGAGTAAACTGTTTGTCCCTTAAGCCTTTCTAAGTGTTCAAATAGATAGGCTGTCTCTTCCCTGGGATTCATTTCAGTATTTAAATAGAGCTATTGTATTAATCAAAAAAGGATTATAAAATAGAGGATAGTGTGCTCATTTCCATCTTATGAGGTATATTTCCTTTTCTAAAGAAACTCATGAAAAGGTAAGCAGAATCGTCTCAAGGCAGCACAAGAGGACACTTCTGCTCACTGTAAAGTGGGCCACAAGTAAAAGAAGGCACTAAGCATAAAAAAGATGCACACCTTCCCTTCAAGGCTTCCCTGCAGAAGCAGGTAAAGCACTTTATTAATAAAAGCATTCTGTGATATAAAGAAAAGGCAGTAGTGATGATAGAGAGATAGAGGAAATCAAGAACATGTTAGAGTTTTGAAATTTGTCTTCACTTTATAATTCAGGGCACAATAGACATAAATAAAATAGAATACAGAAAAATCAATGTGGGTAAAGAGTAAAAGATACTTCAGGAGAGATTGGAGCGGAAAGGTATAATTGCTGCTTAATACATCAGGAGAAGCAATGATTAGAAATAGCAGAGATAAGAGACATTAGGAGAATTGTATGTGGGATTGGATCATGATGATTCAAATCAGAGGCAGGCTCTAGCTCTAAGAGTTGTGATAGATTAAAAGAATGGCTTAAAGGAGCTTCTGCCTGGCATGGTGGAGATAAACCTGACCCTGCCAGATCTCCGGGAGATAGAGCAAAATCACCGCTTTCCCCTTCCCAGATTCTCTGGCACTCCTGATGATTTAACCGTGAAGTCTCCTGTGGTGGGAGGGAGCGTGCTGTGATGCCGTTTCTTTTGGGAACCCATCTTTGTTTCAATAAGCTGTAGCTCTGTCCTGATACAGGCACTTTCCCAAAGGCTGGCACGTTTTTCAGCCCAAGCATTTTGTGAAGGAGAGCTGGGGCAGCTGAGCTGGCCATGGGCAGCACAGTTTGTGCTCACAGCAGTGTGCAATAGTTGATTTGTGGGGTACAGTGCCTTGGGCAGTAAGGCCACCCCCAAGTAGGCCACCCCTTTGGCCCTTGCCACCCAATGGTCTCCCTGCAAGTCCTCGGGGAGTTCTGCCCATGTTGCACATTGAACCTCAGCTCTGGAGCATGTGGTGAGGCAGGCAGCCCTGGCGCTTGAGTCTGAGCCTAATGACGCCTTAACCATAGTCCCGTTTTGTGCTGCCTCATCTGTTCAGGTTTGTGGTTTTGACAAAATCCTAATGTAAGATGGGAACTGTTCCAAGCAATCAGAAAGAGGAGTGTTGAATTCCCAGTGCCACTGTTCAGGAAAACACAAGAAGTATTGGGTGAATTTGAATGGCATAAAGTAAAGGAGAGAAAGGACATGAGATGGGCTGGTAGGAGATGAAAAGCGCTGGCACATAAATCATAGTCTATCCAAGAGTTTTATATGACATACAGTAATAAATACTGCAGGATTTAAAACAGGGCATTGTGAATGAGTACGGATGTGCAGAAAGTAATCAAGGATGAGAGAGAGACATATGTGAAGTGTAAAATGTCAGGGCCAGAACAGGGAGGGAGGGATTGCAGAAGAGAGGAAAGGGAGTACGAGAAATAACATGCACACATGCTCATGCACAGACAGACAGACAAAAGCAAAAGCATGCGATGAAAGAAATATTGTGCAAGAGGTTAAGGTAAATAAGAAATTCTTCAGATATGTGAGGGAAAAGCTCTCTGGAGGACACAGCAATTTTAGTTTACAAGACATGGTAAGGATAATTTATTGATATGAGTTGGCCATTGATAAATGAAAAAAAAAAAAAAAAGTAATTAGCTGTTTTCCTTAATATTCCCAAATGAAGGTATCAGGAAAGAGACTGGGGCATGTCTGACATAAATTTATACTGTGGGAGGACAAAAAAATACACCAAGAGAAAATAAGAAAGGAGTGATCTGACCATCAGTGTGCCGCAAAGTGACAACACTCAGGGACTCCATGAGGTATGAGAGATCTGAAAAATCCCAAAGGTGCAAGAGAAGGGGAGCAGGCATGGAGAGGGCGAGAAGGGGCAGCCTGCGCACATCCACGTGGCACTGCTGAGCAGAGACCAAAGACTCAGGAAGTTTCCTGATTGCACATTTCCCTTCAGGAGTACAAAACAAACTGTCTTGCAGAAAAGATGAGAGGACAAAATGATACTGAAAAAGTTTGAGTTGAATTAAAATTTACAAAGTTTTACCTTTTTTCAAAGAAGAGACGTGCCTCTAAAATAAGCCATTTTTGCTGGCAGACCTTAATGAAGCTCTAGTAGAGAGCTTCGTCAGTGTCTCTGATGTTCTCAGGACTGGATATTAGCCTAAATAAAATCTTAGCCTTCCTTGCCACCCGAGCTGTGCTCCAAACGCTGCTCAGGTAGGCTGGAGAACTGGTGCAAAAGCCTGACTCTGTGTTGACAAGGGGAACAGGAGCTTGCAGAACCCACGACCCCACAGAAAGGCTTCGTGGCACCCGGGAAGGCAAGATGCTGAGTGATGGGTAGGGTTACTTAGGAGGAGTCAGCAGGCAACAGAGAGATGCTCAGGATGAGCGGAGACAAATGCAAGTGCCACGTGCCAGTGTGACTTGCTCTGAAATGGCTATAACCCTGTTACAGGCGAGTTCAAGGATGGATGCGATCCAATGCTACGCGGATTTTGTGCCTGATTCAATGAACTGGTTTATCGGGCTCGCTTCAGATCAGCACTAGTGCTCAGATCAGCACTATCGGCCTGCCAGCATCAGGGCACTTTTATTCAGCCTCCCCTTTTATGTCTGTATATTCTTTAAGGGAAGATCCTGTATCCTGTAAAAAGGATTATGTAGAGGAAACTGTTAAATAGCCTGTGCCCAACCAGAGGAAGCAGCATCCACCTTTGTTTGGATGTTGGAAGGATGCTCTGGCTGCCCAACTGCATTGCTCTGCTAGTGTCTGCAGCACTTAAACCGAAGCATCCCTGGGCTCTGCACCCTGCTTCTAGAAGGTCTTCAAAACCCTCCTGGATGCCACCCTCTGCCACATGCTCTAGGTGTCCCTGCTTGAGCGGGAAGGTTGGACTGGATGATCTCTAGAAGTCCCTTCCAACCTTGAACATTCTGTGATTCTGTGATTCTAGCCTCCCTGGTCAGTGGGTCGCCTTTCCAGATTCCAGCTCCTGGACAACCTTGGCCTTAAGTAAGTCTGTGTTTTCTCCCTGCAGGATTGTTTCCCCAGGAGCTTCTTGAGATTCATATGCTTTACCCATACACCACTTTTTAAGGCATGCCTTAAAAACCAGCGATGTCCAAGTTTGGCTTTAGGAGCACTTGGACAAGGCCTTTCCTCTGCGGGCAGGAAGCTAAAGTCTCTGCTTACCCAACTGGGAACCTAAAGACCTTGCTTGAGGTAGGGTAAAGCCCTTGTCTTAACCATCATCTTAATCCTGCACTGCGCAAACTGCAGATTAGCCACGTGCTGTGCTCCTGCATGGGACTCACATACTTGATTTCAGGATCAGGAGGGAAAAGGGCTGTGGGAAACCTCAGAAACTGCCCAACTGTCCTTCCTTTTTTCATTCCTTTTTTTTTTTTTTTTTTTTAGTAACTTCTAATCTGCTGCTGCTCCCCCAAGTCTATCAGCAACATTCATTCTTCTTTTTTTTTTTTCCCCTATGGGAATCAGTGGATCTCCTAACATACACAACGCTCGATACCAGGATTAATGATTGCAGGCATTTGACCTTCTGCCTTGTGTTTGTGGGAGGTTTTTCTGGGTATCATCTAAGATGTTAACACAGGGTGGCTATATTAATATTACAAGCTTCTGGTAGATGCTTCCACTTTTTGATAAAAAAAAAAAAAGAAAAAAATCATGGTTTAACTTACTTAATCTGGGAACAAATTAAGAAAAACAGCAATAACAATAAGGCAGTTAGACCACAGTGGTAGTGTGCACATGGAAGTGGTCTCTGGTAGAACTTCCCAGTCAGTATTTGGAAAGGGGTCTGAGCTCATTTGAGATATTCGGTTATTTTTCTGTCATACTCTTAAGTCTTAGGAGAAGAAAAATAACCATATGTTAAGAAAACCCGAATCTCAATGAGCTTTGAAGAAAAGTATGTGCTCGCACGCCCTGCCAAGGCATCGTTACTTTGCACTTTAATATTAATTTGGCACTTTAATCTAGGGACATGGTTTAGCAGGCATGATGGTGATGAGTTTGCCATTAGACTTGATGATTTTGAAGGCATTTTCCCACTGTAATGATTCTATGATTCCATTATATTTTGTAACTTTAAGAAAAATATGTTTTATGTCACCTTTTCATTTTTCCCCATATCCACTAAAGCACAGGAAAGGAAAAAAATACCAGGGCATGGATCCTTGCCTGCCCCCGCTGATGTAGATATAACCAGGAGCACAGCCCATTGCATGTCAGTGGCCTAAGCGCGCAGGGTCTGATTCCCCTTTGGACACCTGGGGCTGGCAGATGATCAGCAGGACCTACAGGAAATGCATGTCCCTCTGGAACGGCAGCTGGAAAACAGGTGGGATACCCTGCGGCGTCTCACATGGCGCCGAGCACCTATATTTAGGCACTTGACTCCCACTCTGTGGATCAGCAGGAGCCTTTCTGGGCAGGGTGGGTGCTCCGTGGTGACGGCGTGGGGTGAGCCGGGTTTCCATACCTGTCGCCTCCACATGTACCCCGAAGGCAGCAGCCATGGGAAATTCCTGCCGAGTGAGTGAGGCAAGGGAAGCCTTTCCATGGGGTTTATTTTTAACCGCCTTGCAGAGTTATATCATGGCTTGGAAATACTATAAACTGGTTTGGAGATACTGTCGCTCTCAAAGGGGTTCTCCAAAGAAAATCATTTTAACAGACCCTTTTAAGTCTTTGCCTTCTTATTAAGTCTTCTTGCCAGGCTCTGTTAGATGCCATCTGTAAGAATGGCTCGTTTTCATTTCTGTGTGGAATTGCAATGGTTGTTTGTTTTTTCATGGGACAGGATGGTAAAGAGGAGCCTGTGCACTGCCTTAGCTGCAGTCACACAGAGACATGGGGCCACCACAGTGCTAGTCATCCTGCTGGGCCCTGGTGTCTGGGCCCTGGCCAGTTCAGAGTGTGGAGCTCAGTCCTGCAGGATTGGCTGGGAAAAACTTCATTTAAGGCTAGTCTGATCTCGGCTGTTTGGTCTTTGCAGCTGAAAGGCTTTGATGCATGTCCTTTCCCAGCTCAGCGAAGGGCGAAAACAACTTTTATTTCACCCTTGAGTGAAAGAGAGACGGCACCAGCGACTTTTATTTTATTAAAGCCAGGCCAACTGCTTGGGGCCTTCCTGTGACAAGAATTATCAATCTTAAGTATATATAGCGGAGCAGGCTGGTTTTGCCTAAGGCCCGAGCTCCGAGCGAGATATTGCTTCACTGCGGCTATTGCACAGATGTCCATCCTTTGGTGTCTGTGTGTGTCTGCGAGGGCAGACACCAGCTTTCCAAATAGTGCCCCTTGACCATGAACACCCCTCCTTATGCTGTGCTGGTGGATTAAAACTGGCGCCTGGCCTTAAATATGCAGTGATGCTAATGGGAGCGCATGGCCTTGGGAGCTGTCGCAGCTTGTTTTCTCAATCATGGGCATCCTCTCACACGCGCCTGACTCATGCTCAGAGCCGACGGGCACTCGTGCCCACCCTGCCAGCTCTGTGCATGTCTTTCACTGTCCCCCTTGGGCTGCTGGTTTGCCCTGCACTGCCTAATGAGCAGCCCCGGGCCCCTGTTCCCCAGCCCGGCCATGTCCACCCCCATAGAGTGACCCAAATGTCAGCCCCTTCAGCTGGGAAGAGGCTCTGCCAGACGCTTCCCTATTCCCCTGGGGTGGCTGGATGCTACTAAGTTTGTCTGGGGATCAGGGATACTCTAAAGCTGCTTTCAGCCCGGAGCATCCAATGGAAACTATGATGCTGCATGGTACCCACAGCCCCATCCCACAAAGCTGCCATGATTCACTACAGATCCATTCTACCGCCTGGCTACCTCCTGGGAAACACCGTGTGTGCTGCCGGTGTCACTGTGCTCCTGAGGGAGCCCCTCGGCAGAGCAGCTCTTCGCTGACCCGCAGCCACGGCCTGCAGAGCCATAGCCATGGCTGCCTGGGGCTCTGAGGCCTTCTGTTTACAAAGATCAACAGGCTTAGAAGAGAATGTGGTTTTTTTAAACTCTCTCCCCTCCATGCCCGCCCTGTGAATGTAGGATCTGATTTCTCCATCCCTAAATCAAAAGCAGGATAAGAAGACGAGAATCCAGTTTTGTCTCCTCTCAGATCTCTGCCTCAGGAGGATACGAGGCTTTGAGATCATTGTGCTGCAGTCGCTTCCAGCTAAGAGAATGACATCCAGAACAAACGCCAAAACTGGCTAAAAGGATCAATTAAAGAATAAAAGCAGTTAAGGGAAGACTGCCTGTCCCAGATGAAATTAGTGTAACCATGTCAGCCCTTTCCTCTCAGGATGAAATTGCTACGGGGCAGTTCGTGTTGCTTTTTCCTGCGTACATGATGTGGTTTTGGACTCGTTCTGGCAGGCTCGTATCCCGCTGCCGCTCCTGATGCCCAAGCAGTGAGAGCAGCTGCTTTCCATGCAGGCCCCCGCGCCGAGCGGCTCTGCCATCGGAGGAGCTGCAAAGGCCTTGCAGTTTTTCTACCATGCTCCTTTTAATGGCTGCCCGGTGCTTTTTTTGTGTCTTGAGGCCCAAGAGCAGAATGGGTTTCAGTCCTAGACAACGAAGTCCCTGTTCGCCGTGTTTCTTTGCCAGGGCCATCCTTTTTTTCTGTGGGATCAGCCTTGCGGGCTGAATTTCAGATGGTGTTTTGCGAGAGTCCTTTAAAGTGATGCCTCCTTCATCACAATTATGCTTTGTGTCTTGGCTGCCTGTTAATTCAACTGTTAATTGCCTGGAGAGCCTCAATAGAAATGGTTAATAACAGGCACATAATTTCACAACTGCTAAACAAGTACGGACTGTGTTTAAATGTAGATTCAGTGGCCTGCCAAGCCATTAACTTTTGTTCATTTTGCTGTTTAGGAGGCACCTCTAATATTTTTTTTGCTGTATTACAAAGTGAGAAATATTTAGCATCTATTTAATTAGCTTGGCTACAATAGAGACATTCCATGATTACAAACCAAAGTAAGTAAAAGCCTAATGTGAGTGGCACTTTTCTGTACCATTGGAAATTAAAAATCCGTTTCAGTGTGATTAAATTGATTCCAGGTGGTTTCTTGAGTAATTATGTTCAAAATTTGTCTGCCAGTCCAATTTGCTATCAAATCTCACTTTATCATTAATAACCCTAATGCAGGTGTACAGGCAGTATAAACCGAATGTCCTACAGAATTATCGTTCTTTTGTCAGAATGAAATGCTGATTGTTTATTATCTGATTTAATTTCTCATGGTTAAGTCTGAGCAATTTGATTTAGCAACATTTTCAATCAACCTTACAAATATTTGAATACACTTATGTGACAATTAATGTGCAGAACAGCACTGTGCAACAGCAATTCTTCCGCTGTTTAAATCCAAGACCAGCTCCTCTCTCCTTGGGAGTGGGATGTCCCCATGACAGCCTAACATGCAACTGTGGAGACCCAAGGGAAAAAGTTGAAGCCTGTGAGATCAGGACAGGAGTCCTGGTTTTCTGATCTTTTGCTGTGGGTCACGATCCCTCCCGAGAAGGCCGCCAGGAGCACACGGCAGCCCCTGCAACCTCATCTTTCTGAACTAGCACAGCCTGGGATGAATTTGCACGAGTGGCCCAGACCAGCGCACCTGAAAGCAGAGTGATGCCCATCGGACTGTGCTAATATGTTAGGGTGAAGCCTGAAGCTCCCTGTGCCCTTTGACGGGAAGCAGGAGGTTGGCCACATATGACACAACACCTCTGCCTTGAGGCTCCAGCATGCTGCTCTTTTCTGGAGCACGCTGGAATCAGGTAAGGAAACATTAATTTGTTTATTCACAGCTGGGATTGATTCAGTTGAGCGGTAGAATAACACTTGAGTGAGCTAATTCCAACGTACCATTCTCTGCCTTTATTTATCAGAGACACTGATGTAGGCAATATTGCGCATAACCTTTCAATCATCCATCCCATCACAATGTCTGCAACGTCTGCAGTCGCCAGCAGACACGTTAGTGGCGTTTGCACACAGTGGGAGGAGACCCTATCATGCAGGATAGGAACCTTGCCTGGTGCTGGAGCTGGGCTGGGGCTTGGCACTGCTGCAGAGCACACCCATCCTGGTGGTCAATATGGGTTGAAGAGGCCTCCCAAGATGAAGATGGGGGGCATCCTACTGCTGGATGGGGTGTTTAGTGATGCCATCTTAATAGGAGCCAACTAAAAGCAACCCCAAGATTGCTCTTAGAGCTGGCAATGCTCAGGTGCCACAGAGTATTTGTGCAATGTGCTTTGTCAGTCTGCTGATGCCAGCACAAACCACACATCATAGTGTTGCATGTCAGGGTGGAAAATGGCCCAGCTGGTCTTCATAAACCCTCCTCTGGCACTGTCAAAGGTATGAAGAGAAGTACAAGGAGAGCGAGAAGCAAATCATGTCAAGTACTGAAAAGATCAAGTGGGATGGCCTCCTATCCACATCTCTGAGCTTTGCTTGTGGCACTTCTCTCTAAGTGCACTGTATGAAGGTGATGGCAACTTGGGCAACAAATGCGTATAGTCTTTGTTTGACTGGGTGTCTTGCTTCCCCTGTACATGATGCCCTGCAGCTGGTAGCTGTGCTGCTGTTGACAAAGATGTGACTCATTTCCACCACTGAATATCTCTCTCTCACACAATGCATTTATATCCTGTTTAATTTCACACCTATCCTGTTTGCTTCATTGCATAGCATTAGTGTTATATTCGGTCAATTTTTTTGATTCCATTATAGGGGATGTGTGTTAATTACTGATTTAATTTTAACCTGGAAACATGTTTATATTGCAAACAGTTGAGAAACAGACTTATAAGATCATTTGAAATAGATGCATAATTTGAGGGTGCAAATTTAACATCCTACCCAAAGTCTTCTAGGGAAAAATTGTTGTACCTTTACTCAAGTAATAGGAGTTTGCTTGAGTCAAGAAACATCCATAATCCAGAGAGCATTTTGGGACCACTGCTTGATTACAATAATTACTACAGATAAGTCACAGACTCGGATGTTGTGCCATCCCTGCCTTTGCTACAGATGGGCTGTGTGATGTTGAGCAAGGAGAACGTGACCTGAACTGCAAATCTCTTTCTCACCCTGTGAGGAGCTACTCATGCTCCCAATTTTACCACAAGAGTAATTGGATGATGAATGCCACTGTTTTCACAAAATACTCAGAGTTCCTTAGATGGATATACTCTATGGAAGCAGAAGCCACAGGACTTCATTACACCGGTTATTTCTTTGGCCTGAGTTAGTGTTTTGCACCCAAAACTCTTGACTCAAGTGCAGAGATCCACTGGGCATCTCCCTGTTTGTGCCCCTCTGAAACTAAATGCTGAACATCATTCGATGAGCCAAATTTTTCCTAGGTAAATTCTTTTCTTCCTGATCCTCTTGTACCCTTGATCCCACCAAATTAGCACCTTTAAATTACTCTTATGTTGCTTAATGTAATCTAATGGAGGGGCTTCAGGAATGGACCAGAACTGGAGGAAGAGGAGAGGCAAACAGATGGGTATTGCGTAACTTGTCAGCCTATGTGAGGCCCCCACTGGGCAGAGTTCCCAGACTTCCACTCTCAGTCTGCCCTATACGAAATAAAAGATTTCCCTCTTTCTGTCTCTCTTTCTGTGGGGATTTTTAGTATTGAACATACTGACTGCATGAATGACAATGAAAGAGACTCTTCAGAGGACTTGGAGCTTTGGTGGGTAATGTAATTTGGCTTGCTTTGAACACCTGTACTTGAAATTTCCAGTTTCACAGTGGAATTATATTTGACCCCACTGGCATTACTGCCTTAGCACTACTGGCAAGTTTGCTAACCCTTTATTTAATGTTCTGATCTACTGTTTGTTTCAAGTTTAGCAAAACCTTCTTTTTCTCCATTAAAGTGTAGCAGCCAAGCTAAACAAATACCCGAAAATCCTTTCAGCTACGTCCACTTCTTTTTTTGCTGTTCAAATGCCCAGAGCTTTGTGCACTGCCATGGCATCACCGCATGCTGCTCAGGAATCCAGTGTCAAATGCACCCGTTTTTTCCAACCCCAATGCACAGAGAGCTCCAGTGCAGCCAGGTGCTGAAATGTTTGATTTTTACATCTCCATCTACTCCCATTTAAGAGAGTTTATCAGCTAAAAAAGATATGTGTGTCTGGAGTGCTGGATTCCCTCCTTTCCCATGCCAAGGGTTCCTCTGTTCATTCTGTGTTTCTTGTCTGTGTTGCCGTGTCCCCAAGTGCCCTCAATGGGCTATGCAGGCTTTAGAGGTGCCTGCAGATTCCCACTGTTGCTATTGCTGCCCACCCCTGTGCACACACATCTTGCAATTAATTAACCCTGACAAAACTCCTGCAAGGCGGGAGGCATCATTACCCAGATTTGATGTATGGGGATGTGAGAAGCAGCACGGTTAAAGACTCTCCCCTGAGGTCGCAGAGCAGGTAAGTGGCTAAGTAGGAAAAAAAAATCCATTCTCTTGGGAGTCCCAGTCCTGGAAGAGCAGTTTTCCCGGCAGTAGCCGTGACAGCCTCGCCTTGGACTCCTGGGGTAGAGGCCAGCTGATGGTTTACTGCATAACACTGTAACAGAGGCCTGGGTTTCAGTGCTCAGGACTTCCAGGAGAATCAAAGCTCTGGAAATAAGATTCGTTTGTCCACCTGTCCGTGGCTCAAAGCCTTGCTGAGATGCCCTGAGCTGGTGGAGAGGGTGTTCTGCAAATGCTTTTGTGGGCAGCCACGTGCTTCTGGGTGGTGGTGCAATTCAGCTCCAAAGCTGCCATGCCAGGGCCAAAGGCAAAACCCATCGCTTTGAGACAGTGTGAAATGTACAGCAATTAGTGCTATATCCAGGCAATAATATCCCCAGACGTGGCTCTTGCCAAGCAGACAATTACACATCGTAATGGTCTAACACCGACTCTCACAGAAAAAGCTGCTAAGCTGTTTCGTGCAAATGTTCCTCGGGGCTATATAATACAGTTATATAATATACTGATTGGTTTTTGGTTAGGCAAGAGCCTGCCCGTCTGGGAGGTAAGGAGGGATGGGAACATGAGCATCTTCATGCAGACATTCCCAGCAAGACTGGCAAAAAAATTCTGCAGTGTGAGCAAACTGACAAAGTTTTTCTCATCAATACCTTAGCAGAGGTGGGTTTCAGAACGGCTTGGGAACAACCATACATGTGGGGGAGGAAATTTTTTTCATTGTTGTCTCATTTACCAGCTACTTCTGCTGGAGCATAAACTCTTTTGTCAAAAAAACCACTCTGCGAAGCAAGAACAAATTAAGAGATACGGATATAGGCATCTCTATAGATATAAGAGACACAGAGCGTGGTATCCAAATTGAAATAAACTGCAGAGAAAATCAGTCATGAGGAGAATTGGACACTTACTTGCTTTTTGGAATACTTTGCTATTCACCTTGCTCAGGTATTTTCAGGAGGCCAGGCTGAGGTTTCACAGTGAGGTTTCTGCAGTCCTCTGAGGGTGGACAGATTCAGTTCAAGGAGCCGTATGGAAATTTCCACCTCCCAGAATCACACAACAATTGGGGTTGGAGGGCACCTCTGGAGAATATCTGGTCCAACGCCCATGATCAAGCAGAGCCACCTACCGTAGGTTGCCCAGGACTTGGGCAGACAGCTTGTGAATATCTCCAAGGATGGAAACTCTACAATGTCTCTGGGCAACTTGTGCCTACATTTAACCAACTTCACAGTAAAAAAGTATTTTCTTATTTTCAAGTGGAATTTCTTGTCTCTTCAAGTTTGTGCCATTCCCACCCCGTCCCAGCACCATGCTCTACTGGAGAGGAGTCTGAGCCTCTCCTTGCATTCCAATATAAACATGGGTCAGATCACCCTGAGCTTTCCTGTGTGCAGGTTGAGGTGTCCCAGCTCTCTCAGTCAATCCTCGTATGAGACATGCTCCAGTGCCTTCATCATTTCTCTTATCATGAATAAGCCCCAGCTCTGCAGTACCGCTCCCTGCTTTTGCAGAGGGGCTATGTCCCTCATTGTCCTCATTGCTGCCCAGCTGGCTCTTGCCAGCCCTGAGCTGCACCGTGTGTCTCTCAGCCCACAGGTCTGGCACTACTTCCAAAGTCTTGCTTTGATCTCTGAAGCATAGGATCACACCTTCCTGTGTCAAGTGCAAAGACGAGGCTAAGTGGAGATTAGAGATCAAGTATTTTAGTCTGCGGATGTCTTAAACCTTGATCCGAATAGCTTGGCTTAAAATAAATAACCCATTTCAAATCAGGTTTTGCTTGTGACATAGAGACCTCCAGAAATATAGGAGAGAGTAAATAGGAGAGGGATGGGGCAAGACTCCAGAGCAAATCCTTCACAGAGTCATGCCCTGTGGTGATATTCTAGTGAGCACAGACTCGCTGACACTTATGTTTTTCAGTGTAAGCAATGATATGTCCTATTTTTTTTTTCCATAATGTACAGGTAACTTGCCATGTTTTTGCCCACAGCGTGTCACCATGGCCAAGAGGATGGGAGTTAGTTAGTCTTACTTAGAAGTCCCCATTTTGCTTGATGGTTAATGGAAGAAAGGCGAGAGGAGGAGAAAGGAGGTAATTTTTCTGTATTCTTTGATCTGGTTCCCAGCCATGTACCATCAGTGCTGCTCTGACTGGGTTAGAGCTGGGTCTCTGGCACCAAAATGCAATAAAACGGATTATGAGCTAACCCATCACTGCCTTGCACCCGGCCAAATCTTGCTCCCTCACAGCATTTTTCCGATCTTATTTGCCTCCGGATAATGGGAGGCGTCAGCTTGTTTTTGATCTCAATTTGTTGATCTTAGCCTGCCGCCGGCTCCTTTCTGCACCAGGCGAGTGCTTGTCAGCATGAGAGCAGCCCTCCTCCTCATCTTGCACCTCGAGGCCCTGGCTGTGCCACGCTGCCACTAGCCACCCAGGTCATCTGTGCCACGACACACCAGAGCGTAGTTTAACCCCACAAACACCTCCCGGGCAGTGCTAGGACATGATGATGTGCAGCAACAACAGGGGCAGTAGCTGTGGGGTCAGCTGTGGGGTCAGATGTGACAAGATTTGCCAGAGGTTTTTGAGGAGGTAGGTCCCAGTGCCAATGCCCCGACACCTCCTTAGCTGCCCACTTCCCACAGGAGTGAGGCACCTGAATGCCCCAGAGGACAAAATGGGCTGAGCTGAAGGCTACAGACTTGAACCTGAGCTCTTCAAGGCCTGAGGGCTTGAAGGACCACCACAGCTTGGTCCTTCCATTGCCAGGTTAGCATCTGTATTTCACCACAACAGACACAGGAAAAGTCTGGAGCTGTTGTTTCCATTCAAAAGATTTCTTCTCTCTTCATTGATTTATAGAAAAGAAAAGAAAGGAAAGGAAAGGAAAGGAAAGGAAAGGAAAGGAAAGGAAAGGAAAGGAAAGGAAAGGAAAGGAAAGGAAAGGAAAGGAAAGGAAAGGAAAG
>NW_020455743.1:4163651-4166815 GCF_003342845.1 Nothoprocta perdicaria
AGGAAAGGAAAGGAAAGGAAAGGAAAGGAAAGGAAAGGAAAGGAAAGGAAAGGAAAGGAAAGGAAAGGAAAGGAAAGGAAAGGAAAGGAAAGGAAGGACTCTCTCTCCTGGTGTCCCTCAGGATTTCTAAGAAAGGTATTTAAAAGGAAAATCCCTCAGATCTGCAGGCTTCCATCAAAATAATAGTGCTTATGGTGACAGGCAAATATAAGTGCTTAGATAGACAAAGATAAGCATCAGTATTGTAGCTGCCTATTTAAATCAGATCTCCACAAACGTTGGTCTGGACAGGAGAAACCCAAAGCTTTTCTTGCTTGTTATATGAGCATAAATAGAAGACCTTTATTTGAAGTTTTTTTTTTTTCTTGCTTTCGTATGTCACAGCAGCAGTATTCTCCAGCAGTGGAGGGCAGCTTTTCTCTAATTTTAGATCTTTCTCTCAAAAGATGGCAGCTGACAACTGAGACAGCCCTCTGAAAAAGATGAATTTGAAGACATTCCTTTTCTACTGAAGACGAACAAGCTGCGCAACACAGTAGTCCATGCTACATCAAACTGAGTGGATTTCAGTTTCAAACTCTGTCATACTTTGAGGTCAGACTTCAGGCAACGTGTCCAAGCCACACGCAATCAGAAAGGCAGAGTACGTTTTTTAGCAAATATACAAATAGTGAGAGATGAGGAGGAGGGGGCAGAAAAAGGAATACATGATTTACACACAACTAATCCACTGAGGAAGTCAAGCAGATACTTTATTCTCTCAAAGGACTCCTATCTGGATATACCTGTTTGCAAACATACGATTCACCATTTAATGGTGAATCATTTCAGGCATCAAACCAGTCTATATGGTGCAAGGCAAAGCTTTTCGGTTTCCTCTGTGGGAGCAGCTCACTGCACCTCGGAAAAGGTGGTCTCACAGGCAAAAGAAGGAAAAAGCTGCACGAGGCCATTTGCAAACTTGCATCTTTGTGTCCACAGTACGTCTGATGGGATTTCTACAGTGAGCTTTGAAGATGCCTCAAAAAGCTGTTTTACAGCATCCATTTCAATTATTAAGAAAGTCCTTTCAAAACCTTGGTGTATAAACACAATATTTTGACTGGGTAGGCAGAAGACTTGTCAGTTTTTTTACTGTTTAGAAGAAAGTTTCCTTAAGTATGATGTCAAAGTGGGCAAGCAGAAGCTAACAGGTAAATTACTCATTATAGACCAGTGTGTCCTTTTCTTCTCCTTACCGCAAATGTCACCCTTCAGGTCCTTCCTTGGGGCAAGTGACACATTCGGTCCAGTGCTCTGTCTGTCATTAGAAGGCAATGTCAATCATCTACCTGTGTAGCTGTGTAATCTCACTGTGGCCTGTTGACATGAAAATTAAGGGTTGTCTAGCAAGGTAGAGCTTTTCTTCTGAATGGCTTCCAATCCGTCTTGATGGCACAGACGACTACCCTGACACACAGGCAGCAGTCTAGAGGCCAAATTTTGAACTTAGATCTGTGTTTGTATCATTCATTTCAATGCAATTTTTAAAACAAATTTTGTATCAAGCTTGGTGCATTCATTGTAGATCAATACTTTGCACTGTTACGAAACGTGAAGAGATGTTGTTAGGTTAAAAATACCTTGGGCTGTTTTCCTTTTGCAAATCATTTAGTTACTGATAGTCATCTGAGCTGAATGGGAAGTGCTCATCTCCTGTTGTGCACTCCTTTTACACAAGAGGTGGAGATAAGACCTAGTATTGCAAAAAGCTCTTTGCTGAGGCCTCGATTCAGGGAAAAGTCCCCTTGATGATTCAGAACTACAGATTTTAAGCGTATTCTTTCTTTAACATTACAAGTAATTCCTTGACTAGCTTACCGGAATGAATGTTAAATATCTTGGTTAGCTTTCCCCGCATGTTTAGTGTTTTCTCTCTCTCAGTTTGAATTATAAAGTAAAAGAAAAAGCCAGGGTTCCTTCTGCAGTCAGTGCCCTAGTTAGCTTTCCTTTGCAGTCTGGTGCACAAGGCCCTACTCCAGACTTGCAAATGTTGCAGGAGAATGTTCATTTACATTTAAAATATGCTGGGTTTACTGAATATTTAAACTTTCCCTCTCTGTTAATTTCAGGCCTCGAAAGTTGTGCTAAAATAATACATAGAATGATTTTGACACCAAACTATAGCAAGTGCTCTGTACAATGAGCTGTCCCTGGTCTGCCTTATTTTATTCACCTGGTAGGGAGAGTTGGAACACTTCCTTTAAGATAAATCATTCTCCAGAGAGCAGAGGATGGGTTGGTAGACAGTTGTTGACTGACAAAGGCCTGAAGTTTGGGGGTACCTACCTCCAAACTGGTGCGTTCCCTTTGCACTTGCCAAGGCAGAGAGCTATGTGTGACTGTCTGCCACCACAAGAGGAAAGATCTTATGACACTAAGGGAAATGTTTCCAGTGGTTCACTTTGCCCTCCTTGGAAAAGGAAATATGTCCCTTCATCTTCTTCCTCTTGGGGAAGTTTGCCTGCAACCACATCCTGCAAAGCAGGAGGAAGAAAGAGTGCAGCAGCCCAACATGGTGAACACGTGCTGTTCTCTCCAGGGAGCAAAATGAAGCTGAAAATGTGCAGGAGGAAAAGAAAATATGAATGCAAAAAATCATGCACAGCACATGCATCATACAAATCTCACACTTGTCAGCCAGGGCCTGCGTTCTTGGGTCTGCTATGATGGTATCACGGGTGGATGAGAGGCTATTAATATTGTTCAGATAATCAAAACATTCCCCTCCTCTGCTTTGCTGAGAAAAAATCCACGCTGGTCGAGATGACTGTTTTCCTTAGCTGCTACAGCAGGAGCAGGCCCTGGTGAGGGGTGGTGGCCTGAACATCCATCTCGTGCCGTTCCCTGGCGTGGTTTCACCCATCGCTAGGTGCTCTTAGCAGTGGCTTGTGAGCCCTAGCTCGTGTTCCCGGGCCCCTGCGATGGCTCTGCTGCACGTGGCCAGGTGAGAGCTGCTTCTCGTGATGCTAATCGCCTCCGATTGCCGGTGCCTGCGGGGGGAAGCTGGGGCCGCCCTCTAGTCTCCTTATTGCCAAGCACGTTGTCAGTGTTCATAAATCATCATCAAAATAATTAGCGGCAATTAATGGCTTAATGGAGAGTCTTTGGGGATTCCCGAGCAT
>NW_020455743.1:4166971-4195080 GCF_003342845.1 Nothoprocta perdicaria
GCCCTCACCCCCACACCACGGGAATGTGGCCCGGGCAGGAGGAGCGCTCATTCCCAGGGTCACATTCCTCGTTCTCTGCACTGACGAGCTGCTGCAGTCCTGTCCTCGCCTCCTGCTCCTCCGCGGTCCTGCTTCCTTCCCTGCGTTGCCTGGGACTTGTCCCGTTGAGAGCACTGGGAATGAACTCTTCCATCAAAAGCCTTGCCTAATTAAGGGATTTATTCTGCAAACAATTATCTGTTCTGAGAGGAGACAGTTGGGTATCCCTGAGGTTGCTGCTATTGGGCAAATTTTGCAAGTCATTAGCAACCTCAGAAAAATGTTGATGAAAATGCAGCATTTCAGTTTTCCAGCAAACCGAGCGAAGTCAGTTGCTGTGGCGTAAGCATCTTTATAATGATGTCCCTGAGTTCACAGGAGGGACCCAGGCTGCTTTAATTGCCTTAGTTTCTAAATGAATGTAAAGAGCATTGCAGACATCCTGGGTGCAAAGGCAGACAGGCTGCTTTGTTTTCCCTCCGGAAGGAAGGGAAAACCTTCCAGGTTTTTTGCCTCTGGAAATAAAAAAGAAATCCCATTAATGCTGGGCCATGAGAATCACACTAATCTGTGTCTGAGACTGTAATTAACATAGACATTACCACTTTTCATTTTGAGCAGCACCTTCGTATCAATGAGCCTTGCTTCCTCCCTCCCTAAGCTGCTGGGTTCGTCACCTGCGAGCACAGGCTGCTCCGCGCTCACTGGTCTGGCTGAATTCCCTCAATATTACCGTGCTGTTTTACTGGCAAACTGTAAGTTACATGAAGACAATTCAATGGAAACAGCAAAGTGCACAACTGCAGCAGCTCGATAGACAGACGGTTTTCGGGTCAATATGTAAATTGCCATTTTTAGAAATTATACATTATTCCCTTTCATGTGCGGTCTCATCTAATCTTCCTCTAACTGCAGGGATTCGGTTGTATAATAGGGTCTACTATTGTATGACAAGTTATTTCATAACATGTTGGCAGCAGTTTCAATTCCACAAATTGATCCAGGCATTAGAAATATAAAATAGATATTTTACTTTTATTGCCTAGTTTAACTTCCACCTGTTCTCTGCAGGTATACAGGGAACATTAGTTTCAACTATGCCATTTAAGTCCATATTCCAGATCACTATTTGCTTGAGGTAATTTTAATTGAGCCAGCTAAAGGTGAAACTTTCTGCCATGAATAATAATACCTGCTCTTTTGGAAGAATGATAGAGATGAAAACAGAATTAATTCAGAGATCCAGTCGGATGGTCTAGCCACTGGGCACACATTCTCTAAAGCAGAATGGGAACTGCTTTGAAATAATCAGGCAGCACATGTGAAACAAATACAAAGAGATGATTTTTTCGTGCTGCACATAATTAAACTGTGGAACTCATTGCCACGAGCTAACATGGGGTTCCCCTCCAAGAGTATAAACAGGTTTTAAGGGGACTGAGACAAATTCGGGCAGAGGAATGAACCAGTGCTGCAAGGCACAGTGGTTAGGACGCAACCTCCGTCTCTAATAACCCTTCAACTTTCCTGTGTGGTAGAAGTTGCCAAGGTAGAAAAGAGAGGGGACATCTTCTGCTTGCCTTGTTTCTCTTCCTCCTTTCCCCCTTGTGCACCACATCCTGCCTTCAAGGATAGGCTAGGAGGCTGATCCAGGCTCTCTGGTCTGACTTGGTGCACCACTCTCCTTTCCTGTGTTACAACACGGTACAGGGTCTATCTGTGTAGGACCCAAATGCAGCGTTTTCAAAGGTATCAAATCCAGAGATGCTGTTTGCTCCACTGCTCCAAAGAGAAAATTGTTCCAAAGATGTATCCTTTCCTAAGCTGTGGGGTTTTCAGGAATGAAACCATATTTTACTGGAAGGGCTCAGAGCCAGCTGGTGCATTCAGCCCAGAACTGGCTTTGCAGTGCCTTAGTGACTCTTGGGAAGAATTCAAGGCAGACCACATTTTTTGGTGTGCATGCTAGTTATCTTTGAAGTCCTTTGGGAGGCCGTGATCTGCCTTCAGCAGACAGCAACGCAGCTGGACTGCAAATCTTTGTTTCAGGAAGCAACTGTGTGACTTTCCAGCTCCCAGATAACAGGTAGATGTAAAGACCTAGCCTGATTCTGTCTCATATTCCATACACCAATCCCACAGCACGTAGTGTTTTTCTTAGCATACTGCCGGTCAGAACGGAGCCCTTCATGATCACTCATCCCAGGGCAATCAGTGATCTCAGGACTCTCATCCCTTTGCTAGTCCAGTCACCATGGAGCTAAGAAACAGCTATTTTCCATCTCTTTCAGAGAAAGCAAGGGGTGTGGATTCCCTCTCATTCTTTCTTCCAGAGAGTTGCCTTTCTACATGCAGTCACTCCTCCTGTTCCTTTTTGGGTCCTGAACTTGTTTCCAGGAACTGGAATTGACTCTACATTTCACTAAGTGGCAGATGAATGTATGTGATGGTGGGAGAGATGAGAAGTACCATCAAAATACCGTTGTCATACATGAGAGACTAGGTGCTTGACCCCACATGGTGACTGTCTACACTACAAGGCACCCTTCAAACACTTTTCCCCGTTCCTGCTCTTCCAGAAAAGCTGGTAGGCACCAGTTTTCCATGGACACTGTGGACAGGATCCACTAAGTGATTAGGGAACCAGTTCTCACTTAGGTGCCCACATCTCAATGGTACTCGTCAGAGTTTGGTATCTTTGTCCTCCTAGGAAGGTGATTTCCATTGTTGCACAGATCTCATCTCACAATCTGGCTGTGTGAAGAAGTAATGAAATTCAGGCTACATGAAGTGTTTCTCCACAGACTACAAGTGGTGGGTGAAATTCACCCTGGTAGGTCTTTCTGCAGAAGTTATCATACAATTTAGACATGATGGTGATGGGACACCGGCAAATCTATAGGATTGTTGTCATACTGGTGTTCCATGAGAAGGTTTTCCATGCTAGCCTGGAAATCAAAATGGAAAATAATGGACCAGGAGACAGATCAGAAGGAGACATGGACCTGAAGTGTGCAAAGAGGGAGATCCCAGAGGACTTTTAAATTAACTGACCTTTATGGCTTATCTGTGTTGCTGGCATTGCTTCTGGACGTGTGGCGAGATTTTGTTGAGAAATTTTGGCACCAACTGATATGATGTTCACTCTGGTCCTCTCAGTTCCTTCTGTGCCCGTGGAAAGCAAGGAAATGATTCCTAACACGTGAATGAGGCTTGGATTAGACCCCCTATTATCAACTAATGAACTCTCCCATGGTTCAGCCTTGATGTGTACATGGGCTGGTGTAAACTCTTTCTTCATAAACAGGAAGCATTTCCAACTTACTATTAGATGATCCCATTTGACTCCAAGGTTTTTCCAACATAAGTGTCCCACGTGACATACTCATATCTGTCCATCTGGGTGCAGACTTAAATGGCATCTGTTGTGGAAGTAGCAGTGGCTGTTGTCAGACGAATCATCCCCTATAATGAACTGGAGTTGAGTTGCAAAAAAAAAAGAAATAATTAACAGGAAATAGTTATCTGGTTGAGGTAGAACTAAGTATTCTCTCTTAAGGATGACATGGACTCCATCTCTCATGCACTCTCACCCTCTTGTAGGAACTGTGAAATTTAGAGAATCCACAAAGTATGAAGTGGAGCTGAAAATGAGCGAGTTACATGGCAGCCTGGTGTACATAGTCATAGGCTCATTTCTATACAGACAACTTTGTTATAAGCTTATCTTTAATTGACCTAGTTTGCAGGCATTTTGAGGGCCCAGCTGTAAATGCAAAGCATACACCAGTGCTCTGGAGATGAAATTCTGGAAGGTTGTGATTCGAAAGCTACCAAAATGCAGTGGAGTGAGACAGTGAGGTTTGGGTAATGCCACGAGAGCTGGTAACTGGAAAGGGTGCTGCGATTCAGTTCAGCCTAGGACTATTGGTGGTGCTGAAGCTAAGCAGCAAGGGCGCGGGATCACATGGCACACCATTGCTGAAGTCCTAGCCATAAAGCGTGGTTCTGCTTTAGCCATTCCAGAAAAGAATAAGGAAGGTCAGCGGGGCATGTCCTGAATCCTCCTGAGACCCTCAGCTGGTGTCTGTATTCCCGTGACAGTCAACTGTATCTAGCACGGGAGATGAGGGCTGGAAAAGTGGTTTCAGAGGGACGGCGGGCATTTGTGTAGGGAAAGGGCTCGTCCCCCTCATGGCCCTGCTCCGCTGGCACTCACCTGGCCAGTTCTTGTTCCTCTGCCAAGAAATTGGTGAGTGCTTTGCAAAGTGTGGACCATTGGCAGCAGGCTGGGAGCACTGCCACCCCAAGAGCACTCTCCTTGGAAAAGCTCGGGGGCAGTGGATCACTCTCCCACCGGCAGGAAAGGAGTTTATGCCTCGTCTCCCACATCCTGGGTGAATGTTCCAACCACCCCCAGCTCTGCTTACCCATACGTGAGAAAAAAAGGCAGGTGGATAAAAAAGCAAACCACATTTTCAGGCACTACCATGTAAACTGTCCTTTAACAAAATATGGACTCCTGCTCTGAGTATGAACTTCTCAAGGTCATAGGTTAATAATTTTGATGGGATTACCACCTTTCATCCCCAAATGCTTCTCTTTTTAAAACAAAACAACCTCCTTTTTTTTTTAACCCTTTAAAATGTACCAAATGAAACAACCTTTTTAAGAGTAAGTATTATGACAATGATGTAGCAGAGGAGGTAGAGCTGTATCTTGTGTCTTGCTAGAATTTAGGCAGGTAAAATGAATTACTTGTGCGGGAATCTGGGCAGGATGGAGGTCCAAAGTCATCAGGTCCTGAAAAACTGCTCGCTGAACTGGTGTTGGGAGAATTCACTCTACTATTTGCTTTACTAATGTCATAAACTGCCCCATCTAAACTGGTAGTCACGATTTAGGAAGTGGGTCAATATTGAAAGAAAAATCCATTAATGGATTATAGTGTTTTTCAAACTTTCTGAACTGGCAGTGCTGTTTCCATCGGTCAGCATATCCACAGAAGCAGGTTATTACTAAGGGCCACGGGGATGTTTGCAGAGTGGGTGGTTTATTTAAACCTTCCTCCTCATTACACCTTTCTCATCTGATGGAAGATGTGAAAATGCCACGTGGCTTCAGCCAACAATCGCACCCTGTGAATGGCAAATTAGAAATAGCTGCAACTGCAAACGGGAATCCCAGGGAACAGTCTGCAAAGCCTGCATAGCCCACAGTATGTTCAAAGAAAGGAATAGCAAAACAAGGAAGAAAGAAAAATAAGCCGACCTGATGGGTAGAAAATGAAGTAAAATTTGGCTAATGATTTGCTCGTGCTCTGTCTTTCATGCTTTTCCCAGGCACAGCTGCTGTGTCAGCAGCGTAGCTCCCTGCTTCAGCTGGGGCTTTCACGAAGGCTCCCTGTACAAAGAATGATTTGGCCTGATTCTTTGCCTAAACTCCATCCAAAACCTGCATGAGGTGCTATGACTGGAGGTACCAGTTTTGGAGAATGCAGTTCATGAAATGTAAATAATTCTCACGGGCTGCACAGATAATAAGATCTTATGAAGGGACTGCTTGATACGTCAGTGTTAATACCTGCATTCTTTCATTCCCTTTGTGTTTGTATGCACAGTACGTATTTTGCTTATAGAATGCAGAGCAGGGTTGTAATAGAGATGTCTTCAAGCTACATTTATTTGATGTATTTGTTTTTACATTATTTTTATGCTACTACTGAATGGGCTGTTTGGGAATCAAAACGCCAAAGCTGAGGTATGAACAGGATTGCTCATCTCCATCCCCCATCATCCATGATAAAGAAATCAGATCAATATTGATTGTGGCAGAGATGGGAGCAGAGTATACTACATTAAGTATGCAAGCCCATCCTAGCTATTTAACACCTTGGAAAAGGCAGATTTTTTTGCTCTAATTTTCTGTGTGACTTAGAGCTGTTCTGCATGTTGCAAGATGGTCTAATGCCTTTCAGAAAAAAAAATCCACAGGAGGAAATACTTTTCAATAAGCATAATTGATAAGTAACTTAGATAGTGGTGATTATGCGTGACTGAAGGTCGAAAATTGCAGGAAAAAGATAAATGTCTTTAACCAGCCTGCCAAAGGCATTTAGATCTGTGCAAAGAGGGCACTTGACAGAATAGATCTTAGGGTAGTCAGGTCCTGAGCTATCATTACTTCCAAGGGCTTTTCTTCCTCTGCTTCTTATTTCTGTGAAGGATTTCCTGCATAAGATGGCTGGTCCATCCCTACAAGGTTCCCAGCGCTTGCACTGCGCAAAGCCTGGAGCTCCAGAGACTTGGCAGGTCTCTTCTTCACACACCTCTTGGATCCCCAATGTTCCTCTTTCTGCTCTTCCTGGAGGCTCATATCTTTTGTCCTAGCGCTCCTGAACAAGGCCAGCCAGACTGTGCTCCCTTCCAGTAGGGAAGAAACTTCTGCAGAGTCATTAGCAGCATTGGTTAGAGCACTGGGGATTTGCATTTATTCCTGCTCGCTGTACTGGGACCCTGCTGGAAGTGCTCCTTATCTCACCCATTCAGCAAGCAATGTAGTAACTAGCGAGCCCATAAAGACACGTGGAATGTGAACACGGGGGTCTCTGAATCTCCTGGGACATTGCATCCGTCCCACTGGGATCCTGTCCCCAGCCCTGTGGGCTCTCCACCTAAACCAGCTCTGTGCAGGAATTCCTTTCCGGTATGTATAAATTATGTATACCCGCTTTGAAACATGAAGTTTTATTACTTTCTTGATGGTAATAAAACACAGTCTCAGCTCTGTGTGTGCTTTATCCTTCTTCGTTTTAGAAGGGTAACCTTCTCTTTGCACCTCTAGCTGAGAAGTGTGAGCAACAAAGTCCGAGGGTTTAACAACAAAGGCTTTTTTGTGGAGTCTTGAGGTCAGCATGTGAAAAAGCTGCCCCTGACTCCTGAAATAATCTGTGGAGTCATCATGTGTTGTGATACGTATCTGCCCAAATGCATTTGCACAGGAAGGAGGGCATGCACATGAATTTGGGTACACACATAGGAGCGTGTTTATGTGTGGCCAGGCCAGTAGACACCAAACAGTTGCAAAATGAGAAACCTCATGGAAAAACGCAGGGCAGATGGACAATTGAAATATAAATGGACGAAAACTTTTAAAAAATACAAGTGACTATTCTTTTCTATAGTGTTTTAATAATAGGCAATTTGTAAGCCTGTGTGTGAGGGGGACTAGTGTAGAAGCAAAGTGAGATCTCTACAGAGAAGCAGTACTTTTTATAGGACCAGCTGATGCAGTCAGGAAAAACAGACATGTTTTTGGACACACAAAGCCTTCCTCAGACTGGAAGAGAGATACCCATTTCAGAGCTGACCAAAAGCACGTGTTCCCCCTAAACTTGCCCGTTTCTCACCACTCGCGGGGCTGTAGCTCCCGTGACGCAGCGGGATGCAGGCAGCAGGAGCAGCTGCAGCTTGCCAGCCTGGCACAAGAGCTGCTCCGTCCAGGGCTGCTAAGGTGCCGTGCTTCCCACTCTGCTCTCCCGCAGCTGGCAGCTACTTGCCAGGAGCCTGGCAGCAGCGTGAATGCAGCGCTGCCTGCGGCACTTCCAGATGGAACAATTTTTCCATGGAAAACGCAGCTTTATGCATTATTAGTCACCCTCCATGGGGACATGGCTGGGACCACAGCAGAATCCTTGGTGCTGGTGCCTCTCCAGTATTTCCCAAGCAAGCTCCTCTGTAGCTCGCATGGGAAGAGCAATCTCTGAGCTGGGTGGGTGCAAGAGCTGCTGCTGCTTTACGTTCATCACTTAACAACTGCAACATCCCCAGCAAGCTGCACAGCCTCCAAATTGTCTCAAAAAGGTCAAAATAAACTGCTGGGACTTCTGGGAGGGAAAATTGTTGGGACTTTTGCAGCACGTTCCAGCACCTCTTCTTTCATTTGAGAATAAGGTTTTTTGTTGTTGCTGAGATTTGGAAAGGTCCTGTAAAGCTGACAGTTTTCTCAGCTGCTTCTTTCCAGACTCCTGCTTTGCAAGCAGCTCTGTGGGGCTGTTTCAAGTACAGTGCCAAAAGGAAGGGACTTTTTCACAGGATAGCAGGAGAGAGGTGTAAAGGGGAATTTTGAGTCCCTCATCTCTATATTTATATCAAGAGGAGCTAAAAAAAGAAATGCTTCCACACCTACTGTTGTGCTAAATACAACTGTTTAATT
Source organism: Nothoprocta perdicaria (assembly GCF_003342845.1). Taxonomy (NCBI): domain Eukaryota; kingdom Metazoa; phylum Chordata; class Aves; order Tinamiformes; family Tinamidae; genus Nothoprocta; species Nothoprocta perdicaria. Next base: position 4,175,225 of record NW_020455743.1, read on the forward strand.
GGTTCTATATATATACATTGTTAAAAGCATGACATGTAACGCTTGCAAAGAAATGCAACTGGAGAATAAATTACAATGCCAGAGGGCCTGAGCTGTCAATCAGTCAGTGCACAGGAAAACCGCCGACTGATTTGGTCCTAGAGAACAGGTGACTTTTCTCTTTGTCTTCCTGCAAAACAACAAACCTAATGCGTTTTCTGTTTTACAAGAAGCCGGTCTAAAAATAATAATAATTGATATTCTGAAATCTGGGAGATGCTAAGGCTGTGGCACAGGGGAGATTTTGGTTCATTTGGCACTAATATCCCCAGCCAGCTGTAGCAGTGCTATCCGTCACTAATAGTAACCTTGTGTAGCTGCATGCATTAAGGTGCTACCGGTTGATAAGGCTGAGGAGCTGAGCAATCTGTCAGGCTACAGCCGAAAATCAGAATCACGGCTGCAGAGGGAGAAAACTCGGTCCTCTCCCTGGCTCTTCCACCCCAGATGAAAATGCAGGGAGCGGCGCTTGGAGAAGGAAAAGCTGATTTCCCACTGCTAGGAGCAAGGGTGGCACTCGCGAGAAGGGCTCCGAGGTCCCGGCGGCGGTGCTGCCGGGCAGGGAGGAGCGGGCAGGCAGCAGGTGGGTGCGCTGTGCAGCTGCCGGCGCGTTGCGGGCAACGGCGTCGCTGTCCCGCGCGAGGCCATGCGATCTCCGTGGCAGATCCGGCCTGTCGGGAGGGCACCTCCAGCCCCGCTTCCCTGCGCGCAGGAGCCTGCTCGCCCAGGTGACAGGCAGAAGAGGATAAGGGATAAAGCCGCCTGCGCTAATGCGCTGTTACATAACCGGAGCGCTCAGGTTACGCCGCCCTGAGCCGCCCGTCCATTCACTTTTTTAGGTACCTCCCTGGCTGTATTTGCATGCCGAAGCACAGGTATGAGGAACTAGTGCAACTGAGAACAGAACAGAATCTTCAAGGTTGGAAGGGACCTCTAGAGATCATCTAGTCCAACCTTCCTGCTCAAGCAGGGACCGGGCACAGGGCGGCATCCAGGCAGGTTTGGAAGATCTCCAGAGAAGGAGACTCCACAGCCTCCCTGGGCAGCCTGTGCCAGGGCTCTGGCACCCTCACAGGAAAGAAGTTCTTACTCACATGGATATGGAGCTGCCTGTGCTTCAACTTGTACCCGTTGCCCTTTGTCCTGTCACTGGCCACCAATGAGAAGAGCTTGGCCCCTTCCTCCCTACATTCTCCCTTCAGGAACTTATACATATTAATCGGATCCCCTCTCAGCCTTCTCTTCTCCAAGCTGAACAGGCCCAACTCATGCAGTCTCTCCTCATACAGGGGATGCTCCAGTCCCTTAATCACCTTTGTAGCTCTCCGCTGGACCCTCTCTAGAAGCTCCACGTCCCTCTTATACTGGGGAGCCCAGAACTGCCCCCAATACTCCAGGTGGGGCCTCACCAGAGCTGAGTAGAGGGGCAGAATCCCCTCCCTTGACCTGCTGGCAACACTCCTCCTGATGCAGCCAGGATCCCATCGGCCTTCTTGGCCACGAGGGATTGAACTTGCCCATTCCCAAAGGCCCTCAACCAGTTTTTAACAAGGCAAAATTTCCATTGCCCTGTAGAAAGCTTTTAGTTAAATAAACTCCAAGTCTAATCACGGAACATGTCCTCCATCAGGTTATGCAGCCATTGCTATGAGATACGCCACAGCTGCAGCAGCAAAGACACCATGGCAGAGTGCGCCCCAGTACCCACGCTCTGCAGCTTCTGCATGCACGGTCCTTCTGTGCCTCCCCGCCACACACTGTGCCCATCAGCCTCCTCCCAGTGCTCATGGGCCCTGGGATGATTGGGGTGAAGAGCTGTTGCAGGAACATATCCCCTTTTTGTTTGATCATTCTCTCTTGCAAGCCACGATACTGATTCAAAAACAGAGAGATAAAAATGGCAGAGAAGCTTGACAAAAGCCAAAGGAGCTCTGGTGGCTTTCCAGTCTCAAAACTGGAGGTCTTCTAGTAAAAAAAAAAGGAGGATGAAGGCAAGACTTCTGGGCACGTTTCCACCAATATTGTATTCTGCTACAATAATCTTGGGCAAATAATCTTGGGCAAAGCACTTAACCTGCTTAGCATCTCTCTTCACTTATCTTTGTATGACACAAAACCCTAGGCCATTTACAGGATTGCTTTAGAGTTTAATAATTAATATTTGTATGAGTCTCTATTTGTATGGCTATAAAAGGAGCATCAGCACCAAAGGGCAAGTATGCACAAAGTTGGCACAGGGTATAAAAGAAATAGTTTTTCCAAAGAGTCTACTTAAATTGAGGGCCCTGACTTGAGCAATGGTTGCATAACCTGATGGAGGATATGTTCCAAGATTAGACTTGGAGTTTATTTAACTAAAAGCTTTCTACAGGGCAATGGAAATTTTGCCTTGTTAAAAACTGGTTGAGGGCCTTTGGGAATGGGCAAGTTGAATCCAGAACACCCTAAATTTTCTGACTTGTAGGGAAAATAGCACAGCATTTAGCATGGCAGCATGCACTCCGTTCTAGTGTTTGCTTTCTCACCAGTCTTCCTCCTCCTCAGATAATCTTGCTCTCCAAACTCCCAAACTGATCTGGATGCTTGAAACTCTGCTGTCGAGAGTTTCTCTGATTATGCAGACTCCCAGAAATCCAGCTGTCAGAAATGCTTACAGACACTCGGTGCTCTTTTGCAATTAGGGAACAAGTATATTCCTGCAGTTTAAGCACGAGGGTGGTAGGTGGGAGATCTGGATTAAATACTAGCTTTGATAAAACCTTTCTGTGGAAACTGCCACAATGCTACACTTTTTCATAAGTGCTTGTACTCCTGACCAGTTCTGCATTTCTTTTCTTCCCTATCTCCAAACAGTTTGCCCAGTGACACCCACAGAAGCTTTCTTTGGTGGTACTAGTTACCTGACCTCTGTGTTTCTTAGAGCTACAATAACCTATCCCTTAAATTACAATTGTGCTTCCTTTCTCACAGAGCATATAGTGGAGTCCTGATCATCAGTCGGAAATTCTGTGCATTATTTGGGGGCAATATACTGCCATATCTATAGGGCTAAGCAGCTATACAGGGTTAGGAAGTCTCACAAAGCGGATATGAGTGGAACTAAGACTCAGTTTTATATGACTTTATTTTTTTTCCCCTGCCATATTCCTCTATGTTTCTCAGTTTTCTATTGCGCCTTGCTATGAAATTGAGGACTGCCAAAGGCTGACACTGAGACATTTGCCTGGTTGCTAATACGTAGTTATAAATTTAAAAAAAAAAAAAAAAAAAAAAAAAAAAAAAAAACAGGAAAGTGAACCTGATTTTAAGGCCAGGTGAGGCTGGTGATGCTCCTGCATGGCTCACCCTGCCGTGGGGGGACCCCACAAATTGTCACCATGCCCACACCCTGCAGACCTCCAGCGCTCCGTCCCGATTGCTGAAAAAAGAGGCTGTCCTGCCTTCTTTTGCCCATTTCCCAGCAACCTGAAGGCCCTGGGCCACATCCTGAGCTGAGAGAAGTAAGGGTGGCATCACTGTAGGCGTAGCAGTGCATGGGCTGCTGCTCTTGCTGTGTGTGGACAAGGATCTACATGGGCAGAAAAGGCTATTGCTCATACAATGGCAAGCAGGACTAAGGGAATTATGTAAAAGCTAGTGTGGGGACAGCTGCCTTTACTTAGTGTCGGACCAAAGCCCTAAATGCAGTTGACAGTACTTTATAAATGTAAACACAGTAAAAAAGCTCCCTGCTGGGCCCTGAACTAAAAGTCTGTACCTAGGGCAGCAGAGTGAGTTATTACAGCTGTATTGCACACGTCGCACTAAAACTTTCCTTGCAGCTTTTGTGGGTCTTTTTAGCCAGTGCTATTACAGAATTAAACAGAAGTTGTAACATTTCAAATTTCAAATTTTAGTTTTTACCAGCTTCCAAGTTTGGTTAGAAAAACAAATAACAACAACAAAAAAACCAGCACTTTTAGGTTAACATAAAAAAAGTGTTTCTGCTAGAACTCCAAAACCTGTTTTGAAATTCCTATTTTAAGAAATAACACATCACAACTTCCCATGAGAGAAAAGCATCCAAGCTAGCTGAAAATTCTTTGGGAAAGAATGTCTTATAAGCATCCACCTTTCCCAGTCACTGCCATACCCTGGCATTTCCAAGATATCCAGCAACTGAGAACCTCAGTCTAGTTTTGTTAAATCCCAGAGGAAGGGAGCCAGTAAAGGGAAAAAAATAGGAAGTAGGAGGAGAGCTGAGTATTCCTGCAATTGTTAGCTATGCAATATAGGAGAAATAAAACTACACTCCCTCCTTCAACAGCAGAATTGAGATACTCGTCATAACCACTGAACACATATATGTACTCAGTCATATGCCTAAAACTCTCCATGACTGCAACAGTGTGCAAGGAAAAGGGTGAATTCTTTGAATTCTGAATTATTTACGAAGATATAGATTAGATGTAGGGCAAGTTGTAAATATATACCTCCCTCCCTCCATCCTCTCATTTGCACCCAAAATATTAGCTGTTGTGGAGTGCTGTAAATTTGTCAGTGTTTCAATTACATTGCTACAGACTTCACAGAGATGGTGATGTTTAGGAATAAATACACTTTTGAATGTGTTAACAGGAGTGATTCCCTAAAATGCAGTAATAAACAGAGATGTGATAGGAATGTTGTTTACATTTTAAAAGAATGACTAGGTAAGAAATTAAGGAGGGAAGGCCCCAGAAACCAAATGAGCAAATCTTCAGCCTTTTGTTTAACAAACTCACTGTAAAATTCCTCATTCATGGAGTTTTTGCTATCTCCCTTTAAATTCTAATATTTGCACCTTAGGGTTTGATTTTACTCAGTTTCGAAGTAAAAACGAGTTCCCATCCTGCATATTTCTATAAGGATGTCAAGACCATATGTGTGGGTATTTCATAATCCTTATCTTCTCCAGAACTTCCAGTCATCTCTGTGAAAGCATTGTGGAATTGCCCCCTACATCTACTAAAGAAACACAATGCCAAGAGTAGATGCAATCACTGCAGAAGCCTCAAAGACATCCTATTATCATATATTCATCTAAAGACACTGGGCCAAATATAGTCCTGCTGTAAGCTAATGTGACAATACTCAGAGGGCTCTGGTTTAAGTGCATTAAACATCTCTTCAGCCCTGTTTGCTTAGATAAATTGCACTGGGCAAAGGAATATTAATTTGGGATTTTTCCCCTGTTTTAGCTCCAAATGTGTTGAACTTAGTGCAGATTATTTTGTTTCTGTGGACTGTAGAGGAAGACCCATATGAACACTGTGGTTGGTTACAGTCTTTAACTGATTTTTTTTGCAGATGTGAAATCTAGAGAAGCCTAAATTTCCAGGAGAAAATGTTCTACCAGTTTATGGATATGAGTGTAAACAATAAAACAATTAAAATAAAGTAGCTCGGGATCCAGGGAAATAGGGATTCCATTTTGATTTACCACAGGCTGCCAGTATGATGCTAGATAACTGACTTAGGTCTGGGTTTATTGCACCTGAAATAAGTTCACCAGAAGTTCCTATGATAAGCACACTGTCTCAATTAGGAAGCTGTGTTTCCTTTAGAGACCATGACGGGAGCTGGGTACATGAATAAATTGCCCTCCTATGTCGCCTGGTTTTGTTTGGGTTTTTCTTGTTTTTTAAAGGACAATACAGAAAAGTTAGAAAGCTTGGTCTGCTATCTTAGGCATTTCAACTAAGTGTCTGAAATGAACTATGGTTAAGTCCAGGCTTTTACCTTTCTGTATGTGTGTCCCTCACATGTAAGAAGATGCTTTGCATCTGATCTACATAACAGGACTGTGAAGATGGATATTGAGTATAGTGAATTAACGGGATCCAGATCTATTCTAGATAGAAAGGTAGATAACTACACAGACTTTAGAGGAAAATCCTAGGTCTGATTTGAAAACTGACAGAAAACTTCAGCTGGGTCTTTTAAACCAGCACAAATTTTCCTTATGTTCCAGAATATTGATGAGGCTCTGGAGTAATATCGTAACACTGCTTTGTAGCCAAGATAACTGAACGTCAGAAGAAAGAATATCTCTTCTTCCTATAAGACTTGCCTTGCCTGGAAGAAATGCAGCCTGAGATTCAAGCCTAAGATTAAACCCAAAAGTGCACATTTGGGATGATTTTTGGTATTCAGTGTGAGCATTTGCAAAATGCTTGTATTTACATTTCTCTTTGCCTCTTGTTGTTATCTTCCATCATGAAAGGTAAGTTTCAGAGCACAGCTACAACCTTGCTGCACTCTCTGTGCTGTTACGAGCCTTTGATCACTTTAATTGCTGCACTTAAGAGTAGCTTGATCTATTTTTTTTCAACTAAATTGACATTCTTCGAGGTAAGAAAGTAATTAGTGATGTCTGCTCTGCTGAAATAATATAGTATTTCACTTGTTCCTTGCCCAGGAGCTTTACAGTTTGGCAGTAGCCATTGTTATTAGAAAAAAAAATGCTTCCCAATTTTGAGAGAATGAGAAATAAAAGGCAACTCTGGGTAACCTGAATACGCAGCGTGCTTACCTCGTGGTTAGCTTTGCTTTTGATGCTAATGGTGCAATGAGTTTCCAGTCCTTTGCTCTGGAGAGTCTGGTTGAAGGAGACACTGAGTTTTACTCAATCTTCTCTCTGTCTCTTGTGTGTTTGCTGACTTCATACTCCTCATATGGCTCAAGACTAAGAAAACTGGGATTTCTTGTTTGGGGCACAGCTTTGCGGGAGGCTCTCTCACTTTTCAGCTGGTTTTATCTGAGTCACTTGAATACAAAGAAGGTGTCAGCTATCTGGGCATTATCTAATTGCTCAATTTGTGTGCATTTGTGCATGGTTTTGTAGAAGGCAGGCAGTGCTTTCATCTTCCCAAGAGGGCTCTCTAGCTCTGTGGCTCGACAGTGTTACATTGCTCGTTACAGAACAACACTGTTCTGCTGCCTCTCGGGCAGTAAATCTGACCAGTGCTTAGAGGAACCATCTGCTCTCGCCGTGCTCCCTCTCTGATCTGCAGCTGCAGAGGAAAAGGAGTGGCAGGCAGAACTTCAAAAAGCTAGAAAGAGTTAAGCCCAGCTTTGCCGAGGTGTCTGGGATCCAGCCTCCTCTGGATTTTGGCAAGCTGCTAGGTGGCTAAATAAGAGTCTCCAGGACATTTCCAGGAGGAGATTCTTCTGCATAATAATAAACCCAGCAGATTATTTCCTCTGCAACCCATGCAGTGTGCAGCAACTCAGGAGAGCTGGTGGGCAGCTCCGTTCCAGGATTTGATGACCAGGACCCTTTCTGATGTGAGCTGCATGCGGAAGCCTTACACATCGCAGTGGCATGGGCAATCCCTCTGCAAGAGTCCCCTCCTCATGCTGCTGTGAAATGAGAGGCTATGAGCCCAGTGCTTCTAAGGGCAGCAGTGGGAAGGATTTGAGCATAGTAAGATTTTCCTTTCCCTGGGTTCCTCTGCAAGGCCCAAGCTCCAGTATTACTGCCAGGTAGAACCTGGCAAGTTTCACCAGCTCAGTTCAGTGGAGTTCACTGCCCTGAATAACCCAAGTTTGGATTTGTTTTGGAAGTGGAATAGCTCTTCCTGCTAATATAAATCTTGCCATCTCGCTAGCCCATGAAAAGAGGCCTCAGTGTAGCACACAGTTATTCAGAGCCAGCAAGGGCTTTGCTAAGGCTTCTGCATCTCTATTCTAGCAGCGTGCACAGCTCTCGACAAGCTTCCCAGGCCTCCCCGTGCCAGTGCTGATGTTGAGCCCAGCCCCAGAGGGGCTGGAGATGACTCCATCTCTCCCGGTAGCTCCCATGGGGAGCTAACCCCCAGTGGGAATTGCAGCAGGCACGCAGAGCTGCTTACACCGCTGTGCTCCCTGCCTAACCGGCTTGTATACTGGGGGGAAAGAAAGTGGGATGCCTGATATTACTGCCCAGGGCCTCTCAGAGCCCTGGGCTCTGGCCGTCACGGGATGAATTGCTGATTATACCACAAATTTTGCTGTAAATCAATGGCTTAGGATCCACCTGCCCTTCTTAGAACAGCGTTTTCTGCATTAGGATTTCTAGTGCCTATATATCCCGTTAAAGGGATCGGATACAATTGGCTGCATGTGGATGCACAGTTGTTAAAAAAGTAATAGGGGTTTCTCTTAATTCAAGTGCTGCTTAGATGTTTGACTCTATACTGCAGAAGCCATATACTTCTAAGGCAACAGGATCTAGGCCTTATGTAAGTGGACAGGGGCAGGAATCAATACACCTTAGAAAATAAATGTATGGCTGGAAGGCTATGTTTAAGATAGTGGCATATTTCTTTTATGTTCAAAAATTAGCAGTTTGCAAAGGACTAGTTTTTTTTTTTTTTTTTTTTTTTTTCATTTTAACGAAATCTTATGAAGCTCATGACCTTTAAACTATGGGAGAATCCCAGGCCTGAGAGGGTTTGTGGTGCTCCCCGGAGTTCTTGTTGATGCAATTCGTTGTGCGCTGCAGGTGCTCTTTTTCAGAGTCCACCTCACAGCCATCCCCTCTGCTTCTCTTTGCCCTTATGAACCAAGTGCCAGTCTTCAGTGAGAGCCATGGACATGGCATCTCAGCACTCAGCTGCTGAATAGCTTGGATATTATTTAAGAAATATGGGGAAAAATAGTGTTTGGTGTGTTTGGTGTGAAAATAATGTTTGTCAGCCTAAGTGACCACAACCCGGCCTGACCCAAGTAGCATCTGATTCCAGTTGTTTGCCAGCAAATTCAGCAGTGGAGGCTGCCTCAAACCAGTATGTCCAAACTGACTGCTTCAATAAAAGGCTTAATGGGTTGGATCACAAGGTGCAATCAATTGATATCAAATGCACTACATCATTTTGCATCAGCAGATGGTCAGCATTAATTACTGTACCTGTGCTGGTACCAACTGTATTCTCCTGACAAAGTGGCTGTGGTTTCTGATGACTTTCCTCCACTTAAAGGCATCAAATGCAAGGACTTACATTTGAGTTCACAGAGGGGACTGTCACTTTTTTTTGCCATGCTTTCAGTTCTCTAGCTACAATTTCCATGTCCAGTCGCCATCCTTGGTCTGTTTTCAAAGCTATTTGGTAACTCAGATAAACTCTCAAAAGGAGGTTATCATCAGGTAATTACAGTTACTTACAAAACAGACTTTCTGGTGGGGGAAGGAATGTAGTAGTTCATTAATCTGTAAACCCACAACAGTTAAAATGGGAGCTCAAAACAAAAGCTTAGCTCATGCTTGTCTCTTTCACCTCTTTCTGCAACAGTTCAGTCAGGATGACCAAATTAACAGGTAGTATTTAGTGTTTTACCCATTTCAGTGCATCTTTATCTGCCTTAGGACTCTAAACACGATCTCTACTTATTTATGGGTCTTTATCTGAAGAGGAATCTAGTAATTTTTAAATGCATACAAAGGGGATGATAATAGAGTGCTAATTGCTTTTTCCCGTCCATCACCTGCTATTTATCTGGTAGAATTTGTCCTCGATGATCACATAGTATAGGCACAATTGCAAGCAAACAAGCATGGACATGCTGTTGCCATCAGAAGTCAGGTGTCTCCCAATTCTCAGGCTGCTCAATGCTTAATCATTTCAGTAGCTGTGTGCCATCACATGGATGTGCACACCGTGGTCAGCACATAGCTGACGTCACATATCCACTGCACTGGCCATTCCTATGTGTGATTTATTTTAGAAAAGGGCAATGTCTTAAAAAAGAAATCTTCATTTTCACTGATTAAACAAGCTAGAAATGGCCCACTCACCCACCCTAGAGGAATCCTGAGTTCCCAGTAGCCTTTTAAAATGTAGAGCTGGCAAGGCACGTATCTGTTATCCATAGCTTTCTATGTCCTGTTACATGCCTACTGCTGTGAGAGTTGAGCACGTGTCAAGATACTATATTGCTAGCCATGGAAATGGAAGTCCTCTCAAATTTATCATCAGAGAAACTTGCTTTGCTGTCTGGCGAGTTTCTCAGCTTCTGTGACTCAACCTTCACCTCCCCAAGGATCTACTTCTCAGGGTGAGAAAGAAGCAAATTCTCCTTGAGGATTTAATCACTGTCTTCTCTGCTGTGGGCCCTGATTCATAGGATGGTAGAGATCTCTTTAGCCTAAGCAAAATCATCTAAAAGTAGTCACTGCTACAAGACACAGACCACACACTTGCCATAAATTGGCTTTGACATCCCAGGTTCCCATATAATACCCACAGTGAAGGGGAAATCTGTCCACTGTTTGAAATCACCAGCTGATCTCAGATGTTAATAGGCCACCCTTCAGACATGAAGAATCTGGGCCATATTAGCACAAGTGCAAAGCACTCTATTCCTTTCCTAACCTTTGAATCTCAGAAAGATGATTACAACCTTGCAAAGAAAATGTCGTATTACCGAGGTATTGAGAGATTAGACTGCAACTAGAAATCGCCAGAGGAGCATGGTGAAAGATTCCCGTTTCTTAACGCTGAGTTACTCCACTATAACTGCCAGTAAAAGCAAGCATGATTTGTCCTGTGCATTGCTGTCTTTCTCAATTAATGTTTTTGAGGGAAGTCTGGGTTTAAGGCATCTCCCTTCCTTTTCCCCGGAGCTCTCCGTTTCCCAGAGCGTATCCCAGAGCCGGAGATGAATTTCCAAGGCGCTGCATTTCTCACCTGCTGATTGCAATTAGCCACTGCCAGCTGGGGCCTGGCGAGCTGCTGCAGAGATGACAAGAGGCAGCGACCAGCGTGAGGCCGCAGCAGCGGGGATTCGGTGAATAAATAAGAAATACTGTGCTGTGTTCCTGAGATTGCTCCAGTGCACAACACAGTTCCCACTCGCCTCTGGGTGTGCATTGAGGGCTCCTTCTGGAGGCTCTGCTTGCTTCTTATGCTTATGCATACTGTGGTCATGTGTTAGCCAGGAAGGAAAGGTATGTATGGAAATGAAGGCACACCTACGGAAAACCAACTCAATCGCAGTTGCACACTGTCTGATCTAAGGCAGTGGAATCATCCTGAGGGAGAAGCTATCTCTGATTACGGTGGTTGCCTAACCCGAGAGCAAGGAGCATTTCCTCCTGAGCATTGCTCACAGACACAGAAGACAGTGTCACTGAAGTTTTCCCTTAGCCAGCTTCATGGGCCAGCTTCAGTGTAAGGACGAGCTGCAGTTAAGCCCGATGTAGCCCGGACTAGGAGCTTGCTCGTTAGTGAGTGACTTGCTGGAGAAGGCTGGACATCCTATCACGGATTCCCGCTGTGATGAGCTTGTGGGCATTTGAAATGCTAATTTGAGAGGTTCCAGGGGATGCATGCAGCCAAGCAGGCTCACAAACATAAAGATATAATCCCTCTTTGCTTCAGCCAAATGTACCCAGGCTCCAGCAGCTCTGCTCTGTTACCAACAATTTTTGCCTTTGGATATTCTAGGCCAGGGAGCAGCAGTTTCCCTCTGCTTTGTCCCTTGCAGCAGTTGCTGGTGTGAGTGTTATTTTGGTAAGTCAGTGAGTATCAGGGACACACCAGGTAAGTGGAGCGAGACCTCCAGACCTCCTAGTCCAGTGCTGAGAGTCCTGCCAACACTGCTGTGTGCTCAGAGGGGTACACGTGGGCTCTGAAACGTGTTTCCTCGTAGTCCTCACTTTTTTTGTTCTCCTCTTCTTGAAGGAGCTTGCAGTGTCCTTGAGAGTCCCTGGGAAAGCCACAGGCCAACCCAACATCATTTATGGAAGAATTCATTACAAGTTACAAAGCCTGCAGACCAATATATGACCTAAAGGACACAAAACCGGAAGGAAATAGTCACCCCAAATTTGACCACCAACTACATGCTATGCATGGAAAAAATACAACCATATCTTCCTATAGTTCCATAGAAGACTCTAAGCTTGCTAGGTCTAAAGAAATTCCTCAAAGGATTACGCTTTGATACTACCCATAGCTAGCTTAATAGACGGAGCCCAGAAGTTTTCATAACATACCTGAAGTCTCTTCCTGGTGATAAAATCATGGTGAACTCTCACTGTTCTAAGTCTGTGACATAGCTCTTTTTGCTGTAATATTCTTTTTCCATGGTTACACAGTCTAGAAAAAAAAAAAAAAAAACAGTGAAAGAAATGTTTCATTAGTGAGTTCAATATTTTTCTGAGCTCATGGTTCCCACAAATGGGTTTGCAATCATATCAATTGCAAACACAGGAAATGAAACTAAAAGAAACCCGTGTCCCTGCTTTCCAAGCAATTCATCACTCTGGAATGTGCCGCAAAGTTCTCTGCCCTAAGCAATGTGACAGGTGAAGCATCTGTCAGTTACCTTCCTCCTCTACCTTCTCCTCTGAGGAATGCGTTGCTGATAATGAGTCAGAGAGACACTGATTTTAAAATTTACTTTGAGTGATAATTGCATTTCTAAAATCACACAGCTGCTCCCAGGGATCCACTAAGTCTACAGCTGATGCCTAAACATCTAAGTTAGGCACTATCCATCTAATCTATAAGATGACTTGGCAGTTTTTTTTACTTTTATACCCATTGCTTTTGCTACATGGAGTCTTACATCTGGAAAACGGTGTTAGTATGAAACAAACTGATTTCGTCAATGGTAAAAAATGCACTGTAAAAATTCAGTTGAGTGAAGCAATACATTATAATTGAAAGTTAATATCAGGATTAAGTTAACACATGAAGGATTCTAAGCAGGATTTGAGAGCTAGTGTTCAAAACTGCTATAATTCTAAAATAATGGTAAAAAGTTTACAACCTGGAAAAAAAAAAGACATGCCTAGGAGTGAAAATGAGGTGCGAGATATCTAGTCACTAGGACTAGTGACTAGTAGATTGGCAGATGTATCCTGTATGCACATTACTATGGACTGATTTTGTTTAGCTATGTGCTTTCTGGCTAAGCTGGATAGTTACTATTATTAACTCCCACTTTGTTTTCCCAGCGAACTTCCCTTAAAATATTTTCCTTAGACTTCTTTCCCCTCTGCTGCTCTCTACCTACAGAATGACGCACGGACAGGAAACAGGGAACGCTCCATGAAATGTCTTAAGGTCCTCTGGACAGACAGTGGGCTCTCGTCCTTGAAGATGGTGGCCTTCCCATGCCCATGGCATGAAACCACTGTATGGACATTCACTGACCTTTCAATAAACAAAACACCCCATCTTCAGTTGCATAGTTTGTCTTTAGTGATTATGAAGCCAGTATGGAAATTTCTGCGACAGTGCTGAGGGCATGCAAATAAAGCACGGTGCCTTTACAGTCATTATATTAAGCCCTGTCTCTCATTAGCCTTACATTTAGACATTTTCCCATTAACTACCCGAGTCAATGTACTCAAGATAAAATCTTTAGGCATTAGTGAGGACTGTAAGAGGCAAGGGACAGCACAAAATTCAGAAGTTGCTCCCTGTGAGACCCTAACAGGGTCTCATCCTTCTGGCTTTTTCAGTCACTATTCTCAGTCTTGCTTTTCTGTGTTTTTTTTTTTCCCTATTTGTTTGTTTGTTTTCAGTTTTACATGTTAAACTGGTGAAAGACAGGAACTCAGATCTTTCTAAGCTTGAAAAGCAAACAACAGGATTACAGAATATGATTGCCATCTCTCTCAAAAAAAAAAACCCCTTCTTTCTGCTTAGCAGCCCTTAATAATAATTTGTGTGCTATCAAAATCACTGTTACTCATTGTGACCTATATGAAACAGGCTGTTTTGAGTTCAGCTGGCCTAGGTCTCACAGCAGCCTCTTGGACAACTGCGTGCAGTTTCCAACCCTAGCAGGCAAGGTCTCTGCAGAGCAGATTCTGCTCAGGCAGAAGAGAGGGAGGTAACAGAGAGGATACTACAGGTGCCAAGTTTGCTGCTCTGCCTGGGCTGCAAGGGTTCCCAGTGCCTGACTCCAGAGCTTTTAAGACTGAAGTGCTACCTAAATGCCAAGTCTTGCATTCCTGGGTCTAAAATAAGGAGGCAATATTTTCTCCTCCAACAACTGTAAGGCCAAGGTAACTGTAACTGTTTAGGAAATATTGCAGTCCTGATGTCACTGGGGAATTTTAATGTGCTTTGCAAACTTGTTTCCAAACCAAGCTACTAAGAAAACAAGATATTTTTCCATAAAGCATTCTTTTTAAACTCTCCCTTCTTAGGAGTAGTGCTGCCTACATTATAGCACTTGAACTCAATCAGAATCATCATTTTTTAAACATGCTATTTTTCATTATTTGCTTGATCAACCTGGGAAGGCAGTTTTTAACAAGTTAGTCGATCTCAGAAATAAAAAATCTTCCTACATCTGTTGAAGTCAGAGATGTAACAGAAATCATGTCCTTTCTCTGAAAGCAAAACATAAAGGAAAATACAGACATATGCACTTGTTTGCTGCTCACGCATAGCTTTGGTTGTGCATTATTAAGAAGAGAAAAGGATTGCAGAGCTAAACTTTTCTTTTCTATAGAAGTTTATGGTGGGAAACTTTGAGATATCAAGCTGGTGGCTTTGGCATTTTCAAAACTGGACAAAATGAGGCTCTGGATAACGCCCCTCCTGATGGCTTCCTGCAAGGACAGACAACTCCAACAGCCATGGAGAACTGGTTGCTCAACTATCACTCAACTCTGGGAAAGGATAAGAATTTTATTTACATGGGAGGCCTCAACTCTCCACCTTTATCTTTAAATAGAGGAGGTGAATTGGGTATGCCAAGTCTTTGGGGCCTGGCTTACATCTTGTCTCAGCGCTGCAGTGACAACTGATTGTAGCACACACATAAAGATCCTGCTGTAAATGAACAGCAAAGATACCTACCTGCTGACTCTGTTGAGGGGCTGAGGATCAGCCCGAAACCTCAAGAAACTTCTTTATGTTAAAGGACTGCAAAGCATTAACAAGCATTTTCACTGGCTTCAGCAAAGTCACACTTTTTAACACGCATGCTTCAGCTGGAAGCTAGGCCTATCTTCCCAGTGCCTTTCCCCGCTGCTGATCACACACACCTCTCAGATATATAAAATATTCAGTGTAGTAAGGATATAGTGAGGAATCTGAAGAAAAAAAAAACACCTTCCAAGCTGAAATAGCCTCTGAGCAGCACTGGTAAACTGGGAGTTTACTTAAGTAATCCAAAGAGGAGGGAGTTTTGAGACTGTTGCTGAAAAGAAAATGCAGTTCTACACACCCCACATAAAGTAAATATGTCTAAGAGGCAAAACCTGCTTATCTGAGCATTAGTATTACTCAAACATGCCTTTTGAGAACAGGAAAAATGGGCAAGGTCTGCAGATTTAGCTGCTAAGAGAGCACCTCAGGCAGATATGTAGTGCTCTGTAGGAACAGACTTTGCACCACTTGTGGGTCTAAATTCCCCACTAGCTCATGGCAAAGAAGTTACGTGGTCTGATCTTACTGATTTCACTGACCTGCTCCAGACCTTTCTGACGGACAACTCAGCTTCTTAATGACAATTGAAAAAAAAAAGAAAAAAAAAGAGTTTGATTAAGGAAAAAAAGACATACGTATAGTTCCTTATACTTCTCTAATCTGAGGAGTCCAGCCAGTTCTGGAAGCAGCACGATTATCCTGAGCTTGCAAAACATCAGTAAAACGATAAAATGCAAAAACGGTTTTAAAAAGTTACCAGCTTTTGCTGAGTTCTCACTGTTTATTAACAGCAGAGTGTCCTTTAAATATGTTGGTACAAGTAATATTTTCCGAAGAAGAAAGTGATGTTTTTTAGTAATGTGCTATCGCTGTTTTAATAAGCATGTCAAATCAATAATCTGTCTCACTTCTTGAAAAAAATGAATTAGCGTGTGTATGTGTTTTTATAACAGGCAGGAGCGAAAGCAAGTAGAGCATTTATTGCTACACCCTGTGAAACAAAACCTGTAAGGAAGGAGGTGGAGGTCGCATAAAGCAGGAATGAGAAGAAAAAGGGAATAAACCTGCTACATTGTGTGTGGTTGTTGGGATAAATCATGTATTGTTCTTGTACTATAAGTAAGTGTGCTATCTCAGTAGCAGAACACATTGTCAAAATTGCACAGGCAGCACTGGGAACTTTTTCTCTGGAAAGCTACTGACAGTGTGGTGAACAAAGAGGAAATATTATATCTATATCACAAACGGCAAATAAGTAGTATTCTGGACAGTAGTGAAATTTAAGCCAGAAGATATCAAGAGGCATGTCTCTAATGCAGTGATGATGTAAATTAATGATTACATTAGGCAGAAACTTGTGATGCAGAGAGAGGGATTTGCATTTCTGGTATTGCTCAGGGTGCTACAGCCATGTGACAGCAAATTGCTCAAATTGGCACAGTTTCACCCCTCTCCGAGGCTCAGTTTACCCTACCAGGACTAAATGACCTGTTCAAGGTTGCTCAAGAAATCTATGAATATCAAGGGCTGAATAACTGACTCTATATTTCTCAGCCAAATTCCTTAGCTACAAAACTGTCTTTCCTGTCTGATGCCTTGTTTTAAATCATCCCCTTGTATGTCTCCAGTCCTACTCTTGTCTGCCACGTCATTAGCCAAGCCTACTGTTGTCCTCTTGCCAATTAACACTTGATTACATACATCACAATCTGATATTTTTGCCTCCTCGGCCAAACCATGGGAGCAGCAACTGCTCAAATCGCTCAGTTCGCAGCGGAGCCGCAGCAGAACAATCTCCGCCACGACGGCTGGTCCTGTCTCTTGCAGATGGCAATCTGACCTTCACCTTGGAGTGGCTTCCCTGTTCATCATCAGGATGAATCGCTGCCGATCCACCCCGCGCTCCTCGGAGAAGCACCTCGCAAGTGGCTCCGCGCACTCCCCTGCTGCACCAACAGGGCTACTTCTCCCCTGCGCCGTTTGCATTAGGTGAACAGTGCTCATCATCTGAGGCTTAATGTCAAATATTTTCTGCAGGGGGAATAAAAATGTCAACAGGAAGTGAAATGTGACCTGATTAACAGTTAGACCTCTGACTCTGCTTCATTTTTGACTGATGTGGTGTTTTACAAGGATAATAATACCGCTGATTCCTCTTAATTGATTGACCCTGACGGAAATATAAATTAACCAATTAATACAATTCTCTGAGACTCATAAAAATAAACTGTTCTGAGAGACAGTCATATTTATTTTTGAATTGCTTTGAAAACAAGTGTCGTACAAAGCACTACAACATTTTTTTTTAACTGAATATCAAGACAAGTTTGACCTCCTTCAGAGCCAGAAAAAAGCCAGGAGAGGCAATGCAAATGAATTGCCACAGGCTGGGGCAGTTTATGGTAACTGAAGCTGCATTTCATCTTGGGAGCTCTGGAGTCTGTGATGTTCGTGTGTTTTGTTTAAAACAAAAATAAACAAAAATCCTTGCTGTTCAACATTTCGAGTCGCACCCAGAGGCCCCATTCGGAATCAGGCGCCCTTTGTGCTAGCTAAGAGCAGAGCAAACACAGTGGGAGAAGCAGCCTCTGCAGTAAAGGGCTTACTATCTGATTCCTGTTGTTTTTAATGGTTTCTTCTGTGGGAGGTGGATTTAATAGAGAATACTATTAGAGAATGTGACCTTGAGAGATGCCAGCTTGAAACCAATGGGAGTTTTCACAGGAAAGCAGGAATTCTGGGAAAGCGAAAATTTACAGGATTCGCAACACCCAAATGATAAGAAACAGTATTTACAAACATTTACAAACACACTGCTGCTGGATTCAATCATGTTTGCAGCCCTCCATGTTTGCTTTCTGTGGGCTTCCTGTGACTGATAAATCCTCAGTGTTTCTCATTTGACTTCTGTTTTCGGAGCAGTCAGAATTCATAGTCAAAAGCTCCCCTCTGCCGCCACGAAAGCTAGGCATTTATGTCAATAGAGGTTGGCTCTCGTGTAATGTCTCCAGGTGCAAAGAAAGCAGCTCATTCACCCAGAGGCGCTCCGTGCTTCTGCTCTCTAATTCTGTTTGAAAAGGCCCTCCCTGACACCCGGAGCAGGAGGCACACCACAAATTAGAGGGGATGAATAAAGCAAGGCTGTTGCACATGGAGCCTCCTCCCTGCCTTTGAAATGTAGGAGCTGAATAATTTCAAAGAGGGGCTGGAGTTCTCCTACACGCAAAGCAAAACAGCTGCCTCTTTTCTGATTGTGTTTTGGAACGTCTGCAACAAATAAAAGTTCATGTGAGCCAGGCAACTGATTGCACATGTCAGGGACAGAGCTTATTGAAGGGTGGCTGGGCTACAAGCCAGGCATGGCCTGGAGCCTATCACCTTCCACCCTCTCCATGTGAGCATCCAGTCATATCAAAGCAGGTGGGAATGGCTGAGGGTGAGGGACGTGCACAGGCCAGGTGCTAGGTGCACTTCTGGTCAAGTGAAGGAATGCCAAGGAAGTCCTATGACAGACGCTGCCACGTGTCGGTTGTGTGAAGGAGACATATCCTGTCACGAGAGAAGGGAGGCGCTGCGGCACATGGGATTTGCTTGCCTCCATGACAGCCTTGTGGCCTACCCTAGTTAGAGGCCCTATGGGCTATGTCAGCAGAAAGGCTGCCTGGCACTGACTAATCGGACAGGAAGGGGACAGCGAGGTGGGAGGCGCAGGTAAAACACCCTGCACGGCCTCTCTCCTCCTTTGGGGTGATGACAGGATCACTCCTCGCCACTCACCTCTGCAGCCGTTGCGGGGTGGTGATGGCGTTCGAGCCACGTGCACCTGGGAGGTGTTCGTGTGCACAGCGCGATGTGACCGGGCACGGCTGGTCTGTCCCAGGGGGAGCAGGCGCCTGCACGGATTTGGTGATCTCCCTGGCTTTGGGGAAAAGACCAGGAGCTAGTTAAGTGCTCCAAGGTTATACGCAGTGGAGCAGCAAGTGTGAGCTTTGGGAAAGCTGAGCCAGGAAAAGAAGCTCTGAAGAAGTACTGACAGCATCTCTCTCCTTCTACTGTCCTGTACCGGGGCTGCTGTGATCCAGAACTGGTCCTAGCAGCAGAGTTTAAATAGCTCTTGATTATTTGTCAAAAAATGTTAGCACCATGCAGGTTGTCTTGCTTAGGGGTAGAGCAGGGGTGCAATGCCAGCATTTTTGTATTCTACGTGTGACATTTCCCTTCATCTTTCTCTCCTCCATCTCCTTCCTTCCCTTTTTTTCTTTTTGTATAAACAAAATGGAAAGCCTCACATCAGGTGAACTAAGTGCGGTAACGACCTGCCTCGCCTCACTAACTCGCTGCTGTAACTAGTCAGCCCAAGTTGGCACACAGCAACTGGGGGAGAGTTTAACTGGGTAGGTGTGTGAGGATGCCACTGCCTGAGCTGCACCACACTGCGGGCCTGCTGCAGTGCAAGGCCTTGAATCTCCTTCCTGGGAACTGTCCTGCTTATGTGAGCCAGACAACAGCATTGTGTTTCTGACACTTCAGAGGAAAAGGAAAGAGAAACGGTTTATTAGAGGGAAAGGGCAGTTATGAGGGGTGTAAGGTGATCTCACTCTCCACCTGGCACTCCCCACAGGACTCTACATAAGCTACTCCAAGGGGTAGTGATACCTGAGGTTTATAACTGCATGACTTTGCAGATGACACCAAGCTGGGTGGAGTGGCCGACACTCCGGAGGGCTGTGCTGCCATCCAGAGGGACCTGGACAGGCTGGTGAGTTGGGCAGAGAGGAACCTCATGAGGTTCAACAAGGATAAGTGCAGGGTCCTGCACCTGGGGAGGAATAACCCCAGGCATCAGTACAGATTAGGGGTCGACCTGCTGGAAAGCACCTCCATGGAGAGGGACCTGGGAGTCCTGGTTGACACTAAGTT